>NC_089842.1:47007766-47307766 GCF_035609145.1 Eleutherodactylus coqui | reverse complement strand
CCGCTGTATGGTGGTGAAATGCGCTGGGCATCAGGGCATTATGGTGCAGCCTACTTGATTCGTATGCCTGTGGGTCATTAACAGTACTTCTGCAGGAATCCTCTTCATGCCTCGGCTATCAGACCGCTGGTCTCAGAGCTGTTCACTGTGGTAATTACCATTTATTTGTCCAACCTGCAGTGTATGAAAATGGTTGGTGTTTATTTAACCCTTTCTGCATGATTAGTCTTATCTTGAATATTGCACATTATTGGCAGGTTATAGGGTCTAAAGGTCCATTTACACACAGATGAAAATTCGTCAGAAAGTGACAGTTTTGAGCGATCACTTTGCATTAGCCACTAAAGAGATAATCATCCCATTAGTAGCTAACTAGCTTCATTTGCATGTATTCAGAGAACAGCGGGCGGTCTGTTCTCTAAATACATCGCTATTATTCTCCAGCGGGACAGCTGCTGAAAGAATGTTATCAGCGCTGCCCGCTTAGAACTCAGCGCTGCCCACGGAGAACTCAGCGAGCGGTCCGTCTTATCAGGGACGATGGATTTTAAGCCCAGATAAACTCAGCCATGGACGAAAAGTGCACAGTAAGGCCGCCTGCAGACGAGCGGGTCGGATCCGGCGGCGAGGATTCTCGCCGCGCGATCCGACCCGAGCGCCTGCAGGGACGAGCGCGTACTCACCTGCGCCCGGCGGCCCCGGCTCTTTCATGTGCCGGCTGCCGGGAAGCCGGCGCATGCGCAGACCGGAGCCGGCGGCCGAGTGAGTGACGTTTCTGTGCGAGGCTCTGCAAGCCCCGCACAGAAATAGGACACGCCGCGGCTTGTTTGCCGCACGAGATTTCGCGCGGCCAAACCACGGCCGTCTGCATAGGAGTGCGTATTGTAATGCACTCCTATGCAGGCTTTCAGTGGGGGAAATCCTGCCGCGGGATTTCCGCCAGTGTGCAGGTGGCCTAAGTGTATGATGGGCACACATTTACACACACTTCTCGCTCAAAAAATGGCTTTTCAGCGAATTTTGAGCAATCATCATTTTGTTTAAAAGGGCCTTAACTGTTACTGTTATAGCCGGCCTCACACAAGTGGGTCGGATTCCGCATATGGTAGGCCCACAGTGGATTCCAGCCGTAAGCCCGGCCAGTGACCCTGTGTACCTCACTTAGCTGTACTGCAGAGGTTTGCAGGCGGTCATGTGCAGTACAGATTTTTTTGTTCATATTTCCCATGCCGTCGCTCAGCGATGACGAAGGTACCCGCAGCCCAATGTTAATTGCGTATGGGCTGCGGGTCGGATGCTTCCATTGACATTAACGGAGCATTCCACGGTAAAATAGAGCCTTAGGCAAGGCTCACACGAGCGGATTAGAATTTTGGATTCCGTGATCGGCATCCGCGCAGGTAAAACGCGGGCAGTGAAAGGCATACATTTTTAAATTTTCCTTTTTCAGAGAAAAATCGCAGCATGCTGTATTTTGCTTTGAAATCCGTGTGGATGGCCTTCACTGAAGTCAATGTAGGTGTCCGACCCACAGCCCTATGCAATTAACATTACGAATGGGCTGCGGGTACCCACGTCATCGCTCAGCAATGGGGCTGGAAAAACAAACAAGAAATACCGAAAACTGTACTGCGCATAACTGCCTGCGTGCCTCCGCGGTCATCTGCAGTACAATTAGGTGATTTACGCAGGGTCACCGGCCGGGCTCATAGTCAGAATCCGCTGCAGGCCTCCCGCACGCGGAATCCAACTTGCTCATGTGAGCCCAGCCTTAATTTGGTTGACTTTTTTGGAATCTTTGTTGTGTGACAAATTACAACAGGCTGTCTTCTGAATCAGGGGCTGCTCTTTAGGGTGCAGGCAGACGAGCGTAGGCGTATTTATGTTCGCACGAGCGCAACGTATAATCGCCCGAGCGATCGTTTTTCACCGATCACGACCAGAGCTAGAAAGCGTATTTTCGTCTGTTCCTACTTTGCAAACGGTCTTTTCGGCGATCGAATATGCGTTGGCGCGTATTTCGGTCACATATGTTCCGGTTTTTTTCGAATTGCCGTTTTTACGCGCCGTAAAATCGCCCATGTGAACGAATACATTCGAAACCATTGCCTCAGATGGTCACGTATATACGTTTGGTCGCAAAAACGCGCCGTTTATGCGCTCGTCTGCCCGCACCCTTAGGGTCGTTTTTTACTATGTGCATGGCTCTAGTATGTATAATAATCCCGTTTTTGGGGGACGTTTAAATGTTTTTAAAATAGTATATTTTGCAAGTATTTGTATTAATAAAACTCCTTTTTCTACTTGATATTAAAGGAAGAATATTTTCAACAAATACCCTGTTTCCCTGAAAATAAGAAATAGCATAATTTTCCAGAATTTTTGAGGATGCAAAATCATTTTTTCAGGCTTTTTGAGGATGCTTGAAATATAAGCCCTACTCCAAAATTAAGCCCTGCTAATTAAAAAGGTCAATTTAAATAGTATCCAGGCAGCTATACATGTAAAAAAGTTAAACCTTTTTGAACAAAAATTAATATAAGTCACTGTCTTATTTTTGGGGAAACACGGTAGAAGTGTTAATAGTTTATTTTTTGTCAATTAACAAAATGCAAAGTAAATGAACAAAAGAGACATCATAGGCCGGCTGCACACGGGCAAATCTGCATTGCGTCCGCCTTTGGATTCGGCAGCAAAAACTACCCATAAACATGCTATTGAAAAACGCTTTTACCTCCACATTAGCGAAAATCAATTGCGATTTTCTGCTCGCGGAGGAAACATTGCAGCATGTTCTATTTTTGCGTGGATTCTGCCTGTACGATTTCCATTGAAGTCAATGGAAGCCATTCAATCTGTGGCTCTTCCACAATGGTTTTGGGGAACAGTCGCGGATTCTGCTTCATCGCTAAGCGATGATGCGGGAAAAGCAGAGGTTTTAAGAAAACAAATCTGGACCGCGCATGTCCGACAGCTCGCCGTGCGCACCATCCGCAGTACAGAAGAGAACAAGAAAAGCAGGTACGCGCAGATGCTGGCTAGGCACGGAGTCAGATTCCACATGCAGGATCCGACTCGCCTGTGAGCAGCCAGCCTAAATCAAAGCAATACTTGGTGTGACCTTAATTTACCTTCACAACAGCATCAATTCTTCTAGATACACTTGCACAAAATCAGGGAGTTTGTATACTTGCAGTGATATGCATGATCAACCCATTAAACCAAACAGGTGTTTATGATCATCATTTTTATATGTAGGTTAAAACACAGTCATTACCTAAGGCAGAAACAGCTGTTTAGGAGGCTTAAAACTGGGTGAGGAGCAGCCAAGCTCTGCTACAAAGGTGAGGTTGTGGAAGACAGTCGCAGGTCATACACAATGGCAAGACTGAGCACAGCAACAAGATACAAGGTAGTTATACTGCATCAGCAAGGTCTTCCCTGGCTAAAAATTTTAAAGCAGACTTGGGTTTCAAGGTGTGCTGTTCAAGCTTTTTTGAAGAAGCGCAAAGAAACAGTGAATGTTGAAAACTGAAGACACAGCGGTCGGCCAAGGAAACCTAGTGCAGCAGATGAAAGACACTCCATGCTTATTCCAATCAGAAGATAAGCAGCAGTGCCATCAGCTCAAAACTGGCAGAAACAAGTTAGACCTGGGTACACCCGTCAACTGTTCGGAGAAGCCGGTCTGGAAATGGCCTTTTTGACACAGAAACAAGGCCAAGCGACTAAACTATGCACAAAAACATCGTCCAGTCTGTCTGGGATTAAAGGGACACACAGAAGTATCTGAGCGAGCCGACATCCACAGAAGATCTCTAGTTAGTTCTCCAAGATGTTTGGAACAACTTCCCTGCTGAGTTCATTCAAAAACGGTGTGCAAGTGTACCCAGAATTGATGCTGTTTAGAAGGCAAAGGCGGTCACAATATTTTTGAAAGCATTCCTACTCTGCAATTTTCCACACCTGACTAAGGCCGCCTGCACACGGCCGGGTCGGGTTCCGCAGCAGAATCCGAACCGATGCCCCCTGCGGACCCACTGCACACCTGTCCACAGTGTCTTCATCTGTAATGCGGATGTGCTGGGTGGTCCGGCTGGCACACGTGCAGTACAGATGACGCCATGTAGTTTCTAGATGATGATGCAGTGACAGCTGCGGACAGGCCGTGGATCGGATGGTTTCCATTGACTTCAATGGAAGCCGTCTGCGTGGGAATCGCACTAAAATAGGACATGCTGTGATTTTTCCTTCCGAGTGGACAATCGCTATTGATTTCCGCTCATGGACATGCAAAAGCGCTTTTGCATGGTACATCTATGGGCAGTATTCGCTGCAGAATCTGGAGACGGATGCCGCCTCCGGATTCCGCAATGCAAATACGTCCGTGTGCATTGGGTCTAAAACTTTGCATAAAACTATTATTTATATATATATATATATATATATATATATATATATATATATATATATATATTATATTACCTGTACTGATCCTGAGTTACAGCCTGAATTATACTCCAGAGCTGCATTCACAATTCTGTTAGCGGTCAATAGAAAAAAAATCAGAAAAATCCTCATTAGACGCACTGGCAGAGCTGCTAATAGGAGGGAGAGTTGTGCTGCGTTTAGACTGAACGATTAGCATTAAAAAACCCAAAAATGTTCAAATAAGTAAAAGTGAACACTAATTGTTGGGTTTAAACTGAATGACGAACAAGAATCGTTTGCTTCTCATTCGTTGTTCAGTTTCTACAGGAATAAAGACCATTGTTGGCTCATTCGCTCATCGTTCCGTTTAAACAGCGCTCGTTTAGTCCCTCTTCTTTACATATACAGCTTTGATGAGGCGCACTAAATGCAAAACATAGAACAGACTCTGCTGGAAAATTGCGACGCTGGAAAGCGCCGTCCATCGCCGCAATCGAGCGCATGTCTGTAAGGTCCCATTGATTTCAATGGGAGCGTTCTACCGTGATTAACGCGGTGTTCAAAATGCCGTGTTATTCGCAGTAAAAAGCGCCTGTGTGAGAGGCCTAAGGTCTCACCCACACGAGCGTATTGAAAAAACATCGCACGGAATACTCAGCATTTATACTATGGATTGATCCGTGGAATTTACGCACCCCACAGACTTGAATGGTTGACTTATGCGTGTAAATCGCCCCAAAACGGGACATGTACTATTTTTTTCCGCTGCGCAGAAAATACACGTGTTTCATGTCCCCCACACAAGTCTATGGGATTTATGCACAGCGTATTATGCGTATAACATAATAATGCATAATACGCTCCTGTGAGTCCTAGAACTTGTAAAATTGTATGTTTTTTTTCTTTCACTTTTTCTCTATTTATATATACTTTGTAGGAGTACTTTGCCTCTGGAAGTTGTCCTTTTGCTGCAAAACTTGGCATGCAGTTACAACCACAATGATTAGGGCCAATTCCCACGGGCGCATTTCTGCCGCGTATTACGCGCAATGCTCACGGTGCAGAATTCCACCGCGGAATTCCACACCGTGAAATCACACGTCCTCACCCGCGGCATGTTCTATTTGCCGCAGGCGTATGCGCGGACGGCTTCCATTGCAGTCAAAGGAAGCTGTCCGTCATGCTATCTTCCACTGTAGCACAGCGTAAGATAGCGTGAAAACGCTTCCTCACCTACCGCCAGCCATGGTCTATTGCGCATGCGCGCCAAAGCGTCATGTGGGACGTCGGGCGGCGGATCCGGAGGTAAGTATGATGTCTCTGGGGGGGGGGGGGCGTGACGGGCTCCGCTATGGAATTCTACTTGCGAAGCCCGTCACGGCCGTAGGCACTAGGCCTTAGAATAATTGTGGTGATTAGATGAATGGTCTTGTCACCTGAGAACCTAGAAGTGGTTCAACCCTTGCCCTATAAAAGGCTCTTAGAGACTCCTTGTGTGCAGTGACCTCTTCTTCCACTTCTGTAGAGCTTGTTGACCACTAGACGCCTCTACGACACAGAGAAGAGATGTCACCTCATTACCAGAGCCTGAGAGGGGCGCATTATTGGGATGGGAGAAGCTGGATGGTTGTATCGATGAATTGTCCCCTACCAGCCGTTCCGACCAGACTGTTAGGAAGTGTTGGGACCAGTGTATGCGTGAGGGCACACAAGGTGACCAGGCTCAGGACTCCCCCGACAGACCACCAGTAAAGAGGAGGTTCTGACCATCCTACAAGCACAAGCAGCTCCAACTGTTTCATTGTCTGCCATCCAGAAACAGGTGGCGCCATGATTATACCCATGTGTCTGTCCGAACTATTCCCAGGCACTTGGCTGAACGACATTTGGTATGATAGTGCCCATTATGTATACTACCTTTGACACCCAGCCACCATTGCCTTTGTTGGCAGTGGTGTCATGAAGAACGCAATTGGACAGCTACGGAGTGGAGTCGGGTTGTCTTCAGCGACAAATCCAGGTTCAGTTTGGGGACAGATGACTGCTGTGTTCCTAGAGGTGAGCACCTCAATCCTGACTTTGCTGTGGAGCAGCACACTGCACCCTGCTGGTGTGATGGTCTGGGGGGCTATCACAGATGACAGTCAGTCACCCCTAGTTGTGGTATGAGGGATAATGACAGATTAGTGATATGGTCAGGATGTCCTGCAACCACATTGTTGCCTGTATCACATCTTGTATTCAAGCTAGAGGTGGTACAACAGGGTACTAGAGCCTCTATGCCCGCCTGTATCACATCTTGTATCCAAGCTAGAGGCGGTACAACAGGGTACTAGAGCCTCTATGCCCGCCTGTATCACATCTTGTATCCAAGCTAGAGGCGGTACAACAGGGTACTAGAGCCTCCATGCCGACCAGTACCACATCTTGTATCCAAGCTAGAGGCGGTACAACAGAGTACTAGAGCCTCCATGCCCACCTGTATCACATCTTGTATCCAAGCTAGAGGCGGTACAACAGGGTACTAGAGCCTCCATGCCGACCAGTACCACATCTTGTGTCCAAGCTAGAGGTGGTACAACAGGGTAATAGAGCCTCGATGCCCACCGTATCACATCCTGCATCCAAGCTAGAGGCGGTACAACAGGGTACTAGAGCCTCCATGCCTGCCTGTATCACATCTTGTATCCAAGCTAGAGGCGGTACAACAGGGTACTAGAGCCTCCATGCCTGCCTGTATCACATCTTGTATCCAAGCTGGAGGCGGTACAATAGGGTACTAGAGCCTGCATGCCTGCCCGTATCACATCTTGTATCCAAGCTGGAGGCGGTACAATAGGGTACTAGAGCCTCCATGCCTGCCTGTATCACATCTTGTATTCAAGCTAGAGGCAGTACAACAGGGTACTAGAACCTCCATGCCTGCCCATATCACATCTTGTATCCAAGCTAGAGACGATACAACAGGGTACTAGAGCCTCCATGCCCACATGTATCACATCTTGTATCCAAGCTAGAGGCGGTACAACAGGGTACTAGAGCCTCCATGCCTGCCCGTATCACATCTTGTATTCATGCTAGAGACGATACAACAGGGTACTAGAGCCTCTCTTCAAGTATTCAGTTCTCCACAATAAATGACCCTTTCGCTCTGATATTGTAATCACTCCCTTATATCAGCGTTACAATCACACAGAGGAAGTTTCATTCGATTCCAACAACTCCTTCTCGGTTCCTGATATTTTTGGACTTATTAGATATGCTCATTATACAATATTATAGAGCTCTGTTTGGTTGATGCTTTTGCTGTCCGATTTGTGATATATATTAGCATCAAAAACATTTTATTTGCTCTTTGAACGCCACGAGATATATCACTAGCTCAATGTCAAGCAAGTGTAATACCAATCAGGGAAATATAAGACCCAGCCAGGCCGCCTGGTGCTGCAGCTCCGCAGCACTGCCAGAAGAATAAATGTATTCTGAAACATCTCACATTGAACATCTTTAATTCACTATGTTAATTGCTTCAGTACATTTCTAAGCAAGTATGTAGATGGTTTCCGCTAAGTACCAGCTGGTTGGAGTCTCTATCCTGATTTCAGCATTTATTATGGAGTGAGTAGCGTAATAAAAGCACGGATTTATTTGCACAGTGCAGTCAAATTACATTTTCCGACATGTTTTGCAGAAAATCAATGCAAAACTGAGGTGTTTAAGGAACGACTCCTACCTCTGCTCCTCTTATGGCTATTCTCAAGGCTCTATATGATTATAGCTGGCCTTAGTTACATGTGACCACAGGGTGGCGACAACCAGCTCAGGGGAAGGGGGGCACTAGGTGGATGTAGGCTGGGTTGATGGCCCCCTCCTCAGGTCTGCCCAGCCATAAGATATTCCGCTTTGAAGGAGCCTCTTGTAGAACTACATGAATCATCCTCTACCTTGTTCTGTTTCATACCCTCTGATGTCAGCCTATTAGCACCCCATCTACGCAATCATTTAGTTCAGCTACTTGTTATAAGCTTGGTTCTGTTTCTTTATTTATGTTCCGAGCTTGGTTCTGGTGCTGTATTTATGCACTCGGCTTGGTTTCAGTGCTGCATTTATGTACTAAGCTTGGCTTCTGTGGTGTATTTATATACTGAGCTTGGTTCTGGTGCCGTATTTATGAACTCCATGAGTTAGTTTTCGTACCGTAGTTATTCACTGAACTGTTCTGCACAACAGAAGTACAGACAGGCAATACTGTATATAGTATACATAATTTTTTTGCTTTTGATAAGGGGTTGACAAAATAATTCTGCACAGGGTGCTGGCTAAGCATCTAACTTGTACTCTAGAGAATACGCTTACTAAAAGGGGTTGGCAACCCCTGTCCATATGCTTTATCAGAGGGTCATCACTCAGGGCCTCTTCTCTATTAACCAGAATGGATTGTTGCAGCAACGAGCTCCATTAGTTCTGGAGGTCTCAATGTGAAATGTGATCATGGTGACTCGGGCAATGTATAATAAAATACTTATCGTACTTTTAGAACTCCTCACTGTTCACACGGTGCAGCTGTTTGAGTCCCCGGCAAAACACATATAGTCCTACAAAAAAATACAAGTCCTTGTACAGCAACTGAAAAGTTATGGCTCTTGGAATTGGACAATGAAAAGATCAAACCAAAAACCTTGGTACTAAAAGGGGTTGTGCAGAACATCCTAAAAGGGGTTGTGCAGAACATCCTAAAAGGGGTTGTGCAGAACATCCTAAAAGGGGTTGTGCAGAACATCCTAAAAGGGGTTGTGCAGAACATCCTAAAAGGGGTTGTGCAGAACATCCTAAAAGGGCTTGTCCAGAACATCCTAAAAGGGCTTGTCCAGAACATCCTAAAAGGGCTTGTCCAGAACATCCTAAAAGGGGTTGTGCAGAACATCCTAAAAGGGGTTGTGCAGAACATCCTAAAAGGGGTTGTGCAGAACATCCTAAAAGGGGTTGTGCAGAACATCCTAAAAGGGGTTGTGCAGAACATCCTAAAAGGGGTTGTGCAGAACATCCTAAAAGGGGTTGTGCAGAACATCCTAAAAGGGGTTGTGCAGAACATCCTAAAAGGGGTTGTGCAGAACATCCTAAAAGGGGTTGTGCAGAACATCCTAAAAGGGGTTGTCCAGAACATCCTAAAAGGGCTTGTCCAGAACATCCTAAAAGGGCTTGTCCAGAACATCCTAAAAGGGCTTGTCCAGAACATCCTAAAAGGGCTTGTCCAGAACATCCTAAAAGGGCTTGTCCAGAACATCCTAAAAGGGCTTGTCCAGAACATCCTAAAAGGGCTTGTCCAGAACATCCTAAAAGGGCTTGTCCAGAACATCCTAAAAGGGCTTGTCCAGAACATCCTAAAAGGGCTTGTCCAGAACATCCTAAAAGGGCTTGTCCAGAACATCCTAAAAGGGCTTGTCCAGAACATCCTAAAAGGGCTTGTCCAGAACATCCTAAAAGGGCTTGTCCAGAACATCCTAAAAGGGCTTGTCCAGAACATCCTAAAAGGGCTTGTCCAGAACATCCTAAAAGGGCTTGTCCAGAACATCCTAAAAGGGCTTGTCCAGAACATCCTAAAAGGGCTTGTCCAGAACATCCTAAAAGGGCTTGTGCAGAACATCCTAAAAGGGCTTGTGCAGAACATCCTAAAAGGGCTTGTGCAGAACATCCTAAAAGGGCTTGTGCAGAACATCCTAAAAGGGCTTGTGCAGAACATCCTAAAAGGGGTTGTGCAGAACATCCTAAAAGGGCTTGTGCAGAACATCCTAAAAGGGGTTGTGCAGAACATCCTAAAAGGGGTTGTGCAGAACATCCTAAAAGGGGTTGTGCAGAACATCCTAAAAGGGGTTGTGCAGAACATCCTAAAAGGGGTTGTCCAGAACATCCTAAAAGGGGTTGTCCAGAACATCCTAAAAGGGGTTGTGCAGAACATCCTAAAAGGGGTTGTCCAGAACATCCTAAAAGGGTGCAGAACATACTAAAAGGGGTTGTCCAGAACTTCCTAAAAGGGGTTGTCCAGAACTTCCTAAAAGGGGTTGTCCAGAACATCCTAAAAGGGGTTGTCCAGAACATCCTAAAAGGGGTTGTCCAGAACATCCTAAAAGGGTGCAGAACATACTTAAAGGGGTTGTCCAGAACATCCTAAAAGGGGTTGTCCAGAATATACTAAAAGGGGTTGTGCAGAACATCCTAAAAGGGGTTGTGCAGAACATCCTAAAAGGGTGCAGAACATACTTAAAGGGGTTGTCCAGAACATCCTAAAAGGGGTTGTCCAGAATATACTAAAAGGGGTTGTGCAGAACATCCTAAAAGGGGTTGTCCAGAACATCCTAAAAGGGTGCAGAACATACTTAAAGGGGTTGTCCAGAACATCCTAAAAGGGGTTGTCCAGAATATACTAAAAGGGGTTGTGCAGAACATCCTAAAAGGGGTTGTGCAGAACATCCTAAAAGGGGTTGTGCAGAACATCCTAAAAGGGGTTGTGCAGAACATCCTAAAAGGGGTTGTGCAGAACATCCTAAAAGGGGTTGTGCAGAACATACTAAAAGGGGTTGTGCAGAACATACTAAAAGGGGTTGTGTAGAACATACTAAAAGGGGTTGTGTAGAACATACTAAAAGGGGTTGTGTAGAACATACTAAAAGGGGTTGTGCAGAACATCCTAAAAGGGCTTGTGCAGAACATCCTAAAAGGGCTTGTGCAGAACATCCTAAAAGGGCTTGTGCAGAACATCCTAAAAGGGCTTGTGCAGAACATCCTAAAAGGGCTTGTGCAGAACATCCTAAAAGGGCTTGTGCAGAACATCCTAAAAGGGCTTGTGCAGAACATCCTAAAAGGGCTTGTGCAGAACATCCTAAAAGGGGTTGTGCAGAACATCCTAAAAGGGGTTGTGCAGAACATCCTAAAAGGGGTTGTGCAGAACATCCTAAAAGGGGTTGTCCAGAACATCCTAAAAGGGGTTGTCCAGAACATCCTAAAAGGGGTTGTCCAGAACATCCTAAAAGGGTGCAGAACATCCTAAAAGGGTGCAGAACATACTAAAAGGGGTTGTCCAGAACATACTAAAAGGGGTTGTGCAGAACATACTAAAAGGGGTTGTGCAGAACATACTAAAAGGGGTTGTGCAGAACATACTAAAAGGGGTTGTCCAGAACATCCTAAAAGGGGTTGTGCAGAACATCCTAAAAGGGTGCAGAACATACTAAAAGGGGTTGTCCAGAACATCCTAAAAGGGGTTGTCCAGAATATACTAAAAGGGGTTGTGCAGAACATCCTAAAAGGGGTTGTCCAGAACATCCTAAAAGGGGTTGTGCAGAACATACTAAAAGGGGTTGTGTAGAACATACTAAAAGGGGTTGTGTAGAACATACTAAAAGGGGTTGTGTAGAACATACTAAAAGGGGTTGTGTAGAACATACTAAAAGGGGTTGTGTAGAACATACTAAAAGGGGTTGTCCAGAACATCCTAAAAGGGGTTGTCCAGAACATCCTAAAAGGGGTTGTCCAGAACATCCTAAAAGGGGTCTGCTGTTGTAGTTATGAGCTTGGTTCTGCTGCTGTAGTTTTGTTATGAGCTTGGTTCTGCTGCTGTAGTTATGTTATGAGCTTGGTTCTGCTGCTGTAGTTATGTCATGAGCTGTCTTCATGCTGTATTTATTTACTGAGTGCTGCTATAGTTATGTTATGAGTAGAGATGAGCGAACGTGTTCTAAACGAACACTTACGCACCCAGACACCGGCTTTACCGAGGACTTCAGTGTCCGCGCGTAAAGATTCGGCCGGCGCCGGGGGGCGGGGAGAGGCGCGGCGGCGCGGGCGGCAGCAGCGGGGAACAGGGGGGAGCCCTCTCTCTCTCCCTCTCCCCCCCACTCCCCGCCGCACCCCCCCGCGCTGCCACGGCGACCCCCGAACTTTTTTCGCCCGAGCACGGAATTGCTCGCAAAGTTCGGTGCTCGGGCGAAAAGGGGCGGAGCCGAACACGTTCGCTCATCTCTAGTTATGAGCTTGGTTCTGCTGCTATATTTATGATATGAGTTTGGACTTGGTGCTGTATTTATGTACTCAGCTTGCTTCTGGTACAGTATTTATTCACATAGTACTGTTCTGGTGTGGGTACACTGCTATCTTGCTGCTTTTTACACAAGCAGACTGCCTATTAGTGCAATATATATCACTTTTTTCTTATGATCGGGGGGGGGGGGGGGGGGGGGGGAGAATTCCCCAGATTGTGCCATCTAACCATAGGCCAGGACTGCAGCCGCTGCATATCTCTACACAAGCGCCTCATCACACACAGTCTTGGAGGGGAGCGTCTGCAAAGCTACTAATTTCATTCTGCAGAACTATAGAATGACATTGAACGACTATGAATTATATTGTCATTTTTCTATTTTCTCGAGGTGATCATTTTTTGCAAAAGTGACAACAGGAATTGCAGCCTTCTTGGCCGTCTCAGTTGAATTAACCTTTCAGAAATTGAATTTAAGCTGCAAATCATCTTGAAAGGGGTTATCCAAGTTTTAGAAATGTATGGCCTATCCTCGGGGTCAGTGGGGTCCGCTCGGATGCTGTCCCTACTGTAGCAGCCATTCTGAGCATTACAGTCCCACTGACATGATCGGCGGACCGCCAGCGATTAATGTCTACAACCTGGATAACCCCTCTAAGCAGTCTATGGAAACCCTCATTCAAGGAGATGCGTAATACGCTGCGGAAAAAGACCTAATTGAAAATAAATACATCTTGTTATTTGTATAGCGCCAACATATTCCGCAGCGCTTTCAGGTAATTTATTTATTACCCCCCCCCCCATCAAGCTGGGTACTTATTTTACCGACCTCGGAAGGATGAGTCAACCGTGAGCCAGCTACCTGAACCAAGTGGGGATTGAACTCACAACCTTCAGGTTGTGAGCAAGAGCTTAGGACTGCATTTCTGTTGCCTTAACACTCTAGACTAAATAGCCACTTAAATCGGGGCGTGTTTGTCTGCCGTACGCAAATAAACATGCCCTGCAGGCGTAAAGATTATGGTGAAATATGCCGACACAAGCGCTAAAAACACTCATTCAGGGCTTTTTCAGGTGGGCATGTGCGCTTTTGTGCACGCCTCAGTATAATGTATGTGCACCATGAACAGGTCTTTTTTTTTTACGGAATTGCACAGTGTTCTGCGCACCTCCCATAGACTTCCATAGGGACCCATGGTGCACAAATGCGGACAAAAATAGAGCAGGTCCTATAAAAAAAGAAATGTGAATAAACCAATATAGTTCAACAGGCGTGACGCATCGGTGTCGATGACGAATATTAGTTAATTGGCAATTAACATTAATTAAATTAATATATTCCAGTAATTATGTGCCAGATTTTCTCTGAAAGGGATGTCAGCTTCATAGAACCAGCCTCACCCCTTTATTGTTTGCGAATACACATTGGCTAAGGGTCCGTTTAGAAAAGCCGATTATCGTTAAATCCAGCGGATGATGTCATAGTTCGCTCATTCGCTCATGCGGCCTGTTTATACAGCAGATACATTGTTGGCTAGTTCAAACGAGAAATCGGCCAGTCATTCTCATTCACTGTATAAGTGAATGAGAATGGCTGAGCGATCTGTATTTAAACCGGGCGATTAGTGAACGAGCTAACGATGATTTTCATGCCTGCATAAAATGAATAATGAACGGAAAGCAAGCGATTTACACTGGAGATTATTGTTCATTTTTGCTCGTTTGCTAATTCGGGGCTTATTCACGCAACCGTATGCGCAGAGAATCGATTTCAATGGATTTGTACCCGTTTTGCGGATAAAAATAGGGCATGCTCTATCTTTCGGAGTTTTGCACAGCAAAGGCCCCATAGAAGTCTATGGAAGGTGCACAAATACGCAAGGGGATGTGTAAAAACTGTCCTAAACCGTAAAAAAACCCCACATCTGGACCTCATTAGGCTCTTTAATCCACGGAAGAGGGGTGTCATGGTAGCGTAAAAACTGTCCCTGTGTGTGCAAAAGTAATTTACACAGACTTGTGTGCGAATGAACTTTTCAATGCGCAAATATGTTGTGCTTCGGTGAGCGTTTTTTCGCATACGCTTGTTTGAAGCCTTTGTGCCTGCTAATGCAGATTGAATGGGACTGAGCTGCAATACCCAGCACAACCACATCTGTATGAACGGCACTGTGCCAGTGTATGCAATGAAGCACCTTAATTCGGTTGACCGCCTTTGAACCCTTGCCAGTCACAAGTGATGAAGCAATGATAGCCTATAATTCTGGGTAGGGCGACGCGGTACGGCACTGACACAGTCCCAACATGGTAAAAAAAAAAACATGGTCGTACGGCTGTTGCAGTTTTTAAATTGATTGTTCAGTGGCGTATCATTTGCAGGAGAGCAGCCGTTTCACCCACAAATGTGCGGTGCCATTATAATTGGGCCAGTGGTTTTGCAGGTGAAACAGCTGCTTCTTTCCAAAACAACGCTGCGCGAAGCACGGACAGCAGGACCGCAGGACAGCAGGACCGCAGGACAGCAGGACCGCAGGACAGCAGGACAGCAGGACCGCAGAACAGCAGGACCGCAGGACAGCAGGACCGCACGACAGGGGTGCCCACTCGCACCATGTATTTTTTATCCTGGGCTGCTGCTGTGCTATGAACGAAGGTTATGTTTTCGATGGCATGAATAGTCCGATAGAACTTGTGCTTCATTATATACGCTCTTCCTGATACAGACACACATAACGCATCGGCTTTTGTTACTTCTCTTCTACATTGTTCTCTTTTCCTTTCAATGTATTCAATAAAACTACAATCGAAAAAAAAAATGTGTTTCAGTTGAGTTGGAACGGAGCTCTCGAGTCAAAGAGACGGGCCGCACAGAGCTCTCCGGACCTGCGTCACCAAGACTGACGGCCGGCTCCCTATACACGAGGACGGAGAGGAGCATCAAGAGTATACGACTCCATTTAAAAGAATAGGGTTCATATTCGTGCAATATTTTCTCGGCTGTGTGAAAGTCCTGGAAAACCATTTTAAAGGTGCGTCTGACAAGCCTCTTTTCACCTGTTTGCAATGCCGACAAGCAGAATTGTGAATGCAGCTCCGGCTGTAGCTCACGACCCGGATAAGACAAGTAATATAGTGTATTTCCAAAGTTACTGAACTTTGTATGATGATGCAAAATGATGTTTGAAGGTGGATATACCCTTTTAAATTCATTGTATTTTCTTTGATTTCCCATTGATGGCCTTCAGTGATAGCGGTTGTAAACTATTGATGGCCTATTATTAACCCTTTCCAATCCACTGTCTGACGTCTGAAGACATTCTGATTGAAGGCTGTACAGCTCCAATGTCGGAAGACGTCCGGCAGGGTATTCTTACTGTATATTACTGGCCGCTCTGTTGTCAGCGGCCTCTCCAGCATGTCCCATACCGCAGTACTGGCTCTAGCCAGCAGATGGCACCATTGTATAATGGCAGAAAGAGAACCCCCCCCTAGGAAATCCTGAATCCAATATTGGATTGCAAAGGGTTAATACAAGCCATCAATAGTAGATTGAGAGTAGAGGTCCGCCGCACGGGATCCCCATTGATTAGCTATTCGCCTGGCTGGTGCACTGAATACACTGAGCTAATTTCTGCAGGAGGCAGACAGCTCCGTTCACACTGCAGTGGTCAGGCTTGGTATTGCAGGTCATTTACTTCAATAGGAATCAAGCCTGGCCAAGGCAGTGGGAATGGAGCTGTCTGCTTCCTGCTGAAATCAACTCAATGTATTGAGTGTAATGGCCAGGCAAGCAGCTGGTCAGCAGGAAGATGATGGGGGGGGGGGCAGACTCCTGCAGATCTACTATTGATGACCTATCTTGCAGATAACTGTGAAAGAAGAGCCTGGTGCATGGCAAGCGTTGCAATGAATGCACTTTAGGCAAGTCAGTGCAGATCAATACTTTTTATTATGTAGAATACGCGTTTTGAGCCAGAGAGCCTCTTCATCAGCAGTGCTGAGATACAGACAGCAAGATCTGCAGTTGCTGCATGGCCCAATGTTGCAGTAGGTAGTAAAACAGGCACCGAATGCAGTGCTGATGCTGTTGAGGTGTCTCAGGTAATATTCCACACCCACCTAATCAGGGTGAGGCATCCGACCAAGTCGGCAGCACCTCTCATGGGGTCATTAAATCCCCCTGCCTTCCTACCTTCAGGTATCACTTTTGGATTGCTTCAACCATTTTTCCTTCTCGCCCGATCCTGCAGATAGACCTGGAAAAGTGACTCGGGGTTGTAGCTAGTAGCAAGGAGTGTGTGTTTGTGGTATGGGCAGGGCACCATTAATGAGGTGACCTTCTCCCTATTAAGCTAATTTGGCATAATAAAGGTAATCTAAAAGCGGCTGACTATAAAGCCACATTGGCCTTACAAAACCCTCTAAAACTCTAAATGCACTGAAATGTAACAATAATGATGATGATGGTAATATAATAACACCGTTCTGCAGATATTTTGAAATAACTATCAATTGTGCCTCTATCTGAATACAAACATCAGTATATTAACGGACCTCCTTTCATGCGGGACGGAATAGGCCACATGACGCACCGCAAGCCGCGGCAAATTCTGCACCAAAGTCCACAGGCTGCCTGCGAATGATGATGCAGACTTGAAAATGGTTTAAAACCTGCCTGCAATTTTGCATCAAAATTCAGATTTTGGTGTGGAATCCCACAGCGGCGGATTGGGCTGCATTGTGCGAGGTGAAGGGTTCTAGAAGGAAAACCTGAGGTTCTGGAATGCCAAGAGCGCGGGGTTCTCCCAGCCTGTTTTCTCGTGACACTGCACTTGATATTATGAATTGCTCAGTTTTAGGCTGGCTTCACGCCGGCGTATGCGCATTTGCACGTGCATGAGTGTAGGGTTTTTTGCAGGAGGAACTATGCTTTTTAGCGCCCACATCAGCGTACTTTACTGTACTTTTTTTGCCTACAAGGCATTGTCATTTGCCGACCGAGGGCACAATACTCAGGATCAGGGAGGAGCTTAGTGCAGAGTGTTTCTTAAAGGGGTTGTCTGAGTTGTGCCATCTCTGGACAACCCCATCCCCGGGCACAAACTTACAAGCTGTCCTACACTCACCTACTCCGGTTGTGTCCAGGAGAGACATACTTTGAAGATTCATTCCAAATGGACCCCCGTGTCATGGTGGCAGCACCGCCTCTTTAAACTTCTCCTTATATACAAACAGGGAGAGGCTGGTGCGACGCCACCCCTATGACTGAAAAGGACCTATCGACCTCAATGGGAATGTGTTGTGGGCATGCTCTGTAATGTGTGCAAAGGTCATACTGCAGGTATAGGGAGGGGGCTGAGTTAGGCTAGTCTCATGGGAGAGGGCGATATTGCCGCAAAAAAATCGTGTCTTTGTTACTGCGATTTTTTGAGTGTCAGTGCTGCTTTTTCTCGCAAAAACATCGCTGTCGCTTGCGATTTTTGAGTGTGATTTTTTTTTTTTAAGCCCTTTGTTCATTTGCCGATACGACTTTCTAATGTTAAAACCGCATCGCGCGAAAATCGCGAGTTTGTGCTTTGCGATGCAATAAAAAGGAGGATCCATAGGGAAACATGGGAGATTAAAAATCGTAGAAAGATAGAGCATGCCGCAATTTTTTTTCTCTTGCGCATGAGTGAAAATTGCAAATGTGAAGGAAACCATTGAAAATCATTGGTGTCAGAATTCTGCGTTTCCACTCACTCTCGCATCATGTGAAAATTGCGCGATTTGTATCGCCACTGTGAAGGCAGCCTTATAATGTTACCTTGCCCGTTGATGAGAGTGAGAATACTTCAGCATGTACTTACGTGGGCGATTTTCCTGTGCGAGTTCTGTCTGATTCCGAGATTCATTTAAATGGGCTAATTCACACCAGCGATTTCTCGCTTGGACTGATAGTCCGACTTAGGGCGCATTCGCACAGACGACACAATTGTGCGAGTTTTGTGCATTGCGAGACGCAATAGATCTTGCTTTAACAGAAGCTTTCCTTTTAGGCCGGCTGCACACGGGCGGATTTGCATTGTGGAGTCCGGAGCGGGCGTCCGCCACCAGGTTCCACAACAAATACCGCCCATAGCATGCAATGGCAAAACGCAATTTCATCTGCATGAGCGGAAATCGATAGCAATTTTTCGCTTGTGGAGAAGACATCGCACCATGCTGCGATTCTGTGGGGACTCCGCAAGGACAGCTTCCATTGAAGTCAATGGAAGCCGTCTGCCCCGCGGCCCTTCCGCAATGAGCATTACAGAATAGTCGCGATCCGTCTCATCGCCTAGCCACAGCGTTGGTATATTTGTACTGCGCATGTACGCCGACGCGACGGCTACACAGGAGACCGCCTGCACACGAAGACAACTGACAGGTACGTGGGGTCCCCAGCCGGACACTGTGGGATCCTGCAGCCGGAATCCGTGTGCAGCCAGCCGTACCCCAGCAAGTTTATAGTAAAACTGACCAATCTGCTACAATATAATAAATAAAATATATAATAAATAATATTTATAAATAACATGTTACATCTACTGCATCAAATAAGGCTGCCTTCACACTCGCATGAAAATCACGTGGGATTTGTGCGTTGTGAGACAGCCACAGCAGGGGATTCCCTTTATCCCCGCAGTCATGGCTGTTTTCACATGGTGGGGAGCGCAATATGGATGCGATATTCACGGCCCCATATCGCACCCACCAGTGTCAAGTTAGCCTTTGGGCTCATTCACACAGCTAGGCGCGCAAAAATCACGCACTGAAAAAAGACGCAGCTATTAGACCCAGCAGTTTCCTATGGGAACGCTCAGATTCCTTCATCTGAACGTTCCATTGCAAACCATTGGTTCTAACAGCCGCGTGTTTATTAAGCGCATGATTTTTGCGCCCCTAGCTCACCGCGTGAAAGAGGCCCTGTTCCCACCAGTATTAACCCCCATTAGGAATTTAGGTTTCTTTGTTTCAAAAACGGAACAGAGAAACATAAACGGGGGTTAACACTAGTGGGAACAAACCCTAAACTCCCTATGTATTCCCTTTAATCTCTGCGGGCTTGTTACCTGCAACTGCGTCCGCATGGAATTTGTATTTTTTTTACTTATTTGTGTTTTGCTGTATATTGAAATGTAAATACTGCTGAGGTAATATGAAAGCTGCGCTGTGATGGGTTGCTATGGGCAACACAGATTTTCTTTAAAATCTCCATCCATGTTAATGTGTCTTTGGTTCAAGTTATAATCCTGGGCAACACGGGTATCCCTGCTAGCTTAATAATCGCATACGTCCGGCATCGATGTCTGCCCACATGTGTCTGCCTGTTTGGGGAGGCCTAGCTTATGATGTGCCCCACCTTACCCTCCACTCTGCCGCACTTATTAATCGCATACGTGTGGGAACGACGGGGTGCCCTGACATGTCTGCCCATTTGTGTAGGAATAGCTTATGATGTGCACCCCCTTCCTCTCCGCCTCGCCACACGGTGCTGGCGCGGAGGTGCGTCTGCACATCACCAAATAAATCTATCTTGTCGTGCTCCCTTAGAGAACCCCCTAGAGAATTTATAGTATTAGTATGGATTGGGCAAATACAGATAAGGATTTGCCTAACAGAGTTGTCAACTCTTTAATTTTTTCTGGACAGCTTAGCCAAAAATCACTGACAGTCCCAAATTTTTACAGATAGACTCCACCCCTCTATAGAAGCAAGACCCCCATTTCACGCCATTAAAATGTCCTTGAATCACAAAAAACCCCAAATTAAAGGGGTTTAAAAAAAAGAACCTGGCATGTTTTAAAAAAAGAACGGAAAGTTTTTAAAGAGGTACTGCACTTTTAAAAAACTTTTTGACAAATTAGAGTGACATGAAAAGTTTTGACCAGTGGGGGTCCGGGTGCTGAGACCCCAACTGATTGCTAAAGCGAAGGGGCTGCAGCGCTCACTCGAGTATTGTGTGCTTTTGGCTGTCATCATTCCCTGCTGGATCTTCTTGGCAGCTGAAGATGGACGCATGGATATCTATAGACCACTACGCATTCGACTTCACCGCTGAGCAGAGCCAACAAAGAATGGTAACAGCCAAAAGCGCACAGAACTTAGGTGAGCGCTGCAGCTCCTTCATTTCAGTGATCAATGGGGTCTCGGCACCCGGACCCCAGTGATCAGAACTTTTGACATGTCAGAAGTTTTTTAAAAGTGCAGTGACTCTTTAAGGTTCCAGGTAGCTCCGAGTCTCCAGCTATACAGAGAAAAGCTATTGCTGCCACATGGAAAAAAATGGTCGGGATAGGAAATAACTTGCTGATTGGTGGGGGTCTGACTGCAGAGACCCCCACTGATCCTAGGATCAGAAGTCCTGTGTCCCCTGACCTCTTCACTGCAGGGTTACTAACTCCCCCCACAGTGAGAAGGAGACTGAATGGAGGCCGCTGGAGGTAACTGAGTTGCAAGTTCCCACAGTAACAGCAGGCAGTCCACAAGTCCGGCAACAAGCTCACGCTGTTGCTGCTATGCTTGTGATTGGTTTGCAGCCCAGCGTGCGGAAAAGGAAAGGGGAGCGTGATTGGGTGAGTAATCTTCCCCCTTTCCCAACTCCTCTTGCTTGTTCACTTCATCACATTTTGCGGGCGTGAGTTTCACGAACCACGTTCATCCGTTGAAGCCCTTACACGCAGGCTCTAGAACCATAAGCGTGGCCTGTATAGCATCTATACACTTATATATGTCGGGGCAGGGGGCAAGAACAGAAAAAAGCAAAAAATAACCTACATGAATTTGTTTGGCATTTTCTCTAGACTTTCTTTGCGGGGGCAGCAGACCCAATTCCAGGGCAAGGCAGAGTAATTTGTTGGACCTCCTCTTACTCCCTGCAACCAGCACTTGGCCACTTACCCCGCCAGCAAAAGTTGGGCTGCTTTCACATCTGCGTGAAAATCGTGCAAGATTTGTGCATTGCGAGATGTACGGATCTCGCACGAATATTATCTCCGTTCTTTTGAATGGAGTCATATACATGAGCGAATTTTTAGTGGCATGTTCTAACTTTTCGCGTTCCTCGTAATCATCGCCCATTCTTTTCAATGGGACCGTAAAACACACTGGACAGCGTGCGATATGCATGTGAGTGCGATGTCAGGTTTCCCATTACAAACAATTGCTGATTTTCCAACGCGGCTGTCAGAAAAACGCCTCGCATCCGCGGGTACCTCACACGTTCATGAGCGCGATGTTGAGTCAAGTTTCATTGCCTGATATCGCACCTGCCCGTGTGTAGGAAGCCTCAGGGGCAGTTCAGGGCTTCTGTCTCTCTGCTCTATTTCCAGAGGAAAAAACTCCATGGAAATCAATGGGGAAACAAAACGGATCCGTTTTTTCCATTTCATATCAGTTTGGCCGAGTTCACATTTGCGCTGCAACCTCCTCTATCGCCGATCCGGCACGACATACCGGAAGAAACTGCACCGCATCCGGTAAAATGCCGGGCAGCTGAGCGGACACCGAACAGACCCCACGATAATCATTGGGGGCTGTTCGGTCCTATCATTCATTCAGGGGATCCCCCTTCGTGTTCCAAAATGGAGCAGGAAAACGGATCCCCCCGCCGCAGTTCTTAAAGCAGCCCTTTTCTCCTCCAAAACCGGAGCAGAGAGCCGTAAACCCCGAACTGACCCTAACGCCGGTGTGCAAGCATCCTTTACTCCCTTATGACTATTAGTGTAGCATTTCAATAAACTGGAAACAACAAGTAACAATATCTCTGTAGATGAAAAACGATACACTCCAAGTCAAGTGCCTGGCCTGAAGGACTGGCGGTGAGGGACAATCACCAGTGCAAGCAAGCTAATGGAAAAAACTTAGAAAGCAGAAGTCCTCTATAATTAAAAGGCAATGAGTTTCAGAAGATGCATTCAAGTTGTAGTCAGCTGACTTCCAGGGAGACTTGGTCTCCTGTATGCGATGCCCCCCACCCTCCCACTAGATAAAACTCCAGAGCTCTTACCCAGCTTGCCATCAATGACAGTAAGGGCAATCTGATCCATTAAGACCAAAGTGAAGTCCAGCTCCTGTTCCGTGCAGCGCTGCTTCATGGCTTCCAGGATGTGCATCTGAGGATAGTCCTCCAGGATATTCCTGTCAGTCAGGAGCCACAGCTGAGAGCACATGGTGAAGGCAGCCAAAGACAAAAGCAAGAATGTGTGCCCAGGATCTAGCAAGGTCAGCACTGCCTTCCTCCAGCAGCAGCAGCGAGGCCTGTGTGCAAGCAGCTAAGTGCAGGCACTGTATACAGCAGCCATGCACCATATATACACCTATAGAAGGGGGGCAGTGTAAGCCTCTGCCACACTTCACCATGCAGTGGGCAAACCCCTTGATGCAATCAATATGGGCGGACCCTGCATAAATCCATGGCAGATCCCATTGCTGTCAGCCCTCCTGGCACATTGGTGGCTTTTATTTGCTTGCTCTTATTATGTGTCAGTCTGCTTATTTGCACTTCATGGATGGCCGGGCAGCGCAGCCTCCATTACCTGCAGCTCTCCCGAGGAATCCCGGTACAAGGAGAGCTTACAGCCCCGACGAGCAGGAGGATGCTATGACCTATGAGCAGCCAGGGGAAGGCGCCGGCCAATCAGGTGGCGGGATTCAGTCTTGAGACTGCAGGGCTGACGAATCAGAGCGCTCGGATGCGAGGGACTACTCGCTGGGTAGCAGAAGTGACCCCTTACTTGCCGGCAGGTAGTAGGGCAGGCTGCTGCGCCCGCAATGCGCCGCGTCCTGCCGGATCTGCTGGCTCGCACTCTCTAGTGACTGCAGAGGGGCCCTTGGACGAAGACACTTTGGGGCCCTTGGTGTTGATTTGCTAGAGAATTGCATCTACAGTGCTTGGGGTTTGAGATAGAAAAAAATAGGATAGTTTCGGATGTGTCGCCATCTCTGCTTGATGTCAGTGAATGGCAATATTGTTGGCTACATCCAGAGGCTAAAAACATAAATCTTGTCTCAGGGCGCCTTCACTCGATGGTGCGCAACTCAGTGATGCGTTTTTGTGGAAGGAACGATTTTTTTGTGTGCGTGTATTGGCGTATTTTCAATACTTTTTGCACCCCATGGGCATGTTTTTTTTTTGCGTGCAGGGCACAACCACACCCCTATCTAAATGGCTATTGAGGCGAACGAGTTTCTGCAGAATTGTGTAGTGTATTTCCCACATTTGCGCACCCCCTCCATAGACTTCTATGGGGACCCTTAGTGCGCAAGGTGTATAAAAGTAGAACATGCAGCATTTTTTTTTGTGCTCACATAATCCTGAAATGTAAGCGAACCCATTGAAATCAGTGTTCTATTCACTGCGTATTGAGCGTGTGAAAACCCCGCCCAGAAAACGTGACAAACAGAACCCATTGACTTCAATGGGTTCATTCTCATGAGCGTTTTTCTCGCGTGCGTTCCAGAAAACATAGGACCTGCCCTTTTTTGGCGTTTTACATAGAAAGCTGCTATAGAAGTCTACAGCAGATTAAAATGATTGCCATTTCCGGACCCTGTTCACGCACACATACGCTCTGTTGCGGCGACCATAGCGCAAACTTTTGTCTGTCGAAGCCCTAAATAATATGGCGTTCTGAGCAGGGGCGTAACTAAAGGCTCAGGGGCCCTGATGCAAAACGTGAGCTGGGGCCCCCCTCTATCTGTATCTGTACCCGTACCCATACCTAAACCATGCTGCACAGAGACCTAACTTGAAGCTTCTGGGCCCCAATGCAAAACTTGTAACAGGGCCCCCAACTATAAGGCTTTACTCATAGTGCTGGGCTCTCTATATGGAGAAGAGAGGCCTTATGGGCCCCCTAAGGCTCCTGGGCCCGGGTGCAACCGCATCCCCCGCACCCTCTATAGTTACGCCCCTGAGTGCAAACCAGTTTATGCTTAGAAGTCAGGGGATGTAAGGTCCATGCTCAGATGTAGGCAGCGTTGGCCCTTTCCAAAAGCAGATCGCCCCGAGCATTGGACCCCACTAATCAGATACTGATGGCCCACCCAGGTTTGATAATTAAATGTGCGCATTTCTGATGTGGATCTCAGATGAAACCCTCAGATTTTATCTGAAGATGCCCTTTAAGGGTAAATCAGGACAGGATGCTGCGCCCGCAGTGCGCTGTGCCTCGGTGATCTGCTGGCTTGCACTTTGTAGAATTGGTTCCTGTGTATTTGGTTACTACTTATGTTTGCACTTATTCTTCTATTGATGGGGCCCCTGGATCTTCAGCAGTTGATTGGCCGGAGAATTGCACCTAGGTTGCTTGAATGACCATACTTTATGTATAATCCTTGGGTTGGTCTCATCGCCCTTGTTGAGCTTTCAGTCCTTGTTCACGTATTGTGGTTTTTACGCAAAATCTGTATCAATTTCAGGCAGATTCTGTGTCGAGTCCTATCCATTTAAAGGGGCTGTGCCAAGTTAGAAAGTTATGCCTTATCCTTGACTTTTGGGACCCTCACTGATGCGGAGAACAGGGGTCTCATTGGTCCCTGAGGGAATGGAGCAGAGGTTGTGCAGGCGTACTGCTCCTCCATTCACTTCAGTGACAGCTCAGCTTCTCCATTCACTTCAGTGACAGCTCAGCTCCTCCATTCACTTCAGTGACAGCTCAGCTCCTCCATTCACTTCAGTGACAGCTCAGCTCCTCCATTCACTTCAGTGACAGCTCAGCTTCTCCATTCACTTCAGTGACAGCTCAGCTTCTCCATTCACTTCAGTGACAGCTCAGCTCCTCCATTCACTTCAGTGACAGCTCAGCTCCTCCATTCACTTCAGTGACAGCTCAGCTCCTCCATTCACTTCAGTGACAGCGCCGTATATTGCGGAAGCACTTGAATTCTGTAATGTCCAGTGCTGTCATTGAAGTGACTGGAGCAGCGGCGCGCCTGCATGATCTCCGTTCCATTCATTCGAGGACCCTGTTCTCGGAATTTGGGGGGGTCCCAGCGCTCGGATCCCCAGTGATCATAAAGTAATCCCCTATCTGCACTATAGTTTATACTGCATGGAATTTTCTGTGTGCAGAAACGCCACTGCGCCACAGGAAAATGGGGGGAATTTTAACATCTTGACGCAGAATCTGTGTTGGGTTCCCAGCCGCAGATTAACTGATCCTCCGGAGCTGTAATGCAAATCTGCATCAGAATATATAATGAAGCGCGCAAAGTTTTGACGTGGATCTCAATTGAAATCCTCACCTGATCTTAATGACTTGGATTCAGTCATCTGAACTTACCCTTAATGGGAATCCATCAGCTGCAACAGAGTGTCTAAACTGCATGTTACAAAGCAGCAGGAGCTGAGCAGACTGATACCGTATTTCCCTGAAAGTAGGACCTTCTCTGAAAATATTCTCTACCCCAAAAATAAGCCCTAGTCACACAACATTAAAAAAAGCAATACTTACCTAGCAGGTCTATCCAGGTCCCTCCCGCTCGGCTCCGGCACTCTTGCTTCAGTCCTCAGCAACTGACAGAACATCGCTTCCTGGTAACGGAGTTCGTAACCCCACCACCAGGAAGCGATGGCTCTGATTGGTTATCGAGCACCACGGCTGAGACAATCAATGCAATGCTCGATAAACCAATCACAGCCATTCAATTGGCTGAGCTGCGGCACTCGAGAACCAATGAGAGCCAGCACTCCCTGGAGGCGAGTTTTCGAACTCCATTATCAGGAAGTGATGTT
This sequence comes from Eleutherodactylus coqui, assembly GCF_035609145.1. Taxonomy (NCBI): domain Eukaryota; kingdom Metazoa; phylum Chordata; class Amphibia; order Anura; family Eleutherodactylidae; genus Eleutherodactylus; species Eleutherodactylus coqui. The sequence continues at coordinate 47,281,544 of NC_089842.1, read as the reverse complement.
CTGTAGGCTGCTGCGGACCAAAGCAAGAGTGCCGAACGGTGCTAGCTAGGCAAGTATAAGACATCCCTGGAAAATAAGACCCTGTGCCTCTTTTAGGGCAAAAGTTAATATAAGACAGGGTCTTATTTTCGGGAAAACACGGTATATAATTTTATGGGGAAAGATTCAGTATAACCTGCATTTTATTCATTTATATCTCTGCTCATCTGAGCTGAACAGTCCAATGGGCGGTCCTATCAGTGATTGACAGCTACCCCTGTATGTACAGGGAATCACACATAGCTATCAACCACTGATAGGACCGCCCATTGGACTGTTCATCTCAGTTCTTCATGGTTTTCAAGAGCTCTCCTTGCAGTCATTCCGTTGGAACCTTCATTGTTTTCTTCCAAAGGATTAACCCCTTAACGATCACAGTATATTTTATGGTAGCTGTTCAAGAGACTTCTGGTGCTCCCCCACCTTATGTCACTTCAGAAGAAGAATGCAGAACTACGTGCACAGCATTGTCGCTGCTGAGGCCGTTGCCAAAAGCCTCAGGCACTTATCGGAAAACAATAAAGTTGATTTCCGATTAACTCCTTTAATGCTGCGTTCAATAGTAACCGCGGCATCTAAGATGTTTGACAGAATGAAGACCACCTCTGTCAGCTCACTGGCCTCCAGCAACATGATCACAGGGAGTCAATACTTTACTATGGTAGTGTGGGGGCTACTACAAACAAAGACAACAATCGGTGATCACTGGAAGTAACTGCACTGTAATCACTATCTCTGTAGAGCTGGTATTTGAGTAAAATATATGGCAACTGGATTATTTAACGCTATACCAGAGTTGAGCTAAGGCTGGATTCAGACGAACGTTTATCAGCTGGGTTTTCAGGCCGAGCCGATATACATAGTCTCTCTCTGCAGGGGGGGGGGGGAGGATGGAAGAGCCAGGAGCAGTGCTCTGAGCTCCCGCCCCCTCTCTGCCTCCTCTCCGCCCCTCTGCACTATTTGCAATGGGGAGAGGTGGGACGGGGCGGGGCTAATTATTGGACCTTAGCCCCACCCCATCCCTCCTCCTTTCATTGCAAATAGTGCAGAGGGGCGGAGAGGAGGTGGAGAGGAGGCAGAGAGGGGGCGGGAGCTCAGTTCCTGCTCCTGGCTCTTCCATCCTCCCCCCCCGCCGATGAGGACACTGTACATCGGCTCGGCATGAAAACCAAGCCGATATACATTTGTCTGAATCCACCCTAAGGGTGCATTCACATGAGCGTAGGCGTATTTACGTTCGGACGTCCGCAGCGTATAATCGCCGGAAAGAACGTTTTTCGTCGATCATGACCAGAGCTAGAAAGCGTATTATCGTTTGTTCCTACTTTTCAAACTATCTTTCGGCCATTGAATATGTGTTGGCGCGTATTTCGGTCGCGTATGTTCTGTTTTCTGCGGTTTGCTGTTTTTACTCACCGTAAAATCGCCCGTGCAAACGAATACATTGGAAACCAACGCCTCAGATGGTCACATATATACGATTGGGCGCAAAAACACGCCGTATATGCACTCGTGTGAATGCACCCAAAGGCTGGATTCAGACGAACGTATATCGGCTGGGTTTTCACGCCGAGCCGATATACGTCGTCTCTCTCTGCAGGGGGGGGAGGATGGAAGAGCCAGGAGCAGTGCTCTGAGCTCCCGCCCCCTCTCTGCCCCTCTGCACTATTTGCAATGAGGAGAGGCAGGACAGGGACGGGGCTAATTATAGAACCTTAGCCCCTGCCCCCGCCTCCTTTCATTGCAAATAGTGCAGAGGGGCGGAGAGGGGTGGAGAGGAGGCAGAGAGGGGATGGGAGCTCAGTTCCTGCTCCTGGCTCTTCCATCCTCCCCCCCCCCCCTGCAGATGAGGACGACGTATATCGGCTCGGCGTGAAAACCGAGCCGATATACGGTCGTCTGAATGCACCCTAAGGCTGTATTTATGTATTTATGTCCTTCGTTCTGAGGGTGTATTTATGGCATTGTCATGTTGTGCTCCTGGAACTTGTAGTTCTATGGACTGCCAGGCGCACACTACTGCAGGTGTGGTTGATTTGGCTGGCTGATTGCATAGATTTCTCCAGAGAGCCAATCACCACCGGTCAGTGCACATAAATACCAGCTCCTCTTACTAGCAGGTGATGGTCATTATACATGTCCAAGCTAGTCCTGGGTGTGGGGCGCTGCTGTGCAGATCTTTGTTCATGTTGTGTCTGGGCTGCATGCCTGTAGTTTTCTTTGTTTTTTGTCTGATGTTCCGTGTCTGAACTTTGTCCTATGTCTGGGCCACACGTCCGTTGGTGGGCAGGTTCGGGCGCCTCGCCCTGTTCATTCCCCCTTTGTCCGTTGGTGGGCAGGTTCGCGCACCTTGCCCTGTTCGTTCCCCTTTGTCTGTTGGTGGGCAGGTTCGCTCGCCTCGCCCTGTTCATTCCCCCTTTGTCCGTTGGTGGGCAGGTTCGCGCGCCTCGCCCTGTTCATTCCCCCTTTGTCCGTTGGTGGGCAGGTTCGCGCGCCTCGCCCTGTTCATTCCCCCTTTGTCCGTTGGTGGGCAGGTTCGCGCGCCTCGCCCTGTTCATTCCCCCTTTGTCCGTTGGTGGGCAGGTTCGCGCGCCTCGCCCTGTTCATTCCCCCTTTGTCCGTTGGTGGGCAGGTTCGCGCGCCTCGCCCTGTTCATTCCCCTTGGCCAGTTGGTGGGAGGACACGTGTGAATGATGGCCTTTGTTTGAAGTCCAGTGAGTCTGTAGGTGTGGAGAAGTTTGTGTGTTACGGCTTTGTCTGGACGGTTGCTGTTTTCGCTGGCACGATTTTTTTATTTTATTTTTTTTACGCAGCCAAAACCGTCTCATCTGAATGACTATGTTGGGAGTGAACGCTTCACGTGGTCGCGATTTTTGGAAGCCGCTTAAAGAAGTGCATATATATAGTTGAGTGAATAAGGCCTAAGGCTAATTTCACGTGGATGAGCACAATATCCGGTCGTGCATCTCATCCCGCTTTCATGCTCGCCGGCATGCGATTTCCCTGCGGATGTGAGGTGTTTTTGTTTCGGGAACCGTCTTGCGTCACTTCGGCGAAGGAAGCGATCCATTGCTGCGGCTGACCGCTGTGCTGGAGGATCGCAGAGTTTCTCTCATCCGTCGCTTTCACCCACATATCGTGTGCAGCGGGCTTGTGGTGCGCTGCTGGGGCCGGGCCCATTGAAAACCATGGGCGATGTAATGCGAAAACACGCAAAAATAGGGCAAGTCGCCATTTGTTTCCTGCATTACAGTGCGATGTGGGGAAAAATCGCCCGTGTGTATGACTCCATTCAAAGGAATGGAGTTTATATTCGTGCATCTCGCAACACCCAAGTCTCACATAATTTTTTGCGCCCATGCGGTCAATGGGAATGCACAAATGCGCGCAATAAGCTCGGCAATGTGTGATACGCTGCGGAATTGCTCAGGAAATAGAACACATATGAAACTAATTAAGCTGATTAGCCATTTCAATTAGCGCGTCTTTGCTCGCCGCACACAAATTGCCATGCATTGCGGGTGTAAAAATCACAGTAAAATAGGTGCTGTCAAAAAAAATTAAAAAAAAGCATCGTTCATTCCGCGAATACGCTTGTGTGAGCGCACCGTGTCGTTGTGTTTTCTTGAAATCACTCACATCTGTACTGTATTTTAATCTTATTTGCTTTGCTTTATTGTAACCAATAAAAATAAACAATTAAAACAATCTAATTCTCCGGACACGAACGGAAACTCTTGTGGAAGCAGCAGCCCCGCCGCCATCCCTGCACAGCATCTCCACTGTCAAAAAAAAAAAAAAAAAAAATCGTCTGTTATTGTTCTCATCAATAAAGCTGTGAACGCTTGAATTTTTTTTCCCTCCCGTCCGTCACCTTCTCGCAAGGCAGGCCGGGAGTTGTAGTTTCTCCGCTCCCCTGCATTTGTTCCTCTCCTGGCCGACACGTCGGGACCGCACGGAGCAGCAGATCAGGTCAGAAGCCGCTTCTGTGACTATAGAACCGGGGCGGGCAGCCCGAGGCTGGGCGGCTGGAGGCCGGGGGGATGAGTCCGGGGCCCGGGTGTCAGCAGGAAGCCTCGCAGACAGCAGCTCAGGGGGCGGTAGTGCTCACTGCTCTGGGGGGGAAATAGCGCCTCGCTGGGGCCGAGGACTGGCTCGTCCAGCGGGGGCCTGTGTATGGGGAGATCCTGCAGCTGGTGGCCCGGGGGCCCCTGTGTCACCCTGTCCGGTGCTGGCAGGCCCCTGGTCACGGCCCACCGCCTCCCCTGCACAGCCGGGCACAAGGACCGCCACCTGTTAACCCTTCTGTCCCCGGGTGACATTGGGGCTGCCGCCGGCACATTAGTCGTACCGTTATGGTTTCTTCGGATTCTGGGATTCGCGGTCATGTGCGATTTTTGGTGACCGCCGTCTGCGGGGCGCATCGGGTCGCCAGCGTCTTATTGGCGGTTTACGAGCCCGTTGGCGCATCAGATGTCGTGGTCTGTGGTCACCCTCGTCATTAGAAGTCGTCGACCGTTTGTGGGGTACTGGGGGGGCCGCGAAATCAAAGCGGTTATTTATTAACCCTTTCATGGCTGCAAAAGGGTCACGTGAGGCGAAAGGATCACTGGTTGCATCCGCCAAACCACCGCGGGCAAAAATCACGGTTGACGGTGTTTTTTTTCCCTGCCATGTCACGTGGAACTCGGTTGGCAACGCGTTCGACCATCCTGGTGGCCCCTTCGTCTTTTAAGGCTATCGCAACGCCGCGGGATTCCGTTTTGGGGTTGCGTCACAAGTGCGGGAATTCCCGAACTGAACTGTTCGCAGTCGTGGGGCGCCGCTTTGGTGTCCGTATGACAAGGGTTGTTGCCGCTGTGTTTAGGAAAGAGCGCACATGGCGAATGGCGGTGTTATGTATCAATGGCGCTGTGTGATGGAGTCCTGAGACGACGGTGCAGGGAAAAACACGGAGGGGAAGTAGTTTTGCGGTGCGTTCACATGTAGCGGAATTTGGTGCGGCAGATTGTAGTGTAAATCCGCCCGGATTTTGATGCGGTTCTGCAGCAGGTTTGACCCCCTCAGTGGCAGGCTGGCGCGGAGCGGCACCGATTCCCGTCACGGTGCGTTCACACCTCGCTGATCTGCTGCGGATGAAGTAAAATGAATGGGGTGAAATCTGTGGCAGATCTGCGACAAAGTTTGCATGAACTTGCTGACGTGTGAACGCAACCAATTCGCTAAGGGCTCCTTCACAGCGGCGTCTCCATTTGGAACGTCTATTGTATAAAACAGGACCCCAGGGGACGCCTTTTTTTTTTTCTGCTGCCGGAGCGGGAAAATGGAGCCCCCAAACCAACGCTGATGTGAACGAGCGCGAAGTTCTCCAATACACGTTCCTGCAGGATGTGTCGCCAACAGTTCCCACCGCACAGCTGATATCGGGCTGTCGCAGCGTGCGGAGGCGGATAGCGCTGCCAGTAATGCAGCCACCTGGGTTGGTAGCACAGGTGCTGTTTCCATTGAGTCCAACAGCGCCTGCAGTACCAGACTGGTCCACTGCAGTACGGACAGCGCTGTCAGCTCGCCCAGTATCAGCTGATTGGCCAGGATCCAGAGCGGCAAACCCGGTCATTCAACTACTGATGCCGTATCCTGAGGATAGGTCATATGGTGAAGTCCCGGACGACCCCTTTAATATGTTTTATATTTTCAGTACTGATCCTGAATTACTTGCTGTATTATCCTCCGGAGCTGCGCTCGGTGATTGATGTCGTCAGACACGACCCTGACAGCTTCAGGCTTGCTCACACCAGCGGTCACACTTCGTCTTTCTCTTTCGTTATGGAGTGGAGAGACAGAATGAAACAGTTTTTCTTTCCCCGCATTGATGTCAGGGGCTTGTGAACTCCTTAACACCGCAGGATGGAAGTTTACGTCCCGTGTGCAAGGTGCTTAGTGTAACGGGACGTAAACTTACATCCTAAGGATTGCACGGGCTCAAAAGCCTGTGCCATGCCGCTGCGAGAGCCAGCTGTCACTGAGAGTCAGCCTCCTGCTGCAACAGCGGGGATCCGTGAGAACACCGGGCTCCGCTGTCATCCCTTACAGGCTGGGGTAGAGGTAGAACGCAGATGATGAAGGGTTCACAGAGGGAGCGTCCCCCCCGTATGCTGGAGGGCCGATGGGTTGCCAAGGCCTGTCATCTGCTACTGTATAGAAGTACTGCAGTGTATCATCATAGTGATCAGAGCTTTCCCAGTTCAAGTCCCCTACAGGGACATAAAAAATGTTAGAAAAATGTAAAATAGTTTAAAAAAAATCTCTTGCGCACTTTCCCCTTATTGTGTAAAAAATAAATAAAAGCCGCAGGTATTTGGTATGGCCGTATCCGTAACGACCCGTACGATGAATCAAACGCACTTTTTATCCTGCACAGCAGAAACTGTAAAAAAAAACGGAGTCAAAATGCTTAATTTCACCTCCTAAACAAACGCAATTACAGCGTTCAAAGAAGCCGCGTGAACCCCAAAAATGGTATCAATAAAAGCTGCAGCCCCCCCAGAGCGCCGTCCGCGGAGAATAATAAGTTATGCGACTTTAACCCTTTCCAATCCAATTTGTATATGGTTTTCCTAGGGGGCTTACTCTTTTTCTGCTGTTATACAATGGCGCTATCTGCTGGCTAAAGCCAGTACTGCATGAGGTGACACGTTGGATAGGCTCCGACAGCAGAGAGGCTGGCAATATACAGTAAGAGAACCCCGATAGACGTCTTCCAACATCGGAGCTGTACAGCCTTAAATCATAATGTCTTTAGAGGTCAGACAGTGGATTGGAAAGGGTTAAATGCAGCAATGGAAATTTTATTTTTTAAAAAGAAGGGGTTTTATTGTGTAAAAGTGGGAAAACCTAAAAAAATATAGTTTTTGTATCGCCATAACCGCCCCAACCCGCAGGAAAAAACGATCAGGGCATTCATGCTGTATTATTAAGGCCGCCTGCAGAATTCTCACAGCGGGACCCGACCCGCGCCCCTGCAGAGAGCAGCGCGGCACTAACTTGCTCCCATGGCTCTGGATCTTTCATGTGTTGGCCGCCGGGCAGCCCGCGATGCGCAGACCGGAGCCGGCGCACGGTGAGCGACATTTCTGTGCGAGGCTCGCAAATAGAGCATGCCGCGGTTTGTTTTCAGCGCGTGACTTCGCGCAGACAAATCGCAGCCGTCTGCCTAGGATGGTGTTTTCTAACGCAATCCTATGGCAGCTTTCACGGGCAGAAATTCTGCGGGAAATCCTGCAGCGGAATTTCCGCCCGTGTGCAGGGGGCCTAACGCTGCGAAAAAAAACAAACCCAAAAGATGGCAGAATTGCTGTTTTTGTTTTTTTTTTCTGCCCTTCAAAAAAAAAAAAAAAAAAAAATCACTAAAAATTTTACAAAACGTTATATGCACCGAAAAATGGTAATAAAAACTACAGTTTGCCTCGCAAAAAGCAAGCCCACATACGGCCGTGTCAGCAAGGAAAAACTGTTAGGCCCCCTGTCCACGGGCGTTGCGAAGTCCTGCGGTGAATCGCCGCTGCCCGGGAGCAGAAGCCGGCTGACAAATCTCTGCCGGTCAGCCTATCTGACAGATAGGCCAACTGCGGAGAATCGTGGCAATTCGCAGCATGCTGTGAATTGGCGGCCGCGAGTGGAGAATCACAATGATTCTCTGTACGTAGACACAGGGCCGGTGCTTTCTATAGCAACGCTATGGAAAGCTTCAGACAGCAAAATCACGCTTATGGCTTTTGAAAAGTCCTCATGCCCAAAATAGGCCGTGTCCCTTAGGGGTTAAAAAAAACCAAAAACAAATGAAATTAACCTTTTCATTTTGTCTCTTTGCTCCAAAAACGGAACAGAGCGCCGGGAAGCCTAAATGCCGGTGAACGAGCCCTCGGCGGGCGCCTCTGTGCCTGTGGAACGTTTAGCTTGTCCTACAGCAAATTATCCTACAGTGTTACAAAAGGCAACCGAAACAGTGAGGAATGCTGGGAGATTTCAGCTCTGAAGCCTGCAGAGTTGTGAATTCAGCCCTGGACTGTAACACAATCTGTCACTGGAGAGCAGGGCAAGTAATATACACAGTGGTGGAAAATATATATCCACCAAAATCCTTTATCAATGCCCCCTCCCCCCCAGGATGGGTGAAAAATGTCTGATCACTGGGGGTCCGCCGGTGGGATCATGGGAGCGGTGTCCCCCAAGTTAATGGAGCGGGGGAGTACATGTGTGACCACCAGTCCATTCACTTCCATGCGACTAGAGGAAATGGCTTAGAGCTGTGTTCAGCTACCTCCATAGACCTACCGTACGTTCTGGGGGTCTCAGTAGTCGGACCCCAGTGACCCGGTATCACTAATCCTGTCTCGGGGTCCTTCAAACTTGGAGAGGAAAAATCTGCACCCGAATTTGTCCCATTTGATGCGGATTTTGTCGCAGATTTCCCGCGGATTTCACCCCTTCAGTTGAATATAAGTTTGAGTGAAATCCGCTGCGGATCTGCCACAACAAATCCTGAAGGCGCCAGCAGATCCGCTGAGCGCCCCCTCAGGGCTCCTTCACACGGGCGTATGTTCGGTCCGTATTGCACACGTATTTTTACGATCAGACTTCGGACAGCACCGGCCTCATAGACCGGCGTTGGGGGGCTCGGACCTGCGCTTCTTTTTTACGCACACGAAAAACCGTCCTATTTCGGTCCGCGTCACTTACTGAAATTGCCTGTGGGATCACGTAAAAATGCAGCAAATGCGCAGTTGGAAACGTATTTACTGCGATTTTAAGCACGTTGGCAGGAGATGGCGGGTGAATAAATAATGGCGTCAATTGGGGCTTTTTGTATTTTTTTTTTTATTTGCATGCAGCAAAAAAGAGCAAATGCACCAAATCTGCATAAATATATATATATATATACACACACTGTAAAAATGCTGCGTACTTCACAGACTGAAATTGCGTCCGCCCGTGTGAATGAGGTGGTGATGTTTTCTATTTGCCCGTCTTCCAGTTGTACCACTCGGGTATTTCCATTAGAACCACTGAAATGACTGGAGGCTGACCGTACGTGCTCGGCCGCGCTCCCTTCATGCTGGCGTCACTACGGGGGAAGACGGGACCCCCACAGCGATAGGAGAACGGGACGCGGAAAAAATCATCCAGGTCCATGGCAGAGCGCGTTCGTCGGACTCCGGGAAAAGTAATATCTGCGTGCGCTGCGCGATCTTCACGAGCGGGCGAGTATAAAAATGACATCCCAGCCGCCTACAGCAACAGCGCCGTAGGTTCCCTTTAAGCTTAAAGGGGTGTTTTCAGTTCCGTCCCTCTGAAACCTGCGCCTGTCCTGAAATCTGCCCCTTGGCACGGCTATATGAGGTCCTCGAAAGTGGGCGGGAGTTATGGAAACGGCGTAGCGCAGTGGGCGGTTTCTCTCCTCATCCGCGGGTACATCTACACGTTACATCTAGACAGACTATATAACTTTTTGTATTGATGATCCTATAGAGGCGCCGGTGTTGCTCTGTGTTGTGCGTCTCGGCTCTGGCCTACAGGGGGCGTCTCATGTGGCAACTTGAATGTCTGCAGTATTTTATTATACTTTCAATCATTCACCTTTTTCTAGCTCCGCCTGCTGTCAGTGAATGGAAAATGTTGGCTTGCTTTTCAAAAACAAAAAGAGTTTAAGAACTTTTTATACACATTTAAAGGGACAGGCCAGTTTTTGTTTTTTAATCCATTCAATATGTAGCTATATCCCTGTATGTATGTATGTATGTATGTGTATATGTGTGTGTGTATATATATATATGTGTGTGTGTATATACCCCTGTTTCCACAAAAATAAGACAGTGTCTTGTATTAATTTTTGCTCCAGAAATTTAACTTTTTTACACACATAACTGCCTGGACACTATTTAAATAGCTTTTTCTTATTAACTGTAACTAGGTCTTAATTTTGGAGCAGGGCTTATATTTCAAGCATACTCAAAAAGCCTGAAAAATCAAGCTATGTCTTATTTTAAGGGAAACCTGATATATACACATGTCAGCCGGTGTTACCTGGCTTAGTTATTTCTTTCTCTCTGAATCTCCCAATCCCCTCCCCCTCTGGTGGTCATGTGATCTCAGTTCTCACCCGCTCAGATCTGCTTGGGGTTATGGATTCCTTTTTATAGCCAATTGGTTTATAGATATTCTGTGGCGCCGTCAGGCTGCAGTTCGAACGCGCGACTACGATATCGGCCCGGGATGCATGGACTGATGTTGCACTCTTATTCTTGTGATTCTGGTTGCGGTACGGCTTGGCTTACAGCGCCTCCTATCTGCGGTACGGCTTGGCTTACAGCGCCTCCTATCTGCGGTACGGCTTGGCTTACAGCGCCTCCTATCTGCGGTACGGCTTGGCTTACAGCGCCTCCTATCTGCGGTACGGCTTGGCTTACAGCGCCTCCTATCTGCGGTACGGCTTGGCTTACAGCGCCTCCTATCTGCGGTACGGCTTGGCTTACAGCGCCTCCTATCTGCGGTACGGCTTGGCTTACAGCGCCTCCTATCTGCGGTACGGCTTGGCTTACAGCGCCTCCTATCTGCGGTACGGCTTGGCTTACAGCGCCTCCTATCTGCGGTACCTGAGCGCTTCCAATAGGTTCAATGGTTAAAATCTGTATGGTGCGTCAGTAAAATGGCAAATTGATCGAATAAACGCAATTAATTCTAGAAAACTTCTGCCATGTCATAAGCTCATTAGAACTTCTTATTGGTCAATGTAACCCCTCCCTATGGGGCTAAAAAGGGGGAAAAAAGCAAATTAATATTAATAAGGTTTTTTTAGTTATTAGAAATTTTCCAATTTTTTTTTTTTGTGTGTTTTTTCTTTTTTTTTGGCCATTCCATCTAAAAGAAAAAAAAAGAGTTGGCCACTCGGCCACGCCCCTTTTTCGCCCGAGCGCCGCGATTTTCGAGTACTTCCGTACTTGGGCGAAAAGATTCGGGGGGCCCCGTGGGTGAGTGGGGGGTTTCAGCGGGGAGTGGGGGGGGGGAGAAGGAGAGAGGGCTCCCCCCTGTTCCCCGCTGCTATCCCCCGCTCCGTCACGCCGCCCCCCGGCGCCCCCCGAATCTTTGCACCCGAGTACTGAAGTACTCGAAAATCGCGGTGCTCGATCGAGTAATTACTCGAAACGAGTAGGTTCGCTCATCTGTAGTCAGTAATCATCCACAGAGTAAAGATAGGCTGCTAGTGCTAGAAAAACACCCCCCCCCCTCCCAAAAAAATTGATGATTTTTTTTTTTTATCTTTTATTTTCTGTTTCACCCCACTTAGACTCTTTTAAACGTTTCCTAATACATTACACGGTATGTTTTTTTCAGCCCGTTTTGTGTTCTCCGGTAAATCTTGTTCTTCTATGTTGCTGGGAACATTCAGTTGAACGGCTTCTTTATAGGGACGGAGTTAGGGGATGGCATTCCGCTATTTAAAGGGGTTGTCCAGGGTTAGAAAAACAGGGCTACTTTCTTGTCCCCTTGTCTGTGGGTTGTGTCTGGTATTACATCTCAGTTCTCACTCACTTCAATACAGCTGAGCTGCAATACCACACATAACCCACGTATAAGGGTGGCGCTGTGTGTGCAAGGAAGCAGCTATGGTTTTTTAACCCTGAACAACCCCTTTATGACCCTCGCCTATGGCTTTACCTAGTATGACTGTTGGGCCATACCAGCTTTACGCAGGAGCGATAGTCGTTCAAGTAAATGGAGGCGGAGTGGGCGAGTGTACACAGGCCGACGGTCATCTGAAATCATTAACTTGAGCTATTATTCGGGTGACTATTGGCCCGTGTAAAGGTAACTGTGGCCAGTGAGAGAGCAGCAACGAGGAGTCTGGAGGACCCGGGACTTGTGTATTGTACTCACAGCCTAGTGATTTCAATGGACACTGTGTAATGCTTCGTCCTCCCTGCGGAGGAGCTGTAGGAATACAGCTGATCACTGGTGGCTCCAACAGAATCTGTGATCGGCTTGTTGCTGGGAGACCCTTCTAACAAGCGTGAGTCGTTGCAGAATACGGTGACCCATCAGTCCGGCTTTATTGATTCCGGTGATTATAAGCAGCGTCGCGCTCGTATGACGACTATAAAGGGCCTCGAATTAACAGAGGAGGCGTAGCCGGCCCGCCGCCATTTACGTACACTGACTGGTTCTTGTCGCCAATGTAGTCTCCTCTGGTTCAGACTAAGCTGTTTTCTGGGGCGTATTCTATACTCCCCCCTCGGGTTCTGGAATTGGCGCACTTCCTCTACTGCCGGGCACGCTCTCAGGACCCCTGCGCCCTTTCTGCGAAGGGTCTGATATCACGTAGGGCTGTGCGGCTGGAGTTGGCATCCAGGAAGCCGCCCGAGGCAGGATTGGCACTATCTGCCTGATATGCGCCTGCTGCTATGGAAATGACTTTCGCCGCCGTTTGATCTTCGCAGAGAGTGCTTTTAGGGAGATGATTGCCATAAGTTTCGGATTCCTGCCGTGTCAAGCACTCGCTAATATACAGGTTAACCCTTTCATGTGCGGATGGAGCGTCTCCGCAGCCCGGAAGGGATCGATCGCGTGAAGATTTAGAGCCGCTTTACGTCATCGCTTGGAATCCGTTCACACCGCGTTAATGGCCTTCATTAATGTTTTAGGATAAAAGCTCGTTACACAGATATATATCTCTCCAGCAAGCACCGCGTGAAGGAAGACTTCAGCTGGCGTCACACGGGACGGAAATCTCGCGGAATGTCAGCAGCGGGAGGCGCACAGAAATTCCACAAGGTTCCCACAGCGGAATACAGGCTGAAAGGCTTCTTCAAACCTCACGCCCCTTAGAAGGCGGCCCGCAGCAGAAACGGCGCCAAAATTGACATATCGCGTAAATTCCGCAACGCTTCTCAGTTTCCACCTGGCTTGGCGCAGCGTGTGACCAAGATTTTTGCAAATCTCGTCCACTTCGCTGCTTAGTCGCAGTTTTAAAAATGCATGTGGAATTTCTGCCCCGTGTGAACCCGGCCTTAAAGGGATTTTCCGATAAAACGTAAAAAAAAATGCGCAGGCTTAAAATGCTAAAAAAATGTGAATCCTCTCCTCTCCCAGCGGCTTCCCATCTGCCGCTGCAGCCTCGATGCCTGCCACCGGGAGGAAGCAGAGGGCGGTCATATGCCGTTCATTGTGCGCGTGACTGCACAGCCAATCACAGGCTGGAGCTGAGCGATCAAGTGTGCGGCACATGACCGCTCGCACGTTTTCTGGGGCCCCCAGGATAGGCGAGTAATAATTTTTTCATTGCTTTACCCCATTATACTTATTTTAGTTTTTTTTTTTTTGTAAGTGTCCCTTAAATCCCCTTTAAAGAGTTGTGCTAAGTTAAAAAGTTATCCCACGTCCACAGGAGAGGAGAGAACTCTATGATCAGTCCCCTCACTAATCCCGAAAATGGGGATCTGGTCGGTCCCCGAGTGAACGGAGTGGAGGTCCCGCAGGCGCCGCTGCTCCAGTCACTTCAATGATGGCGCTGGAGATTGCCGAAGAACTTGAACTCTGTAATGACTGTCGCTGTCATTGAAGTGACCGGAGCAGCGGCGCCTGCGCGACCTCTAATCTGTTCATTTGAGGATCGACCGGACATCTGTCCTCGGGATCGGTGGGGGCCTCTACCGGATGGACCCCCAGCGATCATAAACCCCTATCCTGTGGGTACCTTTATAACTCGGCACGCCCCTTTAACTAGCAGCTCCTGTAAACTTGCTGCTGGGCTGAGAGTGACTTCTGCCGTACAGACGACTATAAGGAGGTGACCAGATCTGTCGTTTCTTAAAGTTGTCCTGGAGTAGAAATGGGGTTCCATTTTTTTGGGAAACGGCGACACTTTTGTCCCACAAGCTGTGACCGATGCCGCAGCCCAACGCTAGTCATTTGCGCTACAATAGCAGCCGCGGTCCTTGGATTTCAGGGTGAGGGGTGGGGCGGACTTTTCTATAATTCTTGAGACCCTCGTTAATTCTGTTATGCCTCCTCCATCTTGGGGACCTTTCACAAGTACGCAAACCGTTCGTACGGAAGTTACCTTCACGGAAATCCAGGCGGCTAAATGCCGATTTTGATCTGAATTTGCTGGCAGAATGAAACCATTTTTAATTCTGCATCAGAACTTGCATGTCGGCCGTGCGGCGCACAAGCGTACGCGTATTTACCTGCGCATTTGTGCTACCTTTTTGCACATCAGGAGGTTTTTTTTTGCGCATACAAGTTGTGTGTAATGGCACGCACAAAAACAACCCGCACCGATGCTCTCCTCCGTTGGAATGGTGAATTAGTTGAATGAGTTCAAGTTTTATCCTTTTCCTGCACAGTTGCGCCGGAAAATGGGACATGTGTGTATTTTTTTATTTTTGGCGCAACGCAATTACGCCTGCAAAATACGTGCTTGTGAATGAGCCTATTAAAATCGATGGTCAGGAATGCCCAACCTGTTAAAAAAAAAAAAAGAGTGCGGACTGCTTAAAATCAATGCTAGCAAAATTCTGGCGCACTAATTTATCCACCCACACATGGTTTTGGTGGTTTCTCAATGAACGTGGCTCAGTGGTTAGCACTGTCGGCAGCCTAGGTTGACATTACATCTGCATGGATTTTGAAAACCCCCATCCTAATATTGTCCTTGGTCAGATTTGAAACTGGAACTCCAGCACTGCAAGGCAGCAGTGCTAACACCTGAGCCACCACACTTGTTCTCTCCTCTTTAAGAAAGGCCGAACAAGAATAAAAAACTAAAAGAACATGAAAACTCCCTCCAGATGTTGCTCTTGTACAGAATTGAACATGGAACTCCAGCACTGCAAGGTAGCAGTGCTAACACCCGAGCCACCACACTAGTTCTATCACCTTCAAGAAAAGCAAAAGAACAAGAAAGAAAGAAGAAGAAAAAAAGGACAAAAGCACCATCCAGATGTTACTGTTGGACAAAACTGAGTCCAGGACTCCAGCACTGCAAGGCGGCAGTGCTGACAACAAGGGGCCACCACAGCGGCCCTTTCTGCTCAAGAGAAGAACAGTAATCTAGAACTCCAGCATTGTAAGGAACAGAAAGGACAAGTGTGGTGGCTCAGTTATTAGCACTGCTGCCTTACAGTGGTGATGTTCTAGGTTCAAATCTGACCAAGTGCAACATCTGGATGGGGTTTTTATGTTGTCTGTGTTTATTCTTGCTGTTTTCATGTTTTTCTTTTTTTCTTGTTCTGGAAGGTGAGAGGACAAGTGTGGTGGCTCAGGTGTTAGCACTGCTGGAACTGTGGGTTCATTTCTGTCCAAGGGCAACATCTGGATTGGGTTTGTCCTGGATGGGGTTTGAATCAAGGATCCCAGCACTGCGAGGTGACCGTGCTAACTGAGCCACATGCATTGACAAAGAGATGCGCGCACACGTTTATCGACAATCGGCGATTTTGGCTAAAAATTGTTTTGGGAGGACCCAATCTAATTTTACAATAAATTTCCCCATTTTATCTCCCGGTCGATTATGATGAGAAAGGACAAGTGTCCTAGTCTGGAATTTTCCACAGGATGGCAAATTGTACCACATCCTGCGGAAGGGTCCGCCCGTGGTGAAGGTCCTTGTACTGATTCTGGGGTCTGAGCATACCAGCAAATGCTCAATCACCCGACAATCGGGCCTTGTAAGAGGACCAGTGATTAGTGGAGGAACGCTGGTCATGTGACTACGGGGATGGGAAATTGTACTATACGGCCGGCGTACGGCTATCGAGAAAGAGTATCCATCCGCAGAGAAATGTAGTACCGGATGACGGTGCCATCATTGCACTTTCCATGTAGTGTTTGTCCGTTATTGGATGAGGTACAAGAGCGAAACATACAAAAAACTTATACAGGCTGCACCCTGGGAAGTATCCCGGCACCGCTGTCTAATGAGAGCTGCCGAAAGTGGAATCTGTCTGTGTTGCCCATAGCAACCAATCACAGCAAAGCTTTTGTGTCTTATACTGCTGAGGGAAAATGAAAGCTGCGCTGTGATTGGTTACTATGGGCTACAAAGACAGATACACATTTAACCCCCCCTCGCTTTTTGCTTGGCGAGCTGTAGTTTTTATTGATACCATCTTGGGGTAAATACGGCTTTTTTGCTCACTTTTTTAAAAAAATTTTTGAGTTAAAATGAACAAAATAAGTATTTATTTCTTCTCTTTTTACTTACTGCCTTTGCTATGCAGGACAAATGGTGTATTCAGTTTACTGTGCGAGCCGTTATGAATACGATGATGCCAAATATGTGAGATTTTTTGGTTTTTTTTAAAATAAAAAGTGTGCAAAAAAAAAGGTTTTTACAGTTTTTCGTTTTGTTTTTTTTATGTCCCTGTAGGGAACCAGAAAAGTTCTGATTGCTATAATAATGCACTGCAGTCCTTTTTATTGCAGTGTATTACTGCTCACAATAGCGATCCTAGGCCATTCTCACTGATCCCTGTGTTAACTACCAGCCTGCCAGGACGTAAGCTTGTATGCCGTGGGGGTTAAACGTCTGTCATTAGAGTGCGGTGCCAGGGCTTCCAATATCTATCTGTTTCCACAAAAAATGGGCATCCATATCTATTAACGGCAGGGATCTGATCCATCGGTAGTGTTGGGCAGTTCGGCATCTTACATGGGGGGGGGGGGGGTGACCGGCGGATTTAAGGAGTGGATTCACTTTTCAGAAATAGGTTAAATATAGCCTTAAAGGGGGATTCCGGGGAACGAGCAGAATTTTCAAAATTTCTCTTAACGTTTCCATTTATTGACAATTTTCGTTGTTTTTGCCCACCTGCGCCATCGCTGCCTGCCAGTCATCTGCAGATTTCTACATTAGAGAGTGCAAAGACTACATCTCCCACAATGCCGCGCTGCAGCTACTGATGAGTGTACAAACTGTGTCGCTGCTACAGAACTGGAAGGGACTTCATATGCCTGACTGTAGAACTGTGCGGCGTACAGATCGTGACCACTGGACACCAATGGAGGACTGAGGGGGAGCCCGCCGGTAAAGCCGTATCTGTGCCGTTATTATATTACTAAGTGTCATGTTATCGCCTGATGAAGTGTACGACTTTCACTCTGAATCACTGGAATCCCCCTTTAAGTAGCGCTTAGATCACACGGCGCTGCAGCTCTCCGATACCAGGGTGACCCCACTAACAGACTGTTACACTGCTGGCCAATGATCTTGTACGTTGGCACCACTCGGTCCTCCTGTAAAGGCAATATGCCGGTTATGGCCGTGAATGACTGCGTCGCTCCTAAACCAGCATTGTAGCAGGCAGCTGTCAGAGGCGAAGGAAACGTTCTCTGTGTGATTGTGGGGTCTATATAAGAAGATGATCACAATGTCAGAGCAAAAGGAGAATATGTTGTGGAGAACTGACCCCTTGTAGGGAGGCTCTAGTACCCTGCTGTACCGCCTCTAGCTTAGATACAAGATGTGATACAGGCAGGCATGGAGGCTCTAGTACCCTGTTGTACTACCTCTAGCTTGGATACAAGATGTGATACAGGTGGACATGGAGGCTCTAGTACCCTGTTGTATCGCCTCTAGCTTGGATACAAGATGTGATACAGGTGGACATGGAGGCTCTAGTACCCTGTTGTATCGCCTCTAGCTTGGATACAAGATGTGATACGGATGGACATGGAGGCCCTAATACCCTGTTGTACCGCCTCTAGCTTGGATACAAGATGTGATACGGGTGGGCATGGAGGCTCCAGTACCCTGTTGTACCGCCTCTAGCTTGGATACAAGATGTGATACGGGCGGACATGAAGGCTCTAGTACCCTGTTGTTCTGCCTCTAGCTTGGATACAAGATGTGATACAGGCAGGCATCAAGGCTCTAGTACCCTGTTGTACCACCTCCAGCTTGGATACAAGATGTGATACAGGCAGGCATCAAGGCTCTAGTACCCTGTTGTACCACCTCTAGCTTGGATACAAGATGTGATACGGGCGGACATGAAGGCTCTAGTACCCTGTTCTGCCTCTAGCTTGGATACAAGATGTGATACATGCGGGCATGGAGGCTCTAGTACCCTGTTCTGCCTCTAGCTTGGATACAAGATGTGATACGGGTGGGAATGGAGGCATATGGGTTCTGTATGGTATCCTCCACATCTGCTGTAAATGAGCCTCTAGATCGTGTAAACCTGTTTGTTGTACAATTCCATTGTGGATTTTGAAGCAAATCCCCATAAAATAATCTGTTGTGGAAAACCTGCGGCGTGAAAGTAGCCTTATAAATCTATCCTTGGCCAAATTAGAGGTCAGGGCCCTTTTACACGGAACGATCTATTGGGCACAGATGCCCGGCAGGTCATCCCAGAGATAATTGGCAGTTGCTCGCCGTTGGTCATGCGCAGTACAATGTTTTTGTTTTTGAATACTTGAACTTCCCGTCCCATCGTAAGCAATGATGCGGGGTACCCCTGGCCTGTTCACAATGTTCATTGCTTATGGGTTGCGGATCGGATGGCCTGCGTTGACTTTAATGAAGGCCGTCCGTAGCCATATAGAGCATGCTGCGATTTATTTATTTTTTCCGCTTGCGGAATATGCAATTAATTTCCTTGAGTGTGAACAAAAAATAGAACGCACATGCCTTTCGATGCGTGCTTTTTGCCGCGGACGCTGATGGCAGGTTCACCGATGTTATCCCGTCATTGAGAGCTCACTCACACAAGCGATTGTCGCCTGCAAATCACGCACGTATGTTTCATGCATGTAATATGTGGTGCTAAAGGCTCGTTGATTTCTCTTAGGCCACTCCCACCTGCGGTTTTTATTACGTGCATCGAAAAAAAAAAAAAGGCAGCGTGATTTATTTTGTCGCATATTCTGTACCAATATAACATATGAGGTTTAACATACGCTGCAAATATGCGTGTACATGCGTGTTTCATATGTACTAAGTGTTTTACGTATGTCATACGTACAGAAACATACACCTGTGAGGCCTTCCCCTCTTACCGCACCTGTATGGGTTATTACAGGTTCGTCCCATCTGAGTGGTGCGTTATCTCTGCCATTGGCCATGATTCAGAGTAAGAGGTGTGATCCGTGGCGTCACGTACAGGATCGTCACATACAGGAGTCGGGTTTACAGGAAGTGTCACTTCTATTTTACACAAAAAAACTCCCTCCCGACACGAGGAGGACGACGACTTTCAGTTTCTGATGGATGAAAAAGTTTCTGACAGAGATGACGAGTATTGAGAATTCGCCTCGCCGATGTGGTGGGCGGACGTGAATGAAAAGTGTTTATACGGCGAAGCTAAAGACGGGCTGCGAGGGAGACGGCGCTAATTCTGGTTAATTGAGAGTTTTATTTAGGGCTGCAAAACGTAGAAAATAGAACCCATTGTTTTAAAAAAAAACATAAAAAATGCGCAGCTGTATTGAACCCATGGAAAAAGGTGTGTCCTATTCGCTCGTATTGCGCGCCATAAATGCATTCTCTATTAATGAGTCCTTACGGCTGGGTTCACACACAGTGTATTACCGGCGGAACAGGTTAGCCGCTGCGCAATATGTCAGATTTCCGCCAGTAAAGCGCTGCTTCAAAACCTGCAGCACTTTGCCGCTGGTTTTGTTGCGGCCGGCGCTCCTATAGAGGAGAGTGCAGCCACAGCGGGAAAAAAAAAAGGAAGGGACATGCTGCGCTATGCCGCGACGGATTTGCCGTCCCATGTGGACGAGATTTCTGAGAAATCTCATCCACATGGCTTACTAATCCCAGGATTAGTGGCCGCAGACGGATTTGCCGCGGCGACATTCCGGGCGGAAATTTTAGTGCAAATTTTTGTGCGTTGCGGTGCTTTTTACTGCACATCACCCATTGCAATGAAGGGGTGCGTACTCCGTATCCAGATGTCGCTACACTCATGTATTGCACTACTTGGGCTCTTGTAAAGTCAGACCCCTCACAGTAGCCGCATCCACACATTGGGGCTAAAATGTGTCCGCGATGCAGCCATAACGCACGGGCGCGTAGATTGTCGCGGTTTCCCAATATCATGCAGCTGAACGCCGTGTGATTGCCAGTGTATTTGAAAACTGCGCAATTCTGCTTGTCTTTACTATTGCGGATTCGCTTATAAGCGCAGACGCACAGATTTTGTTTTCTTTCATTGCTGTATTGTGTAGTATTGGACTTCCTATTTGGTAACCGCCATTTACAGCCGTCGTCTGGGACGTTTAGCGCTCTCACACGGGCGTATTACGCACACGGGCTTTGCACGCACAATATGAAGTACTAATCTTTACATGACTTTCAAATGTGCCTCTCGCACACAACGAGGGAAATGCGCTCGCAATCAATAACGCGGCGTGCCGCAAATTATGTGCACCAAGATAGCGTATTGTTGGCGCTCAACAAGTATGCAGGTCATTGCGTCCTCCCGTGTGCGAAAACCACTTGTGTGGGTGGGAGAGCTGCTGTCGTAGAGGTAAGTCATCGATGGGGATCCGCCGCTTGACATTCCTGCCAATTGCGGGCGCGCTGGAAGCAGATGGCTCTGTCTTTGTTGCAGCAGCCCAGTTTGGCACAGTCCTCTTTGAATTCAATGGGAGTTGTGCCTGCAATACCAAACCAAGCCACTGCAATGTTGACAGTGCTATCTGCTTCCAGCACTGTCCACAATGACAGAAAGCCTGGCTGGGGGGGATCAGCTGGTTGTCTGGGATCCTGAGCGGCGGACCCCCACTAATCATCTATTGATGACCATCCTGAGGGTAGGTCATCATTTTAGTGTGGCTGACGGCAACGTGCGAGCGCTTGTACCCCGCTATCGCCAGCAGTAACGGTGATGTAAGAGCCTGTTTTAAAGACCATGGCTGTTCATAGGGTTTCCCCTACATTGACCCCACCGAGTCCCGGCTGCTGGATCTCCCTCCGTGGGACTTCTGTGACCTGTAGGATTCATGTATATGCCATAAAATGCCATTTAATGTGATTGAGCATCGTTGCGTACGTTGCCACTGAATATGTTGGTGCCATATAAATAACGTGAAGCTACAGAGCGTGGTGTCCCTCCAAGTACTGCACATAGACATGAAGCAGCCGTGAACGTGCCGAGACGTCGCCTGCAGCTCTGCAGATAGGAGTGAATCTGTAACGCGGCTGGCCATGAGGCTAACCCTTACTGACAGGCGCCGAGGCAGATGTGCTTCACTGCAGCCCGAGCCTTCATCCCGACATCGGCACATTTCCAGCATCTGAAGGGTGAAGACCGCCATCCTCCTTCAAACTGTGAGCTCGGCAGAAGTTATGTGACCGCTCTGCCAAGCACGGGGGGGCCTGTGTTGCTACACCCATTTTATATCGCTATCCGTGTGGCCTACCATGTTTACCCGATAATAAGACCTTGTCTTATATTAAATTTTGCCCCAAAAGAGGCACTAGGTCTTATTTTCGGGGGGCGTCTTATTATACTTACCTAGCAGGCTCAGTCCAGGTCCCTCTCGCTGCTCTCTATAGGTTCGGCGCGGTTCCCGCTGTCCTCAGCCGCTCATACAACATTATTTCCTGGTTACGGGATTCATAAATGCCGCCTACAGGAAGTGATGGATGTTTATTGGCTGAGCAGCAGTAGAAGAACCAATCCACATCCATTTCGTTGTAGAGGCGGGATTTATGAATTGGCTGAGCCGCGGCACAGCCATCGCATTGGTTCATCCAGTGCTGCATTGATTGGCTGAGCCGCGGTAGAAGAACCAATCACAGCCATCGCTTCCTGGAGGTGGCTAAGGACTGCGGGAACCGCGCTGAACCTCTAGAGAGCATCGGGAGGGACCTGGACCGAGCCGGCTAGCTAATGTATTGATTTATCTTTTAATGTAGTGTAACTAGGGCTTATTTTCGGGGAATCGGTATCAGGGAACATGGATATTATAGAGGAAGGCGCAGGCCTTGGGACGCTTCCTGTGAACCAGAATGGAGAGCCAACTCTGCAAGCGTCTCCAGGTCTGGCGGACCGGCTCATTCGGTTGATTTCGGCCGCCTGCACATGGGCGGGTTTTTGCTGCGGAATCCATTGTGGGGTCCGCCTCCGGGTTCCGCAGCAATAAACCCTCCATAAAGAGATTTTTCATAGCAGCGAGCGGAAATCGATTGAGATTTCTGCTCACAAATGATAAATCACAGCATGCTCCACGAAGTCAGTGGAAGCTGTCCGACCTGCGGCCCGACCGCAATTGTCATTCCGTACGCGCCGCAGAGTCTGTGGGAAAAACAGGAGTTTAAAAAAAAAAATGTAATCTGTACTGCGCATGTCCGACGGCGAGTCGTGCGAACCATCAGCAGTAGAGGAAAGCCGGAAGAAGGCAAGTCTGCTCGGATGCCATTGAAGAAGAAGACCGGTACGCAGGGACACCACCGCGGTCAGGGACGGATTCCGCAGCCAGAGTCCGGATGTGCCGTGTGCGCCCGGCCTGACACACAGCATGGCGCGTTTTCAGTTGTCACTTTTAACATCAAGATTTTTTGTTGTTTTTGCAATCGGTTGTTTGAAGTCTTTGAAAACCTTATTGAAAGGTCTGCACACGGCGCTTTTATTTTTGATGTTTTTGTAGCTTTTTTTCCAAACTTCAAGTTTTAAACGTTACAAGACAAGGGCCTATTCATGGCTCAGCATCCCGTAAAAGGTTTTCCTGGATTGGACCCATCGCGGTCATTAAATGGACACTAACTTTTCAAACAACTTATTGCTAATTAGCAAACTGGCCATCCTGTAAGAACTACTATTTCCTGTATTTGCCTAAAATAAAGTTTTTTTTTTAACTAGTTTTTTTTTGTGCTGAAAACTTCTAGGGTCTCATGCCCACGGCCGTGACTGACTCTGCCAGCGGAATACCGCAGTGGAGTCCATCACGGCGCCCCCCCAAAGACTCCATACTTGCCTCCGGATCCGCTTTGCGAGTCCGGCAAGACACGCCGGCAGCGTCATATGACGCAGTGGGAGGGGAAGCGTATTCACGCTATATTTCCGCTCTGCTACAGTGGAAGTATAGCGTGACTGCTGGGATCTATTGACTACAATGGAAGCCGGACGCACGAATTCACTGTGTGCAGAGAGGAAGGGAGAGATACACAGATGAGCCTGCTGCAGGAGCTAATGGTGAGATATCTGCTGCTTTTAGTGATGAGCGAGCATACTCACTAAGGGAAACTGCTCGAGCGAGCATTGCCCTTAGCGAGTACCTGCCCGCTCGAGAGAAAAGGTTCGGCCGCTGGCGGCGGGCAGGGAGCGGCGGTGGAGAGCGGGGAGGAATGAAGGGGAGATCTCTCTCTCCCCCCGCTCACTGCCGCAACTCACCGGTTCCCCCGCACCAGCAGCCGAACCTTTTCTCTCGAGCGGGCAGGTACTCGCTAAGGACAATACTCGCTCGAGCAGTTGCCCTTAGCGAGTATGCTTGCTCATCTCTAGCTGCTTTTTCTATACCTGCACACTTTTGAATTTTGTTGTACACTTCTTCATACTTATATCCGTATTTGCACGTTACTGAGCGCTGCGGATTTGCGGAATGAGCCATGATTGTTTTCCACGCACATGCGCAAAAAATAGAGCATGTTTGTTTTTTCGCGTGACCAAAATGCGCACACGAAAGAAGGAATTGGAACGAACCTGATGAAATCAGTAGATTCTTTACACTGCGTGTCGCGTGCACAAATTTTGTATGCGCAAATCTGCCCGTTTGAAGGCGGCCTTCTACATGGCATTCACCCTGTTCATCGAAAGAGGTTAATTAGCTATGAAACAATTGACATACTACGAATTTCAGCTTTCGCACCGCGTATCATTTCTACCGCGGATTCTGTACGGATTTCCAGCCATGTGCGGGTGACGTGTTAAGATCTCGTCCGCAGGGCTCGTACTGCCAACGCTTTCTGTCTTTCTATCCATTTCTCCCTTTCTGCACGTTGTGTGTATAAAATGTGCGATGTCCGCCTGAGTTTCTGGCGCGGCGTCCGTCCGTGACAGATGAGTCCTTCAGACGCCGGTAGAGGAGACGGATGTCCCTGCTGCTGTCCCCCTGTATTACCAGCGCTGACAGATGCCTTGCACTGACTCGCAGCAGTAACTACTGACGGATGCCGGACCGTACGGCTCTGTGCGCACTTTCCTTCTATCGTGGTTGCAATCATACCTAGCAGAACAAAATGGCGCGGCGTGCTGTGCGCTTTTTATTCTGGTACAATTCTGGAATCCGGATGGAACTGGATTCCTTCAGCTGCTGTTGGTTTCTATCTGCACTCCGTTTTTTGTGTTTTTATGTTGTTCTGCACCATGATGGCAATGAAAAAATAGCGGTAACGTACTTTTGCAGCAGTTCTGTTTTGGACCGCCCTTTTTTAATTGGGGTTCTTCCAACAGTGCGATGATCTCGCATTCTATTCACATCCGTGTCGGAGGCGCCATCAGGAGCCCCTGTCATAAAATCTGTCACAAATTTTTTTTTTTACTGTTTGGTGGAATGTGGCGGATCCGTATAAGTCGGTGTGGTGAGAAGCGTTGGTATCCGCCATGTGACTGATCGCGGTTTCTGGTATAAACGGTCCGGCGTTGTCCTGGAATCAGCGTTTAAAGCCGCGTTCCCACATAACTAAAACCGCGTACGCCTAAGACTCCACCCAGCCACTGCCGCCTATAGCCGCACCATTGCTGGTCTTGTCGGCAAGCTCATGCCTCTAATGGCAGCCTTACTATGGGGGAAACCCAGCGGATCCATATGGTGGCCAATCATGCGCCGCTTCACACGCTCCTTAACGCAACGTATTTGCACAATGAACGTGAGCTATTTGCGCGCACGTCGGCGTATCTCACCGTACCTTTTCTGCCCGCAGGGCATATTTATTTGCGTGCGACAAATAAATGCAGTTACGCAGTGTTTCATGCACCTCATTGGGTGTCTTGAGCAAATTTGCGCACCCCCCTATTGACGTCTCCGTTCATGCGCAGAAAAATAGAGTATGTTCTCTTGGGGTTTTTTTGCGCAACCGAAAAAAGCACGTAAAATACAGAAATGTGAATAACTGTATTCTCTGTGTATGGCGCGTGCCCGTATGAATCCGGCCTTCGAGCGCTCACAAAAGATCTGAAAATTTGGGTACGCAGAAAATAGGACCTCGTGACTTCAGTGGGTTCGTGCACATATTTTGCGTGTGAAATTTGGTCGCGCAAGAAAGCACGCTCTATTTTCCTGCATATTTGTGCAGGAAAAGAAAAAAGTTCACACAGCAAAATACGCAGTAAACGCACAAATACGCAACGCCCGTGCTGCGAATACGCTTGCCTTCATGGTGGCATAAAAGAAAGCACGGCGATCCCTCTATAAAATCGTTTGAATGAGTACATGAAAATGGAATGCTTCAGACGGCCGTGTGAATAAGGCCTAATTCACGTAACAGCGGGCCGTCAGATAGGAGGAGGAGCCTCTCCTGTACCCGCAGGGGGGTTTCAGCTCACGATTCTCCACCCTCCTGCAACCTTAACGTCTGACCATGAGGGAAGTGTCTCTCCTGGTTGCCTGAGCTCTGTACGCGGTTTATTGAATTGCGCAGCGTAATTTTTGCTGGTTCACCACCTTTCTGTCTCCTCCGCCTTTCAGCCATCACTCCGCTCGGCTTGAGAAAAACTGTTCAGGTAGAAACTAAAGGGAATAAGTGCTTTAAAAAATAGATGTGCGGAGCGTCTCGCCGCGCCGGCTGATATGAGAGTGTCTCACGGTGACTGACAGCAGGTTTGCGGTGTCCGCTCGGATTCGTCAGGCGCAGGACAAAGAGCGGTCATATCTGTAGTGCAGAAGACGGGGAACAAGTAGTCCTTCCGCATCCTCGGAGATCGCCGACCGCAGGGGAACTTGACCCCACATTTGGGCGCGCCTCTCTGAGCGGAGACTGGATTGGCCAGCTGTTCTTGGATCCGTGCCCTCCGTACGTCCACGAATGACCCCCAATCGCGCAGTCTGTGGTCGTCCTAGCGCCTAGTTATAAAAGTACGTTTAGTGGTGGTCCGACCCCCGGGGTCTCAAGTCTGCGCTGTTTTGGTTCGTATTCATGGACAACAATCGCGATTAAAATCTACCGCACATAACAAAGACTAAGCGAACTTGCATTAACACCCGTGGTCACTGCGTTGTTTTTGTTTTTTCTTTTGCGCACCCTGTTTTCTATGTTTTGTTTCAAAACTGACCACTTGGTTTTCTTTGCATTTTTTTTTTTTTGGCGCACGTGAAAAACGGATTGCATACAAAATGCAATACGGACATAAAAAAAAACCCGCACATGCGCAGCAAAAAAAAGCGTGAAAACGATGGTATCTTATGGAGCAAAACTGCACACCGGTGTGAATGACCCCTTAGGCGAATTTGTGCTCTTATGCCGCAGCACATAGTATCAGGGGAGGACCGAGCGAGAGAAATCAATAAAGCAAGGGTGCGTACATGTTCTACGATCATGCAATTATCATTGATGTCTAATTTCAATAGTTCGTTAAGGGGAAACTGTCCCTTAAAAAGAGATTATCATCTTATGAGGGGTCAGTGAGGGTCCGGCCTCGGAGCTTCCTTCAGTGGTTGGTGAGGATCTGACTCCAGCTAACTTAGAGAACTGCCCTCCACTGGTGACTCTGATTCAATTGCAGGGCTGCAGCTCATTCCAGCCTTTCAACTAGTTTTTAAGAGGTGCAATTACAGATACTTCTCCCCCCCTTCTCGAAAGGGGTACTGAAAAGCATGCTTATCTGAATACCCCAATGCAGATCAATGAGGTCTGTAATATGCCTGTAGTCTGGAGCTACCCCTGTGTGAATGAGCCCTAGTGTGCTACTACACCATTCCCGACAATTGCCGGGGCGGCAATTGTGCTTACAGGTGCAACCCAGCAATTGTCGGGAAAACATAGGCGCTAGCGGCTGCCAGTTCGTGTCATAGCGCCCTTAGCATAAGAGATTCTGAATCAACTTCACCTGCTTTGGTGCAACTAGAAGTGACAACAGGTGCGTTGGAGAGGCAACAACAAGACACCCCAAAAAGGCAACAGTTTTGAAGGTGGTGGCCCTCAGACAGTTCCTCTCTCCTTCCTGACTGATTCTTCTCCAGTTTTCTGTTTTGCGGGTGTCCTTCTCACTACTGGTACATGAGGCGTACCTGCAGCCCAATCAGGTGGCACAGATAGTCCTGCTCCTCCAGGATGGCACATCCTTACATAACATCCCAAGAAGAAATGTTGCATCTCCCAGCACAGTCTCAAGAGCCCACAGCAGATACCTGGACGTGGGCTGTTAGACAAGGTGATCTGGACAGGACCAAAGAAGGGCATCAACCCCTCATCAGCACCAGGAGGAGCGCTGCCAGAGCCCAACAAAATAACCTCCGTTGCGCTACCGATCTGCATTTCCGAACTATCAAACCGACTCCATGGGATGGCACGTGGGTCTGACGACCTATAGTGGGACCCGTGGTCACAGCCCAGCACCGTGCAGCCTTCACCAGAGAACACCGAAACTGACACCTCTGCCATCGGCGCCCCCTGTTTCCTCGTAGATGAGATTAGGTTTGCACTCAGCGCATGCGACAGGCGTGAAGGAGATGACATAGTGAACGTTATGCTGCCTGCAACATTCCCCAGCATGGGAGGATTATGCTAAAAAAACAAACTTTTCCTTTAGTTTTTTTGAGCATTGTAGTTTCTTCTTTTCTCCCTCCTGCTGTATGGTCTTTTGCACAGTCAGTTTTCACTGTAAATCTTGCATTCTGTTCATGCCAAGCTATATATGTATTGTGGTGATGCATTGGAGGTTTGGAAGTCATCGTCAAGGATTCCTGAAAAGTTGTAAGGAAACGGTCTATTGGAGGTCGGCCACCCGGTCATCTTCGGTATTGAGCTACCGCTCCCTTCTACAAATCCTGGATGCAACTTTTACGATGTCCTGGAGCTTTTTATTGTGATGGGCTTGTTCTGTAGAAGTGTTTATTGCGACACAAGGGTTGGCGAGGAATGCAGAAGCAGTGTGTGGACACAGGGCTTCCCTTCTGCTTTCTGCATGCTGTCAGTCAGGCAACTCCCTCCCGGCTTCCAAACAGCCTGAATGCTCCTATTTATGTAGCAGGAGCATGTGTCCTGACCGGGGGTTCCCATATGTCAGATGTCTTGTCCAAATGTGAAGCCATGTAATGCCAAGCAGACGGCTTAGCATCGCCCCTCATAATGTGCTTTTCTGTAGCAACGACGCATTGGATTTTTCGGAATGTGAGATCGTCATAATACAAGGGGTTTTCAAGAACTACGATATTGATGGTCCTTCCATTTCAGGATAGGTGAGGAATATAAGATCAGTGATGCCAGCACCCTTGCTGATCAACTACCACATCTGCTTATTGTTTACCAGGCACATCTCCATACTTTTTGTAATGGTTGTGCCTAATAAACAATAAGGAGATGTGCCGTTTCATCAGTCAGCAGATGGGTAGAGCTACTAGGAGTTGGGTTAAAGAGGTTGTCCAGTTGTAAACTATTGTTGGTCTAGCCTAAGTAGATTGGCAGGTGTTTGCCATTTGGCACATCATCTGATCTCTGCAGGAAGCAGACAGCTCCATTCCCACTGCAGTGGCCATGCTTGTTATCTTTTTCACTGCCTGCAGTACCAAGAGTGGCCACTGCAGTGGGAACGGAGCTGTCTGCCTGCTGTTGAAATCGACTCAGTATACAAATACTGGTGCACAGCGAACATCTTGGTGGTGAGCAGACTCTAGCCAATCTACTGTTGATGATATATCCTGAGAATAAGCCATCAATAGATTACAATTGGACAACCCCTTTAAAATGATTGGGCCAAGTTATAAAGTTATGCCCTATCAACTGGGTAGTGAGCAACTATATGATTGTTGGCGTCTGATCACTGGGACCCCCACTGGTCCTGAGAACAGGAGTCTCAAAGGTCCCTACATGAATGGTACAGAAGTCGCTCACACGCTCTGCCCCACCGTTCATATCATTGGAAGTACTGCAGATTGCTGAGTGATTGTACTTTGCAATTTCCCCGAATGAGAGGAATCGGAATGCTGATTCCTTCCGGTGATTACAGCTGACTGTTATTTACAGAGAGAGCGGTTATATGTATCATGATCTGGCGGTATATATGGTCATACACTATATAAAGCCGGCACCTGTAAAACTGGTTAAGTGGCCGGCGCGCACTTACCTGGGATTCTCCGGCTTGTCGGCCTGACAATTGCCTCTTCCTTGCTACTGTGAAAACAGGCCGTGACTCATCGCAGAGAGCCGAGATGGTGAGTCACGGGGAAAGTCAATATTTTCAAGAATCTTGGTGTCAGCTTATTTTAAAGGTCCCAGGTACGAGCGGCCGAGATGTGCTGATTAATAATGCAGGCGCCTATTTATATAACTGCACTGAGCTGGATGTGGTCTGCGCCTGGGGGGGCTGGGGATCACAGCTGATGAAACATGGATGCCACTTCTGGGGTTAGTTTTTCTTTGCATTCATACTGAATCTGTAAGAACGTTTTGCCATATTTCTTCAGGTGCCGATCGCCTAATATAGTGCACACAGGGTATATGGACGGCCTGCGGCACCGTAGTCTGGGGCTATGGCGGCACTATCTCACTGTGGGTGCCATATTGCAGTGGTACGTACATGCCCTTTGCATCAGAATTTGTCTTCTTTCTGTGATTTGCTAAGGCCGGCAGCACACGATCGGGTCGGATTCTGCATGCAGGAGCCCGCAGTGGAATCTGTCTTTGACCGCGGACGGCAACCCTACTTACTTTATTTCTTGTGCATTGCGGATGACTGCGGACGCTCGCTGTCGGTCATGCTCAGCAAAGCTTTTTGTTTCCTTTTCCCACGCCGTCGCCAGACGGATGATGCGGGTAACCGCAACCTACCTGCAATGTGAATTGCGGATGGGCCGCGGGTCGGGCAACTTGAATTGCCTTTAAGGGCTCATGTCCACAGGCAGATTTGAATTGTGAATCTGCGCACGAGATGCGTAAGTCAAAGTGCTGATAGGGAAGTATTGGCATCCACAACTGTATTTAAGCATGCAGATTTGAATTGCGGACCTCCCGCTGCGGAAAAAAAATGCAGCATGCTCCATTTCAGTGCGGATACTGTGCGGGTGGGCTCAATAGAAGTCAATGGCAGCGGACGATCCGCAATGCATCCGCAATTCAATTGCGGATGCATTGCGTACTTGAACGTTAAAATCAATCGGAGCTGGGGAAAAGGCTGGGAGGTGAAGTGTACATCCCCGCAAATGGTTTCCACAGGGCTCCCGCTGCGGAATGCGATCCGCCCATGGCCTAATAGAAGCGGTCCATGCGGAATCCGTACAAAAATAGAACACGCTGCGATTTTTATTTCCACTCGCGAAATCGCTGTTTGCTGACATGCGGATGTTCGATTCTTTGAATGGATGGGATCATCCGCACAGGTGACTATTGCGGATTCTAATGCGGTCATGTGCCACCGGCCTTATAATGTTAGTTTAGAGACCCGCAAGACGTCGCAGACGCATGACCGGAATCGTTCTGTCTTTCACATTCGCTGTATAGGTGAATAAGGGAGCCCAAACGAGCGCGGTTTAGACCGAACGATAAGCGAACGAGGCAGCGATTTCTATGCCTGCATAAAATGAGCGACGAACGAAAAATGAACGGCTGTCGACTGTTCGTTCGTTGATTCACGTTTAGACCGAACCATTATATCATTTGCCTTCTCTTGTTTGAACGCACCCTAAGGCCGGCTGCACATGAGCGTGAAGGGCTCCGCCGCGAAATTCTGCGGCAGAGCCCGTCACAGCGCCCCCCCCAGGAGACCCTATACTTATCTGCGGATCTGGCGTTCGCGCTCCCGCATGATGCTTCCCCGCCCACCTCTGCCGCGTCATGCGACACGTCCATTGCGGCAGCGGTGGGCGGGGAAGCGTTTTCACGCTATCTCCATTGACTGCAATGGAAGCCGGCCGCGTGGCAAATAGAGCATGCCGCGGGTGAGGACGGGTGAAATCACGGTGCGGAATTCCGCGGTGGACTTCCGCGCCGTGAGCACTGAGCTATTAGGTTCAATAGAACCTAATAGCTGCGGGCAACGCAACGGATTTCCGCCACGAATTACGCGGCGGAAATCCGTTCGTGGGAAGGAGGCCTAAGTCTTTTTCGCCGCCTGCGGATGGTTGACAGATGGGGGTGAATCAAGCATGGTGGCGTTTCCAAAAGCAACATGAATTGAGAAAAAAATGAAAATAAAATTACCCAGGTATGAAAGAAAAGCGTCAGAATGATTCATTCTCCTTGCCAGCAGTGGGCGTTCGGGGAGGCAGACTCTAATCTGGAAAACCCCCCGGATGATAATTTTAGCACCTCCATTGTGTAATCAGATTATCGTAGTTGAGTCAGAATATTACGGTGATTCGTCACCTTCTAAATGTTACTTCTTGTGGTTGAGTTCTACGGAGAAAGTAGCCCGGCAACACACTCTTATGACAACTGTCTTAAAGAAAGGTGTCTGTTGCCCATAGCAACCAATCGCAGCGCAGCTTTCATTTCTTATACCACTGCGGTAAAGTGAAAGCCACGTGGTGATTGGTTGCTATGGACAACAAAAAATTTTCTTTTACACCATTTTCATAAGAGTTTGTTGCCGGCGTACTTTTCCGCGGCCCACCGTGTACTTCTTTATAAGACTGTTTACAAGAAAATGGAAACCTGATGGGCTCCTTATAAGTCGGGGGGATCCCTAATAAAAAAATGGCAGCCATGATGGCAAGGTGATCCAAGTATCAAAGTATTGGGCTGGCGCTTGTCGGCTCGGTTTACATTAGTGTGTAATGGAAGCCATGTTGTCGTGTGTCAATTTGTTGGGTTTCCATCAGGGGGACATATTGTGCCGGTCCTGTCATCAGGTTGTGGAGGCCTTGATGGACGGGGGCTTGTAACGCCAGTGTGAATGGCGCTTAGCGCTCGTCCGTACCCGCCCAGAGGGTCATCAGATCCTCTGTCGCTGATTTCTGCTGGAAAATACAGGATAAAATAGCGCCGCACAAAATAGCGGCCTGCGAAATCTGGTAAAAGGACAGATAGCCGGTCAGAATCTTAAGGACCCCATTAGAGTCAATGGAGTCCATTTGGTTTCATCCTATTGTTGTTTGACCAGGTTGCTGTTTTCCGGCAGCCTGAGCAAAGAAAACCGGAAGCCCCTATAGCGCTGGTGTGAGCGAGTCCTCGGCTGGTTGTTGGCGCCGCTTGTTTTTAGGTGACTGCTTTTCTTACAAATTCCCCATAAACGTACGCGCTCAGCCCTGCCAAGTGTACGTGTTTTACATTATACAGCCATTAAGCTTTATTTAGAGAGAACTGGCGAAACGGACATAAAATAATTCTGCTATTGGTCCCCACCCAAACCGTAGAGTTATAATCTATCACCTTAACTAAGGACCACCCTCTTATGAAAGCCGTCTCAACGAAAATCTGGTTTTTGTTGCCCATAGCAAACAATCGCAGCGCAGCTTTAATTTCTTATACTGCTGAGGCAAAATGGAAGCTGCGCTGTGATTGGTTGCTATTTCTTATACTGATGAGGTAGAATGAAAGCTGGGCTGTGATTGGTTGCCATTTCTTATGCTGCTGAGGTAAAATGTAAGCTGTGCTGTGATCGGCTGCTATTTTTGTATACCGCTGAGGTAAAATAAAAGCTGTGCTGTGATTGGTTACTATTTCTTATACTGCTGAGGTAACATGAAAGCTGCGCTGTGATTGGCTGCTATTTCTTACACAACGGAGGTAAAATGAAAGGTGCGCTGTGATTGGCTACTATTTCTTACACAACTGATGTAAAATGAAAGCTGCGCTGTGATTGGCTGCTATTTTTTTATACGCCTGAGGTAACATGAAAGTTGCGCTGTTATTGGTTGCTATTAGTGATAAGCGAGCATTGCCCTTAGCGAGTACCTGCCTGCTCGAGAGAAAAGGTTCGGCTGCCTGCGGGGGTGACAGGTGAGTTGCCACAGTGAGCAGGGAGAGTGGAGGGGGGGGGGGGGGGGGAGATCTCCCCTCCGTTCCTCCCTGCTCTCCCTCGCCGCCGACAGCCGAACCTTTTCTCTTGGGCGAGCAGGTACTCGCTAAGGGCAATGCTCGCTCATCACTAGTTGCTATTTCTTATACGGCTGAGGTAACATGAAAGCTGCGCTGTGATTGGTTTCTATTTCTTATACTACTGAGGTAACACGAAAGCTGTGCTGTGATTGGTTGCTATTTCTTATACGGCTGAGGTAACATGAAAGCTGCGCTGTGATTGGTTGCTATTTCTTATACGGCTGAGGTAACATGAAAGCTGCGCTGTGATTGGTTTCTATTTCCTATACTGCTGAGGTAACATGAAAGCTGTGCTGTGATTGGTTTCTATTTCTTATACTACTGAGGTAACATGAAAGCTGCGCTGTGATTGGTTGCTATTTCTTATACTACTGAGGTAACATGAAAGCTGTGCTGTGATTGGTTTCTATTTCTTATACTACTGAGGTAACATGAAAGCTGCGCTGTGATTGGTTGCTATTTCTTATACGGCTGAGGTAGAGAGAAGAGATGGCATGTCCATTTCAGCACGGCTTGGCTGCAGCGTGCGGATGAGATTTTTGTGAATCTAGTCCAGTTTGCTGCTTTATCCCGTTCAGAGAGCCATCACGGAAATTCCGCGGACATTCATAAGTGACATGCGCGTACGCTTGTTTTTCACATTTCTTTACATTGCTTTTTATGATTTCTGTAACTGGTCGGGGTTCTCCATGTTGTATTGGCAAAGGTAAAACTCCGTCTGGGAGTGCTTGAACCGCCATGCTGTAAGGGCGCATTCATACGGACGTATGGTCGTGTAAATATGCAGCGTACTGTGCATGCTCCCTGCGTACTGTGACCCCCCACATAATCCGCCATTGATTTCATGTGTAAATGCCCGTGCGTCCTGCGAATTCACTCTATTTTCGCGATTCCACAGTCATTTCAGTGCAGAAGGTACTGTAAAATACGCCGATAAATGTGCAAAAAAACCATAATTCGTTCACACTGACATTTTGTCTTTCTTCTTTCAGCTGGCTTACTTCCTGTCCAGATGGGTTTACATGAACGGAGCTACACATCTGTGACGTCGCGCACACGGTGAGGCCTCCCGCCATACAGGCTCGTTGTGTTCCCACCGCCCGCGTTCGCTCATTGTGATAAAATGATGAGGAATGATGGATTTCAATTCACACTAAACAAAAGAAAAACCCAAAGAATTCTGGGCCTCATCCATCATAATCCAATCTGTCTTCGTTGCCCATAGCAACCAATCGCAGCACAGCTTGTCTTATACTATAGATTCAAAGCTGTGCTGTGATTGGGCCTAATAAACGAGACCCCAAATTATTTAATCTAGTGTTAACTCT
Source organism: Eleutherodactylus coqui (assembly GCF_035609145.1). Classification (NCBI taxonomy): domain Eukaryota; kingdom Metazoa; phylum Chordata; class Amphibia; order Anura; family Eleutherodactylidae; genus Eleutherodactylus; species Eleutherodactylus coqui. The sequence continues at coordinate 47,246,975 of NC_089842.1, read as the reverse complement.
AACCAATTATCATATTGATTGATTGAAATGTGAGGGGTTTGTTCTTGAAGGTTTTTTTTTTTTTAAGTCTTCAAAAAATTACAAACTAAAAAAAAATAAAAAAAGAACCCCCTAAAAATCCTAAACTGTACTAATCCATTAAATAGCCCCTCCAGTCCAGCATGGCATCTGGTTCCTGAGGCTTCTTCAGCGGTCACATGCCCTTCATCATTCATGCACGGCGCTTGTTAAACAGCCCGATCCCTTTTGCGCGAGCGAGCGAGCTGGTGACGCCCCCACCTGCCCATTCGCTGTCGTGCATGGCCGCAGCGAGAGCGGGGGGGCTGCAGTGCACTAGAGCAGTCCATCGCTGGGCCATATACTGTGTGAGTACTGCTGTAAGGTTAGTATTCTGGTGATGTGACGACTTTTTTCAGTCTTCACCCATCGGCTGCAACGCCCTCTGATACCGAGAACGCAGGATGCCTTTTGCTCCAGTTCCAGTCACTGCTGCATTGCCATACTAGAGCTTGGGAAAACTGACAAATATGTACATTGCTAGAATACCCTTTTACGGGTGACTACCTTCGCTGCGTTTTTCCCCCCCCAATTGTCAACGGGACTCCCTAATGTTAAAAACGCAACGCGACCCAACGCAACTTTGCGGTTTTAAGATTAGAAAGTCCCATTGACAATTAAAAAAAAAAAACGCAGGGAATTTGCAGCGGAAAAAAAATGCTAGTGGGTAGTCACCCTAAAAGGCCTTTTTTTCTATTGATGACCCTCCTGTCCTCAGGTCATCGATAGATGATCAGATGGGGTAGCTGCTCAGGATCTGCAATGATCAGGTGATTTCTGGCACCGCTATCAGTATGGACAGTACAGGAAGCATATTGTGCTGTCCACAGTGCAGTGGCCCAAGTTGGTATTGCAGGCATACCTCCCAAGGAATTCAACAGTGCCTGTAATACCATTAGGGACACAGTAGTGTTGACAGTGCTATCTGCTTCCGGCACTGCCCACACTGAAAGCGGTGGCGGCAACCAGCTGATTTATGGGGATCGGGGTAAAGGACCCCTGCTGATCATTTGTCAATGAACTATACTGAGGAAAGATCGGCAATAGAAAAAATTCCCAAAGCCCATTCCCTGCCCTTCACTTTTTGAAAACACCTTTAATGTCCATGGTCGTTCGTGACCTTTTGGCTTTTTATATGTTGTGTAACTACAACTCCCAGCCATGTTCTAAGGAAGTTGGCTAAACTCTTCCCAAATTTTCTTTCAACTAGAGAAGTCCCCATACACATTAGATTGTTGTCAGAGCCCCTGTATATAAATGACATTTTTCCCCTTGGACAGTCCCTTTTTGGTAGAAGAGTTCTTTGACATTAAGATGATCAGAGTAACCCCCCCCCCCCCCCACCCCCGTGATCAGTTAGGGCCCTCATATACATATTAGACTTAAGTCATCTGAGCACACCAATAACTCCAGGGCTGGACGACTCATATGTGTATGGAGGCGACTCAACTTTCCCCCAACATATGATGTCAGGACCCTGACTGATCAGCTGATCAAACACCAGCCTGCTGACAGTGCCAGTGTACTTTGGGGTCGGAGCTGAAGCCGCTTGTACGACCCATGTAGTGGCCTGTTCTTGTAACTGCAGCACTTTATGAAATAAATGGGGTCTGCGCTGAGATCAGTCAGCCGCTGCAGGGGTCTGCGCTGAGATCAGTCAGCCGCTGCAGGGGTCTGCGCTGAGATCAGTCAGCCGCTGCAGGGGTCTGCGCTGAGATCAGTCAGCCGCTGCAGGGGTCTGCGCTGAGATCAGTCAGCCGCTGCAGGGGTCTGCGCTGAGATCAGTCAGCCGCTGCAGGGGTCTGCGCTGAGATCAGTCAGCCGCTGCAGGGGTCTGCGCTGAGATCAGTCAGCCGCTGCGCGGGTCTGCGCTGAGATCAGTCAGCCGCTGCGCGGGTCTGCGCTGAGATCAGTCAGCCGCTGCGCGGGTCTGCGCTGAGATCAGTCAGCCGCTGCGCGGGTCTGCGCTGAGATCAGTCAGCCGCTGCGCGGGTCTGCGCTGAGATCAGTCAGCCGCTGCGCGGGTCTGCGCTGAGATCAGTCAGCCGCTGCGCGGGTCTGCGCTGAGATCAGTCAGCCGCTGCGCGGGTCTGCGCTGAGATCAGTCAGCCGCTGCGCGGGTCTGCGCTGAGATCAGTCAGCCGCTGCGCGGGTCTGCGCTGAGATCAGTCAGCCGCTGCGCGGGTCTGCGCTGAGATCAGTCAGCCGCTGCGCGGGTCTGCGCTGAGATCAGTCAGCCGCTGCGCGGGTCTGCGCTGAGATCATTCAGCCGCTGCGCGGGTCTGCGCTGGGATCAGTCAGCCGCTGCGCGGGTCTGCGCTGGGATCAGTCAGCCGCTGCGCGGGTCTGCGCTGGGATCAGTCAGCCGCTGCGCGGGTCTGCGCTGGGATCAGTCAGCCGCTGCGCGGGTCTGCGCTGGGATCAGTCAGCCGCTGCACGGGTCTGCGCTGAGATCAGTCAGCCGCTGCACGGGTCAATGCAGCGTCTTTTGCTCCGTCACTGTCAGCAGGCACTTGATCAGCTGATTGGTTGGGCTCCCAAGCGGCTAGGCCTCAGCAATCAACTATTGATGACCTATTCTGTGGGAAGGTCATCAATAGTATTTTTGTGGAAACTCCCTTTAAATTTCACTATCCAGTCTTTTTGTCCCAAGGAAGGTTAACCCGGTGCCAGAGCTGTCTGGCTGTGACTTATCGCCCTAAACACATGAACATTCAGCCACATCTAACATTCTTGTGTACGGGGCTGCCGGGGCTGATCATTTGTCCGCAGTTGTTGAAAATGTATGGTCAGCTTCATAGTATGTGGGGGAACACATCATAAGTGTTCATTTTCCCTGTGGCGCCACCACAGGGCGAAAGAAACATTACACAGTTATCACTGACATCATCTAATTATGTAACACATGGATGTGGCGGGTCCTCCAGAACAAGACGCTCTAGAAGTAGGATCAGGCCGCGGCGATGGGACCGTAGCGCAGCTTTGTGTCGTGCGGTCTTGTTCCACCGAAGCATTAATAAGAATATTCGGTGAGCGAGTCGCTTCTTTGGCATTTTTACATAACAGAATGCAATTTTAATGAGGATTTCTTGTTAATAATGTAGAGGGGTATTATGTTAATCTGGGAGGCTTGTGCTCTGGGAAAACATTCGGAATATACCTGTGGGGAAGTGCATGAGATTATTCCTCGCTCCGCTCTTGCGTCCCCGAGGAGAAGTTTGGAATATTCTTTTTTTTCTTTGTAGAATTTAATTACCGTGAGCCGATAAATATCAGTTTGCTTCTCTTTTTGGAATCCCACCCTCATCAAATCCCCCTCCGGCTAGGAATTGGCTCAAAAACACGATCTGGAGATCATTAGGATTCATATTTAAAGCCTCTAAATATAGACGCAGGAACAAACGCTGTTTATCCGTAGATTTTACAGGGGCGGGAGATGCGTGCTGCTTTTTGCAATACACGTTGGAGCGTCGGCTGAGGCTTATGTAGACTGACTGAGCCAGCGTGTACGTGAGCGCCCCTGGATCTGCCATTAAAGGCTTGGTATGGAACTTGACCGCTTTCGTCCAGATACAGCTCCACACCTGTTCCAAATCGCACGATTTTGTAGCAAGAAAGTTAATTAGACTTTCTAATGTTAAAATCGCATCGCATGAACATCACAATGTAGCGGGCTACAAAACATCGCTCCTCTGGATGAATCCATAGGAAAGTATGGGCTCTACTAGATACATGTGATTTGTAGCACTGCCACATTGCTACTAAGGCCTCGTTCACATGGGGCGACAAAGTCGCGTGACTTTGTAGTGTTGCTATAATGCTACAAATCGCATGCAATCTTTTGTAGCATGCTACAAAACGACAGAAAAACCTCAGGGTCCTGCTATATGCACGCGACTCATGAGGTTTTGTAGTCCATGTTTCTCTATGGAGCCTTCCTCTCTGTTGCATCGCACGAAAACGCGATTTTCGTGCGGTGCGATGCAACTTTGACAGTAGGAAATCCTACTGTCAAAGCTAAAATTTAAGCCCTGGCTGCAGAAAAACACACACCTCACCTCTCTCGCGCTGTCAGCCCGTCCGCATCTTCTCCCTGGGTCTCTGGCAGTGATCTTTTCCTATTCTGGCTGGGGATTCAAAAATCCCCGCCTTCTGGAAGCGCTAGCTGTGATTGGCAAAGCATCAGCCAATCACAGCCAGCACTTCCAGGAGGCGGGGATTTTTGAATCCCTGGCCAGAAGAGAAGATGATCTGTGCCGGGGACGTGGGGAGAAGATGCGGCGAGGCTGACAGCGCAGGAGAGGTGATGTATGTGTATTTTGTTTTTTTTACTTCTTCAGCTACGGCATAATTTTGGTAGGGCTTATATTTTAAGACTCCCCCGAAAATCCACGCATGTGGCGCTACAAAGTCGCCTTATCACCGCGAGAAATAGCAGCAATATCGCACGGATAAGCGATGCGATATCGCTGCGATTTTCTCGCAGCGATGCCACATCGCCAGTGTGAACGAGGCCTAAATTGCGCAACAAAATCGTCCGTGCGGATACAGCCTCAGAAGAAAGTTGTCAGAACCCACTGATTTCTGCGCCATCGACTGATTATTAAATGTGCATGGGGTGTTCCCGCTCTCCTGACATCTGCTGTGGATTTCACCATACCCAAACCTATACATGCGTATACTGCGCAAAATACACTGAACATTACAGCACGACCAAAACGGACGAGGCTTCAAGACCTCATCCACACACCGTGTAAAAAACCCAGTGTAAGGTGAACTGCGGTGCGGATTTTAAATTAGGAGTTTATCTCGTTATGCTGCAGATTAATTGTGGATTTCCCCCATTGAATTCAGAGAGGAAATCAAAATACACAACAAAATCTACAAGTAGTGAGATTTGTAAAAGAAACATTTGCTCGCCTTCTCCATCTTATCCCTGTCGGTGCAGAGTTTTGCCTGCATCCTGGGATCCCCACCAATGATGTGTTGTTAAGGAACGTAACTGCTGCAGTGGTCACACGAGCCAAGACGTCATCACTGGAGGCGGTTATGGATCGGCAGGGAAGCAGGCAAACTTCTGTGATTTTTAAGCTACTCCTTCGGCAAATCTGCACAAAAATAGTGCAAATTTGCTTCAGAAAAGCACATTTTCCTTAACAAATCGGAACACCGTGTGAACCCGATGCTAAATTGTTCTATGTCTAGTCCAATCAGCGGGGAGGCCACACCCCTCTGCTGTCCCAGGACAAGTGCGGGAGCAGGGCATTCAGACACATTCTGGCCAAATGGTTAGTAAACCTCAATATAATGTGCAGAGAATGTGGAGACTGCAGACACTGAGTGCAAGGATGCAGCCTGTGAAGATAGCCCCTCCCCCATGGATAAAAAAAATGAACGAGATTTTGAAAATTGGGGAGATTGATTTGCGCCGCGGAATTTAAATTCGCAGCATGTCCATTTTATTGCTGTCTCTGGAAGCAGAGTTAACCCCCTCTGAATTTGCCGTGAAACCCACTTCAAAACCTGCATTTGGTGCCGATTAGAGGTAGGCATTCCATGGCTTGTCTGCAGTGGAATGCCCACTGCGGACATTCCACTGGAAATCAGCACTGTGTGGACCCAGCCTAACAGGCAGTGAATTTTAGAGGGGCTAGCAGGGAGACCCCTAGTGGCAGCCACTTCAAACTTGATTTAGGTTGTGCTCACATACAACTAATTTGCTGCAAATTTTGGTGCAGATCTGAAGCAGACTTCACCCTTTCAGTTGAATTCAAATTGAAGGATTGAAATCTGCTGCTGGGACCAGTGGATGTGTGAGGGCACACAAGGTAACCGGGCTCAGGATGCCCCCTACAGACCACCAGTAGAAAGGAGCGTCTGACCAGACTGTTAGGGGGTGTTTGGACCAGTGGGTGGGGGCACACAAGGTGACCGGGCTCAGGACGCCCTCTAAAGACCACCAGTAGAAAGGAGCGTCTGACCAGACTGTTAGGGGGTGTTTGGACCAGTGGATGTGTGAGGGCACACAAGGTGACTGGGCTCAGGACCCCCTACAGACCACCAGTAGAGAGGAACGTCTGACTAGACTGTTAGGAGTTGTTAGAACCAGTGTATGTGTGAGGGCACACAAGGGGACTGGGCTCAGGACCCCCTCCACAGACCACCAGTAGAGAGGAGCGTCTGACAAGCACAAGCAACTCAACCATTTAATTGTCCGCCATCCGGAGACAGGTGGGACCATCATTACACCCCTGTGTCTGTCTGAACCATTTCCAGGTCCTCCTGAAAGACATTTGGTCTCACGACGCCCATTATATGTACTACCGTTGATATACACCTACAGTCGTCTCTGTTTGCAGTGGTGTCGTGAACCACGAAAATGGACGCTACAAAGTTGAATCGGGTTGTCTTCAGTGATGAATCCAGATTTAGTTTGGGCGCTGAAAACGTCTGTGTTAGTATCTGGAAACGCTGAGCGCCGCAATCCTGTTTCCATGCCCACCTATACCACATCTTACATCCAAGCAAGAGGTGGTTCAACAGGGTACTAGAGCCTCAAATGCCCACCTGTATCACATCTTGTATCCAAGCTAGAGGCGGTAAAACCGGTTACTAGAGCCTCCATGCCTGCCCGTATCACATCTTGTATACAAGCTAGAGGCGGTACAACAGGGTACTAGAGCCTCCATGCCCGTCCGTATCACATCTTGTATCCAAGCTAGAGGCGGCACAACAGGGTACTAGAGCCTCCATATCCACCGGTATCACATCTTGTATCCAAAGTAGAGGCAGTGCAACGGGGTACTAGAGCCTCCATGCCCCTGTATCGCATCTTGTATCCAAGCTAGAAGCAGTACAACAGGGTACTAGAGCCTCCATGCCCGCTTATATCATATTTTGTATCCAAGCTAGAGGCGGTAAAACAGGGTACTAGAGCCTCCATGCCCCCCATATCACATCTTGTATTCAAGCTAGAGGTGATACAACAGGATACTAGAGCCTCCATGTCCCAGTATCACATCTTGCATCCAAACTAGCGACTGTACAACAGGGTACTAGAGCCTCCATGTCTGCCAGTATCACATCTTGTATCCAAGCTAGAGGCGGTACAACAGGGTACTAGAGCCTTCGTGCCCGCTTATATCATATTTTGTATCCAAGCTAGAGGCGGTAAAACAGGGTACTAGAGCCTCCATGCCCCCCGTATCACATCTTGTATCCAAGCTAGAAGCGATACAACAGGTCACTAGAGCCTCAATGCCTGCCCGTATCACATCCTGTAGCCAAGCTAGAGGCAGTACAACAGGGTACTAGAGCCTTCTGTCAAGAGGTCAGTTCTCCACAATAAATTCCCCTTTCGCTCCGATATTGTAATCCCAGACCTATATCAATGTTACAATCACAGAGAAAGTTTCCTTCCCGACAACTTCTAGCGGAGGGATTGACAATAAATGTATATAATAAAGTTATTTTTGGTGAAGTCATTTTGACCAATCCTTATCTTTCCGCTTTCCATTCCCCATCCCTCCATCAGCCGTGTGCCCCCCCCCCCCCTCCTAATCATGGCTATCACTTCTGTTTTTATAATTTCCATTTTGGGCCTCTGCATCCTTATCAGTAATTGCAGGATAAAGTCCGGTTTTTCCACTGTGACATTGTGGAACAGCCAGCGCAGCAAACTGGCATCTGATCTGCCATCTGATTTACCATCTATATGCAGGCAGGTCTGACCTTATTATCTCAGCGGCATACTTATGAGGTGCCGCACGGGTGCTGCGTTACATTATCTCACCCTTTATACAATGTAAAGACTCCTAAAATGTAAAGTTCCCTGCTTCTTTGATATCTTTGCTTTATCAGATGGTTCCAAGATCCCCACTCATCATTATTCTACATTATTAGCTTTTTTGATCTTGGCTGTCATTCTTCTCCCTTCATTATTTGTCCCTATCATCGCTGTGACTCAGTGCCGCCGCATGAACCGGGTTTGATTGGGATAGAAAAAAAAGGCATTTAGGGTTTTTGTTTTTTTTCTTTTTTTTGAGAAGTCGCTGTGTGAAATGATTTAAAGGGTTGTCCATAGATATTGCTGTTCCGCACTTGTTATAGTACGCCTCCTGTTCTTTTGACTCTCGCTCCACCTCATGTCCAGCTGCACCAACTCTTATTAGCTGGTCTGTACAATAGCAGGAATCACTCCGCCACCCGCGTCCAAGAGGATCCGGGGGGTGGCACGGAATTACCGAGCATGTGTAAGCAGCAGACACATTGGGACGTTCTGAGGGTCTCATTAAAGAACAGCCGGAGGCGCCATAACAAGTATATAACGGTAGTATCTACACACAGGAGTAGATTTAAAAAATAAAAATTTGCATAGAGGAGACCTTTGGAGGATCTGGAGACACTTAAAGGGGTTGTCCAGATGTGAGACAATTAAAAAAAAAATCCAATTATGTTAAAACATTAAAAGTAGCGTTACTTGCTTATATTTTCCCCAGCAATCCACTGCTGCAGCCAATCAACAGTCATATGCCGTTCTCCTGTTCTCATGGCTCGCAGCATCTGAGTGGTGATGCAAGGAGAACAGCATGTGACCACTGCAGCAATTGGATAGTAGCTGTTCCTAAATAAAGATCAGGAGGACCGTGGGGCTGCAGTTTATCCCAAGAGTCTGAACTGAGTCTGCGGTATCACCATTATGACTTCCTGGCATCATGGCGCCCAGGATGTGAGTGCTGATGCCAGGAGAATGGGCAGTGATGCTGCAGCCTTTGAGTGGCTGCAACGGTCACCTGACTTCTGTTGTCAGCACTGCCCGGGATTGTCGCCGCATTCACTGCAACGGTTCCCATGGGAGAAGAGGGGTGAGGATTGTATCTTCTGTTGTTTTACTGTATGGGTAGCTGTTTACTGGGGTAATTCCCTTTTATGTAGAAGCTAGTGATCATAATGGCAATGTCTGGTTACAAAACACTACTGGATTATGCAAATCTCATTTAATATAGGGAAGTCTCCTTTTCAGGCCTCTCATTTGTTGGACAGACTGAAGATCCACTGTATAGAGTGTCACTGATGTGTAATGCTTCTTTTCTCCTGTGGTGGCGCTGTAGGAAAATGGCAACACTTGCTGCTGCCTGTGATCGACTGATAAGAGGGCTGCTCTAAATCCTGTCTGCTTACTAATGTTAAGTGTACCTTGACTTTGGAAGTAACAAATGGAGAAAAAGAAAAGATTTTGAGGGGTTTTTAGATTTCTTGAGCCTTTTTTAACTTTTTTTTCCTTTTCTTTCAGATTAAACATCGGTCATCCTTTTATTTGGAAGTCTTAAGTTACACTAGCGGGACAGCGGAACATTTTCCTGTTTCTTTTCTTCCTGGAAGCACAGTATAAAAAGGGAAAGAAAAAAGAAAATCTCTAACTATAAATATAAACTGAGACCCAGAAATGACTTCAGAACTTGAGAGCAGCCTCACCTCCATGGACTGGCTTCCCCAGCTGACCGTGAGAGCTGCCATTCAAAATGCTGACTCCAACCAGAACACCCACGGATCTGGGATTTCCAAGAAGAGCGCCCTCATCGACCCCAACACGACACTGGACCAGGAAGAAGTACAGCAGCACAAAGATGGGAAGCCCCCTTATAGTTACGCCAGCCTCATTACCTTCGCTATCAACAGCTCACCAAAAAAGAAAATGACTCTTAGTGAGATTTACCAGTGGATCTGTGATAACTTCCCATATTATAAGGAGGCTGGAAGTGGCTGGAAGGTAAGTCCTTGTCTTGTGTGGAGCTCTACCTGTAATACTGATCTACAGGCTTCATATAGTAGCTTTGCTACCGTTTGAATGTGTTAGTTGTGTGGTTACCAGAGCAGTTTGACTATAAATTTCTGTCTGCCTGCAACCACCACTAGAGGGAGCTCACTATATGCTGTCTGCGGTTTAGTGTCTAAACAGTATGCAGAAAGCTATTAGGTTCCCCCTAGTGGTAAATGCAGCACTTGTGGTGTTTTACATAGGGAGGGGCTCCCTCTGTAATACCATTGGCAACTTTGCAATGCTCTTCCCCTTCCAAAACAAAAGGAATTAAATTTAAAGGGAATGATTAGCAAATGAGCCGACGATGATTTTCATGCTTGTTCACTTATCGTTCGATTGCCGGCCGTGTTTACACTGAATGTGCAACAAATGTTTTAAAAATGTTCGTAACAGAAAGTAATTGATCTGTTTTTGTAAAATTTAAAACCTGCTCATTACACTGGTGAAAAGGAGACGTGCTGCTACAATTGAGTTTTAAGTTTTTTAACCCGTTAGTGACCTAGCATTTTTTTTTGTTTGTTTAAAAAAAATCGTAACTCCTTTATGCATCGACGTCGCTGTATGAGGGCTTGTTGTTTTTTGCGGGACGAGTTGTATTTTTTAATGGTGCCATATAATGTACTGAAAAACTTTAAAAAAAAGTTTAGGGTGGTGTAAAACAAAAACCAAACATGAAATTCCGCCATCTTTCGGTGAGTGTTTTTTGTACGGCTCACAAACTGCAGCCAAATGACATGATAACTGTATTCTATGGGTTAGTACTATTGCTATGATAGCAAACATATGTAGTCTTTTTTTTTTTTTTTTTTTTTTGCTGTACTACTTTTATTTTTTTCAAAGACATTTGAATTTTTTTTAAATTATTTTCCACCGCCATCTTCTGTGTGCAATAACTTTTTTTAATTTTCCGTCCACATAGTTGTACGATGGCTCATTTCTTGCGTGACGTCCTGTAGTTTGCATTAGTACTATTTTGGAATACATACGCCTTTTTGATTACATTTTTGTGCATTTTTTTCTTGGAGACCAAATGATGAAAAAAGCGAATGTGTGGCGTTCTTAATTTTTTTTTTGGACAGCGTTCACCGTTCAGGGTAAATAATGTGTTACTTTGATAGAATGGACTTTTACGTAAGCAGCGATATTAAACATGTATTTTTGTTTTATGATTTTGATTCTTTTATTTAGTCTAACCGATGACCTGTAATAACAGTTTATTAGTTACAACTTACTGGTGGATGATCCGCAGTGTTTACACCACGTGGAAGCATACCCTATGTGTTACATAAACCTTCCCTTATAGTGTTCAGTCAGCACGCGGTGTGTAACAAGGATTGCGAAATAGTTGCACAATCGCTGTTATTACTCTTTTTTATTAAGCAGGTAAATGGCGAGCCGACTGGATTAACTGTATAGGCAGATTACCAAAGATACAATACAGAGGCAATTGGATTACATTTTTCCCCATAACTGGAAAACCTTACGTGGCAGAAAAAAATGGATATCATATGTGAATTCAGCGCACTAAAGTTACTATAAGCCGCCTATCTGCTTATCTGTGACAGAAATGGTGCTGCACAGTTTAATTGTCCAAATTCCAACGATTCAGCAATTTTTTATTTTTTTTTACCAATAATCGCTTAGTCTAAACGCACTTTTAGGCTGGATTCAGACGAACGTATATCGGCCCTGTTTTCACGCCCAGCCAATATACAGCGTCTCTCTCTGCAGGGGGGGAGCCTGGAAGAGCCAGGAGCAGTGCTCTGAGCTCCCGCCCCCTCTCTGCCTTCTCTCCGCCCCTCTGCACTATTTGCAATGGGAAGTGACGGGGCGGTGCTAATTCTAGGAACTTAGCCCCGCCCTGCCTCCTTTCATTGCAAATAGTGCAGAGGGGCAGAGAGGGGGCGGGAGCTCAGTTCCTGCTCCTGGCTCTTCCACCCCCCCCCCCCCCTGCAGATGAGGACACCGTATATCGGCTCGGCGTGAAAACCGAGCCGATATACGGTCTTCTGAATCCACCCTTAGGCTCACATACATGGCAGTTCTATAGGCTTTATTAGGCTTCTGACCACCATGCAACTCATTGGCTCCCAACAACAGTGTTGCTGGTGTGCCAACAGGTGTACATAGGAACCTAATTTGCTGCACCTTAAATTTGCGCACACTTTTTTTGTAGGATAGATCGGTGTAGCATGCCACACTTTTCTGTCCTTAAAAAAAAAACAAAAAAAAAAACAACACACGCTTGAGGTTTTATTTTTCACATTTCAGTCAATAGGAGGTTTATAGAATGATAAAGCTTTGTTTCCGTACGCTTCACATCATTTTTTTTTTCCTCAAATGCGTTCAACTTCAAAGATTTACTTAAAAAACAGATTTACAGTAAAAACGGTTATAAATAGATGGAAATTTATGGCTATAACTCCATACAGGTTTTCTTTTTCCATGTACGTTTAACGTATGCGCTAAACATATATTAGAAACGTGATGTGACCAGCACCTTAGGCCACCTATGGTAGATTAGTAGCTTTTTCCCTGAACTGCGTTCTTATGCACTGAGCTGATTTCTACAGGAAGCAGACAGCTCTGTTTGCACTGCAGTGGCCAAGTTTGGTATTGCAGGCAAAGTTCATATCAGTGAGAACTGTGCCTGTGATACAGAGTCGGGCCATCGCAGCGAGGACTGCAATGGGGCCGACCTGTCTGCTTCCTGCAAAAAATCTTTCTGCACAAGCTGGCAAACTGCTGATTGGTGGGGATTGGTAGTTTGCAAACCCTCTACAATCCAATTTTGCATTCAGGGTTTTCTAAAAGGCTTTCTCTTTTTGCTGTTGTACAACAGTGCCATCTGCAGTGTGTGTACGCCAGAGAGGCTCTGACAGCGGAGTGGCTCGCAATAGACGGTAAGAACACCCTGTCAGACGTCTTCTGACATTGGAGCTGTACAAGCTTCAATCAGAATGTAGGAGGACGTCAGACATTGGATTGAAAAGGGTTAAAGAGGACCGGTCTGCTCTTCTGATGTATTTTGTTTTAATAATTTCCCCCGTCACAAACAATATTGAAGCCTCTTCCCTTAGAGCTCTATGTTGTGATGTCCCTCTGTTCCCCTGGAAATTTATGAAAACGTTACCTGGGCTTTACTGTTTCGCCTGCCATTATTTTCTGTCCTTACATGGTCAGTTCTGATTGGAGAAAGACTATTAGTTGACATACTTTTGTCCATGGAACACGATTAACCCCTTGTTTGTTTTTTTTAACGTTCTCCTAACGGTTTCAGTGAACTTTTTTTTATAGTATCTAAGGGATTATCTAGTTTAAAATTTATGTCCGAATGTTCTAAAACAATAAAGCAAATGTTACTCCTCCTACTTGGCTATCCAGCGCTGCAGTCCTGTCATTCTCCCGGTCTGTGTGGACATCGGAAGTCAGGTGACCGCTGCCTGCCAATCAGAATCCGCTGTGTCACTGGTCCAAACTCCTGGCATCATGGCTTGCAAGTAGAGATGAGCGAGCGTACTCGGAAAAGCACTACTCGCTCGAGTAATTTGCTTTATCCGAGTATCGCTGTGCTCGTCCCTGAAGATTCGGGTGCCGCTGCGGCTGACAGGTGAGTCGCAGCGGGGAGCAGGGGAGAGAGGGAGAGAAAGATCTCCCCTCCGTTCCTCCCCGCTCTCCCCTGCAGCTCCCCGCTCCGTGCCGGCACCCGAATCTTCAGGGACGAGCACAGCGATACTTGGATAAAGCAAATTACTCGAGCGAGTAGTGCTTTTCCGAGTACGCTCGCTCATCTCTACTTGCAAGGTGTGAGCACAGCTGTCAGGAGAAAGGGTCATGATGTTGCAGCCTTTGATTGGCAGGCAGCGGTCACCTGATTTCTGCTGTCACCACAGATCGGGAGGATTGCAGCGCTGCCTTGTTGTGGCTAAGGAAGTGAATACCGTTTAATTTATTATTTTAACTAATTTGAAACTGTTCATTTTTAACTGAACCCCCAGCACCCCCTTTAAAAATGCAGGAAATTCTACTGTGAAGAAGTTATTTTCACGCACCCACCCCGAATCTATCCAGAAAAACACTGCGACTATCTAGTAGTAACGCCCCTGTGACTGGGGAAGGTGCATACCTGCGCCGACAGGACCCGACCTGCTCCCGGGATATAAATAGCTGATCCACAAATAGCTCAATCCCCAAACTGCCTAAATCACCGCGCCGGCACAGAATTCCTCCGTGCAGCCGCGGATATATTATTAATCAGGAGATGTAGAGCGACCTGCAGATAGCGGGACGTGACTGGCATGACTGACGCACAAAGATGGGGCACAGATTAAACACCCTTTATTTTAGGATCTTGTCCTTGGTGCAGCGCCGGTTACACCTCGGGAGATTATTGCATCGGAGGAATCCTAGGTGATAGATTGACAAAGTACAAAAGTTCATGTCAAGGTTTTACCTTCAGAGCAGACAAGACCCTGCTGGCCCTTAAAGGGGGTTTTGCCGACATGACAGGAGCACCACCAGGAGGGTATCTCTAGGAGGGCAGGGATGGCAGACACTCCCAAGCTCGGCTTTGAGAAGCTCCAAGGCTCCTACACCATGGAAGATGTCAGCAGTATTATAAAGAACATGGTAGGTGGGGATCCTGTTACAGATTTTGCATCTGGGCACCCCCAATACTGCAATAAAGGGGCTACAGCATTACCACAGGACACAGTCCCAGTCAGAAATCCGAGATTTCAAAAACTGTTGAATTCCCGAGCACATCTGAGATTTCTTAAAGTGGCTGTTCAGTTGTAAAATCCGTAGTAGATCAGTGGGGCCTGCCGCTTAGGATCCCCTCTGATCAGCTGTTTGCCAGGCCAGTGCGCTCATTCACTGAGACAATTTCTGCAGGAAGCAGATGGCTCCGTTCTCTGTGAAGTGGCCAGATGGGGAATTGTAATACCAAGCCTGACCACTGCTGAGATGACAGAGCTGTCTGCTTCCTGCAGAAATTGTCCCAGTGCATGAGCACACTGGCCTGGCCAACAGCTGATCAGAGGGAGTCCCAAATGGCATTTCACACATCTCCGTGAGTGTTGCGTGCGCATTTGTGCATTCCCATTGACTTCAATAGGGACCGTTGGTACGCAAATACTCAAAAAATACAACACGTTCCATTTCTTCTTTTTTTGCGTGACAGAAATGTGCGCAGAAAAATACCGAAACGTGAACGAACCCAGTGAAATCAACATGTTCTATTCTTTGCGTATTGCGCATGCAAACATGCCCGTGTGAAGCCGGCCTTGGGCTGCTTTTACATGAGTTTCTCTTCTGCGAGACCCAGGCATAGAATTACTGATTGCGGCCTGCATCTGTATCCGTCAGTGCAAACCGCACGACCAGTCAGGGCTGGCCATAGTCGCCATTTTTCTGCCTACTATTAAATAAGGAGGAACGTTGCCATGTAACGGCACCCTTTATTTCTGCATTGGTGGCCCCATCAGGTTCTCTAATGACATCAGATCTGAAGATGTTGCAAGTGAAAAATGCCTGAAAGGTCCTAAAGCAGATGCGCTCTATCCGTAGTTTGTAGAACTACAAGTCCAAGAATATGCAGCACAGTGACCCCTACATCCCCCTTAAGAAGTTTTGG
The DNA here is from genome assembly GCF_035609145.1 of Eleutherodactylus coqui. Taxonomy (NCBI): domain Eukaryota; kingdom Metazoa; phylum Chordata; class Amphibia; order Anura; family Eleutherodactylidae; genus Eleutherodactylus; species Eleutherodactylus coqui. Next base: position 47,231,463 of record NC_089842.1, on the reverse strand, counting down.
CAAAAGAAGCTCTTTATTCTTTCCAACTTCTGCTGATGGATGTTCACAGAGGGGGCTCACAGTGGGGGCTCACAGTGGGGGCTCACAGAGGGGGCTCACAGTGGGGCACTCCTCTTTATGACGATCATATGAAGTAAAGGATTCTGAGACCCCTGACGAGAAAAGCATGTGGTCGGCCAAACATTTCCTGGGTCCACCACATCCGGAGTCGCTGATACTTAAAGGACTTATCTTAACACAGTGGATACTGAGTACAGCCCCGTTGCATCCCCAAGTGTGGGCAGCTGAGGACGGACAAGGGCATTTCTGCTCAGTCCACTTCAGTGGGAGCATTGGAGATATCCGAGCGCTTCAGCCTTAACTCTGGTGGTCCCATTGAAGTAAATGGAGCAGGGATGCATTTTGGGGACCACCAATGCTCACACTTTGGGGCCTCATTCTCTGTATCTGCTTAGGTAAGATAACCTCTTGAAGGGGCTCTCCAATGCAGTCAGGTTCTAAGCAAGCAAGTCTCCTCTATGATGTCTGTATACCCTAATAGAACATGTTCCTTGGGATTTCCTTATAGGACAACCCTGCCTAATAAATCATGAGAAACCTCATTATATTATATGAAGAAGTAAACGGCCGTCTGGTAGTTTGTCTGTCTCTTCTATTTATTCCTCTCCCTCCCGCCCAGTAATAGTGATTTGTAGTTTGTTCATTGCAGATCCAGAATACATGAATAGATTTTATTGCGTGACGGGATTTATTGCGACAGCCATTGGTTCATGGAGGCTCTATGAGGAGGCACAGGATTGCCCACAGGCCCCATAACACAGGCTTGAAGGGACATCATTCTGACGTACGGGGTCTGCGATTCCACCCCCTCCCTTCTCCTCAACCTAAATTTGATGGGAGATGCTATGTAAAATCCAGCAGCTGGTGATGGATGACTATATAAGTTTTCAATCAGCGCTCGCAGCAGAACTCCTGACGGCAAGATTTCCTCCAGAGAGTGAAAGTTTCCAGATGTGCCGCTCCAAATCCTCAATCTCTTGAGGGGCTGTAGACGCGATCTACAACAAGGAAAGGGAAAGCGGTAAAGAACCGAAATCTAATACCCATAACCAAAGCCTTCTGGGTTTGAGGCAGCATGGAAGCGGTACTGGGGTCTCTTGATAGCCCACCACTTTGCACCAAGCATGCCAGGTATCTGCAACCTGTCCTCAGGTTGTGTGTCGTATTGCAGGCCAATAGATCAACCTGGAAGAGTGTTTCACAGGGTGATATTCAAGCTCATGGTAGAAATGGAGGTGGCCTTCTGAAGGCATGGCTTAGGGTGTAGCTAACCTACAGCAAGTGAGAGCATAGAAGAGCACGCCAACAAGAATGAGAAAGAGAACAAAAGGCAGTGAGAAAGAGAACAAAAGGCAATGTGGTCAACTCATGTTGTATACTTAGATTGCTAATAATGCTTTGGCATACAATCGTGTGCTATAGAAGTTCTACAATTTCACACCGTGTGACCTGAACAATGGTAAGGGTATGCTGAGAGTTGTAGTTTTGCAAGTAAACACAACACGGATGTGACTCAGTCAAAGACAGAATACACAATGACTTATAGATAACCTCCTCTGAACATGTTCCTTTTGCATCTCCTTCTGTTCCAGACCTTTATGACTTCTACGGATAATTCTTGCTTCTGTGGAGTTTACTGCCCAGGCATCTTTGGGTCCTCTGAAAATAATAGCTTCACACACTTTTATCACCTAAAATAAGTTATACCCTGCAAAATATCTTTTTCTTCTCTGTCCGGGTCCAGACCGCCATGAACACTACTTCCAGCCACAACTTGTCTCTACACACTCTCCCATCCTGCTACAATTCCAAATGCTCCTTTCTCAGTGCCATCTACAGAGTAACAGTTTCCAAAGTGTGCCCACCACAAAATAGTAGTGCTCCCACAATAGTTGGCTTCCCTATCACTGGCTGCTGCTTTGCAGTGAAATAAAAATTAGGTTTGCTCCCCTTGGTCGCTGCTGTTGCTATCCCTCCGCTCTTAAGTCGCCTCCTGGCAGCCAGTCATGTGCAGCCAATCTCTGGGTAGGTCCAGACAAGGCATGTCATTATTACTACTGGTTTGCCTGCAAATCTATAGCAATATCTGCATGCGTTGTTACATGCGAATTTGGTTGCAGTTTACCATCACCACAGATTTTGCCCTATTGTGTCGCAAGGAGTGAAATCTGCAGTCAAATTGGCTAATTGCAAAAGAACGAGCATGCTGTGGATTTGAAAATCCACAGCAAGCTCTGATTTCCAACAGCATGTCTACTGAGTTGAACTCGGACCGCCATCTGATTTTGGGTCAGTAGACCTGCAATTGGGCTTGGATACTTATCTGTATTACGGAATCATAAATGCATCCTTAATAGGCTTGTGTGAAACAGTCACTAACCTCTCAAAGAATTTGTGCATATATGTTAGGCAGTGTGATAAATGGCAAAAGTGCCATTTACTTAATATGCTTTTTTGTGCTAAAAAAACAAAACACTCTAATATACTGGCCACTGTAACTTGCTGTCCACTGCTTGCTGTCAAGTGCATGATTGAAGATGGCAGAATAGGAAGTGGAGGCAGAGCATGAGTCGTTGTGCTCATTGAAGTCTATAAGAGCAGAAAGGGGGGAGTATAAGGTGAAGAGACACACAGACATTTTCTTGAAGGTAATGGTGAGTTATTTGCTACTGTTTATTCACATCTCCACTGCTCAGTACTACTGTACACTGTCCAAGATAATATTATGTCTCTGTATATGTTACAGACAAAAAGCAGAATTTTGCAGTTCTCCGTGTACAGTTCTTAGAACACAGCACAGCAGCTAGTCTCCTCCTACCCATTCTGAGAGAACTGAGAATCCGGTGTACACCATGCATGGGGGGGGGGGGGGGGGGGGTGTAGGATGTAAGTCATATAATGGCCAGAAATAGTGTTACGTTAAAAGTTAGGTACACAATAAGCTGATCATTACACAAGTTTATGCCTTGTTGGGATTAAAATTGCACCATAGAGTTCTAGATCTCTCTGTGATATACCCTGGTTCCCTGAAAATAAGACCTACCCCGATTTTTCGAGAGGCTTTAAATATAAGCCCTACCCCAAAGATAAGCCCTAGCTGCATTACATAGGGGGAAAAAAAGCAATACTTTACCTAGCAGGCTCGGTCCACGTCCTCCCGCTGCTGTCCAAAGCTCCAGCTCGCTCGCTGCAGTCCTCGGCCTTCCACAGAGGATCGCTTCCTGGTTATGGTATACATAAATCTCGCCTCCAGGAAGTGATAGCTGTGATTAGCTAAGCAGCGCTTGAGAACCAATCAATGCAGCACTTGATGAGCCAATGCGATAACTGTGATTGGTTCCTCGAGTGCTGCCAATCAGTGCAGTGCTCAAGAACCAATCACAGCCATCGCGTTGTGGAGGCGGGATGTATGAATTGACCAATCGATATTACGGCTCAGCCAATTCATAAATCCCACCTCCACAAAGTGATAGCTGTGATTGGCTCTGCATTGATTGGCTGAGCAGTGCTCAAGAACCAATCACAGCCATCGCTTTTTGGGAGTGGGATTTATGAATCCCGTAACAGGAAGCGATCTTTTGTGGGCTTTCGAAGACTGTGGCAAGCGCACTGGAGCTCCGGAGGCCAGTGGGAGGACCCGGACCGAGCCTGTTTGGTAAGTATAATAAGACATCCCCTGAAAATAAGACCTACTGCCTCTTTTGGGGCAAAATTTGATAAAAGACAGGGTCTTATTTTCGGGGAAACACGGTAGCAGGGTCCCCTTGTTTACCCCAGGGGGGGCTGCAGACAGCTATATGTTTTAGACCAGGGCTGGAGTACTATATAAAGTCTCTGAAAATCTAACTATAGTGTGTAGCGCCAACCTCGCTGCCCCTTTTCAGGACTTCAGAGATTTGCTCTCCTTCGGGGGTTATTGACCAAGTAGCAATAATGCAATAGTGTCCTTTTTCTGTTACTTTATCTGGTTCATTGTTCAGTTTCTCAGATTGATACTTGAGCTACTTTTGTTTCCAGACAGCATCTTCCCGACCGTCCTTCTGATCGCTGTTATTACGACGTGTTGGGTTGCGGTATTTTTTATCCTTGTGGTTTAATATGGCGGCATTAAGTTTCCAAAATTCTCCATTGCGCTCCCCATCAGTGTAGTCCGAGGAGATGAGATAAAACACATGGCCGTCGCGAGGAGCACCTGTCTGTCTGGACCAGAGACGCTTCTTTTAATAACCGGTGACAGCTGGGATCCTACAAATGGATTTTTTAGAATGGGAGCCTGGGAAATGGTAGTGGCTTTATGGATGCCATGTGTAACATGGCAGCTGATGTGCCATTAAACGTGGTCCAGGAGGTCACGCTCAGAGGACATGATCCCATAAACATGGCAGCAGCGTGAAAGGTTGACCTTCAGCCCTTGTCTATTGTCAGCCATGTCCGTCCATCCTTGTCAGGTTTGAGTCGTTGCCTATGCCAGTCATAAATCTCAGTATAGTTAGACCCTGGCACTGATGAACACAATTATCACTTACGCGTGCCTTGGCAAACAGAGCCCTTCGTTTTTTTTCTCTTGTTGCCAGGATATCATAGCAGATATCGCCTTCTGACGGGCTGCAAGCGGAGGAGGCAGATCTGCAATGATTCTCTGTGCCGTGACTCAGCAGCAGCCATGTGCTTGCCAAGAAGGATGTCAGCACCCAGTCTGCGGAAGAATGCGGGTCGGGGTTGTGCATGCACACAAAGTGTTAAAATGGACCTCGTGCTAACGAGAGTAGAAGAAAAGCAGAACTACAAAGTTTTGAGACTTCAAAGTAAGAAAAAAAAAAAGTTCAGAAAAACTCATGTTTACTACCAGTCACATGACCTCCATGGCAGCTGTGATTGGCTGGGTGGTCATATACCTATAACCTTTCTAAACTCATCAAGTGCTAAAAAAATGGCTATGATATATCTTCTATATTCTGTATATTGATGGGTTAGTGCCTTATTACAAGGCCTCTGACACATTTTGTCTTGCCCGAGACACTTGGTTGCAACTTTAGCCACTGTACAATATACAGACGGCCGGCACATTGTCTAAGGAAGTGAATGGGACTGAGCTGCAATACCACACACAACCTGTGGCCAGCTGTGGCGCTGTTTGGGGGCGGAAAAAAAGCAGCCATGTTTCTCTATTCCTGTACAACCCATTTAACTATGAAGGTCAGCTGCCCTCCTGTAAGGGTTCAGGTGGACTAATGGTGTATATGGACTGGAGTTGTCCAAGTGTGACTACCTGTATAATACACGCAAAGTTGTTGGAAGATCTTTGGTGGGTCTATTCTTGTAGAGGAAACCCTTTTCCATACTGGGGTACTTCCTATTTTTTGGGCGGGCTGCTATTGCAACATTTAAGCGCTGCGGAATATGTTGGCGCTATATAAATAAAGATTATTATTATTTAAAGAGGGATTCTCTGGGCTTTTGCTATTAAAGACCTATCCTCAGTTGATGGGTGGGGGTCCGCCACTCGGGATCCCCGCCCATCAGCTGATTGCTTTCAGTGCTGTCCACATTGCTAGGGTATAGTTAAATTCAATAGGAGCTGCGCATGTAGTACCAGCCCAGGCCTGTACAGCATTGACAGCAGTGCCGGGAATCCGCTAATCGGCCGGGATTCCGAGCGACGGACCCCCGCTGATTAACTGCTGATAGGCCATCAATAGGATGCGTCATGGAGAACCCTTTTTATGAATGAGACTGAGCTGTAATATCCATAAAGAGTTGCGCTGATGGGGGGCGGCACTGAGGCTTTGTTAGTCCCCCACATCTCTTAGGTTGTAATGTTCTGGTGCAGGTTGGATCGGTAGCGTGATCAAGGAAAGCCAAATGTCGGCACACAGGTAGATATCAGTTGCGGTACACAAATCCTCACACAGAATTTGTGAGGTGATCCGCAATTCAAGCCGCCCATAGGGAGACATGGGGGACTACCTACAAGTTTTCGACCTAAACTTAGTAAAGAACATGTGTGCGGTCCATGGATTTGTCAGAACTCCGGTATCGCCTCCATCGTAGACGACCTCAACTCGGATCGAATTATTTTAAATTAAGTTTATTTTTCATAATCCAGTATTGGTACATTTCTACCGACTCCACAGCCCTGTTTCCAATAGGTGGCGCCGTAGAGCCATTGTTCCATCTTCCCATTTGCATACAGAAACAAGGATAACATGGTAAGAGGCTCTGGGCCCTACAAGCTAAGTTTCTGGGCTGAAAGTAGGAGACCCCCTGCGTCCGGGGATGTAAGTGTTATGCTTACCTCCCCCCGTTGTTCCCCTGGTGTTAGTGCTGAAAGCCGCCGCTACTTTGCAGCGCCGCTCAATGCATCAAGCGTTGACTTTCATTGCTCACGCCAGGGGAAACGATGGGGAAGATAACATCCCTGAACTCCGCGAGTCTACTTTTCAAGGAAGGGTTAGAAATTACTTATAGGGTTAAAGTAGGTGACTGGCTCTCTTTAAGTCTCCTCAGCCTACTAGGTGGTCTTTCTAGGGAGAAACTTTTCCCCTTGTATTAATGGAAAACCTGTCGCTGCAATGGGCGGCTCCCCCGCAGATGTGAACGCACCCCAATCCTGGACGCCCCCATTAAGCAGCCGCCTTTCTGAGCTTGTGCAGAAGCGTTATCCATTTCCTTCTGCGTCCAGGAGAAGACTTGTATACATCCAAGTCCCCCATCCATAATTCATTGTATTTCCATCCTACACTTAGCTCTAGGGGGCGCTGCTGCAGGCTGGGGTATCGGCATCATGCCCCGACATCACTGAGCACTATGTAGTGAAGGAAGCCCCCATCTCCGCCAGCAGCTGTGATCCTGTTCTTGTGATACTGCCCTCTGTGTACACATGGCTGCACTGCATTGATGGACGCCTGGACACAAGACAGGACAGCTGCTTGCCGGTCGCTGACTGGAGCATATGACCAGTGGGGCGGCAGCTGCATTGGAGCCACTGTTTGCGCCTCTTTCTGGGGTGTCTGACTGTCCGCCCGTCAGGTTGTACGTCTTCTCGCTCTCATCAGATCTCCGTGTGCTTCTCGGATGTCATCTGTGTATTTGTACAGCTTTATGGCCTCCTTTCTCTGTGTGTTTATGGATTTTGCTCTTTTGGCCTACGCTGGGAAAAAACCCTACAGCTGTCATAAAGGATGATGATGATGATGATATGACATTTAGGGCGCCTTCACGCCGGGCGTACTCACTGGCGGCTTTCCACAGTGGAGAAAATGCAGCAAATCCACAAGGGACAAATCCCCAAACGGTGGCTAAATTCACACGGGCGAGCGCGATATCGGGCCTAAAACACGGCCCGATATTGCGCTTGCCAACTTGCGGGGTTTTTTTTACGCTGATGTGAGTCGTTTTTCATTCAAAAACACCTTGCCTCGCTTCTGTGAAACTGCGATTCTCAGGCACGTGAATATTGCGCTGTGGACGTCCCACAGCAAATTCTGACCCGAGTGCTACAATACATTTGGTAGGTTAGCCCGAAGAGGGAAGATGACTGCAGGATGAGACTGTTTGTTTTCTGTTACCATGGAGATGCATGGGTGTGCAGAGCAGCTGTAGAAGCCGAACGGTGGGAAATTTTTAGTGAACACTTATTGCACAGCTGCTTCATTTTGCGTTTTATACGCATGGAGAGAATAGAAAATTGTTAATGAAGGTGGATGTAACCTTAAAGCAGAAATGCTGTGTAAGAAAATATTCCTTCCCAGTGCCAAACAAGACAGATCCGCTTGTAATTCTGCGTTATCTCGGCGGCGGGATGCTGACTGCTCATATTTCTGTTCTTTTTGTCTGCAGAATTCTATAAGACACAACCTGTCGCTGAATAAGTGCTTTCTGAAAGTGCCTCGATCCAAGGACGACCCTGGAAAGGTACGGCTCACAGGCCTGCAGCGGGAGGGGGGGGGGGGGGATATGTGGAGGTTTAGAAAAGACAGAACAGACACATGTTTGATGCGGGGGAGGGCGATATCGGGGTTTAGACCATCAGTTCAGAGTTACATGCGATTATTACAGGCGACACATCAGTGATCCACACAGGAAAATTTTAAAGGGATGTGTATTAAGGCCCATTTAGAGGCAATGCTTATCACTCAAAATTCGCTCATAAACCATTGTTTGAGCGATAATCATTGCGTGTAAATGTGCCCATCTTTCAGTTTTCTGCCGAACGACAGTCCACAGTTCGACTTGAAGTCCGTCATTCAGCAGAACATCTGATAAGATGGACCGCATGCTGTGCTCTGCCCCAGGACTGCTGAGAACAGCTGATTGCATTATCTCAGCTGTCAGCCTCGCCTGCAGAACAAAAGGAATTTATTCAGAGAGCAGTGGCTGGTCCTTTGAATAAATTTAACCCCTGGCAGCTCACAAGCTACTAATTGGTACTAATAGGTATTAGTGCCAATTAGTAGATTATGCAAAATGATCGCTCAAAAGTCATCTTTTGAGCGATCATCTCTGTGTCTAAACGCACCTTTATGCTGGGTTCCCACGGGACAGTTTCACAGAGCAAATCTCATGGTTTTGCCGCAGCGAAAAACTGCGATATCTCAGTGGGATAAGCGCAGCTTAAAAACGCACGGCCCTTAGCCACGGGATTTGGAGCGGCTTTGACGCATGCTTTTCCCGTTGTGGCCGGCTCTTCCATAAAGAGGCACGAGGCCGCAATGAAAAAAAAAGAATTGACATACTGCGTCCTAACAGATTGTCCGCCCCGTCTGGCCAAACCCGGGATTAGCGGCCGCAGAAAAATTCCACAGGGAAATTCCGCGGCAAACAATTGGCACCTCTTAACATCAGAGGGGAGAAGACAGGCAGGATGATGATTCGTGTAACTCCACAAGCACCTGCTGCACGGAGGAAGAACATCATCTGGCTGAGCGATCACCCCCTATTATATCCGCCTGCCCCCCCTTCCCAAAAAAAGCTGTTAGCTGGTGCCCTTTGCGACCACACCCAGCCATTACTGTCGTCATTCCCACAAATTAATGACATTAAGATGGCTTTACTAGAATCCGACTAGTCAATCAATAGAGCGAGGTTAAGCAACAGTTGTCCTTGTAACACGGCCACCAACCAGCTGATTAGCTCACCTAAAAATAGTCGTTGGTGGATTATCTGCTGCAAACGGGTAGACTAGTCAACGACTGTGCACGTAGGTGTGCGCTGGTTCAGTATGTGCCTCCCACCGAACTCTAATTGGTTCCCGTTTTTTTAATAACATTTTGTCCTCCCATTTAATGTTCCTGAAGACTCATAAATACGTGCGACTAATCAGTCCATCCAGCGAAGGACTGCAGCAGCCAGTCATCACTTGAAGATCAGTCGCAAGTATTTATGTTTGTTCAGTGGACTCGGAAACCAATGGGCGTGCGCTGGGGAGGGGTCAGAATGTATATACACCCACCAAAGAACCTCACACCCCAAACTAGGTACTGATCACTATTTCAGCCCGTATAAACGCTCCCAACATTTCATTCAACGATTGTGACATTGAACAACCAATAAACAACAATCGCTCCGTGAAAAAGCGTACAAATAGTCGATTGTATGCTTTAGTGACTATTCAGGTGATAGTTGTTTTGTGTAAGGCCATCCTTAGATTTGTTGTTTTTGTTTCTTCTTAGGGTTCCTATTGGGCAATCGACACAAATCCAAAGGAGGATGCACTACCAGCTCGGCCAAAGAAGAGGCCGCGATCTGGAGAGCGGGTATGTATAGTCATCATATGGGCCTATCGAGGAAGGTGCGGGCACACAGCAAACAGTTGATTCTCCACAGAGCGTTAGTGAACACAGATGAAATAAACTACTAGAAGTTGTAGAAATAGAACTTAAAGGGGTTGTCCCGCGGCAGCAAGTGGGATTATACACTTCTGTATGACCATATTAATGCACTTTGTAATGTACATTGTGCATTAATTATGAGCCATACAGAAGTTATCAAAAGTTATTCACTTACCTGTTCCGTTGCTGGCGTCCTCGTCTCCATGGTTGCCGTCTAATTTTCGCCGTCTAATGGCCAAATTAGACGCGCTTGCGCAGTCCGGGTCTTCTCCTTTTCTCAATGGGGCTCCGTGTAGCTCCGCCCCATCACGTGCCGATTCCAGCCAATCAGGAGGCTGGAATCGGCAATGGACCGCACAGAAGCCCTGTGGTCCACCGAGGGAGAAGATGCCGGCGGCCATCTTCAGCAGGTAAGTAAGAAGTCACCGGAGCGCGGGGATTCAGGTAAGCGCTGTCCGGTGTTCTTTTTTAACCCCTGCATCGGGGTTGTCTCGCGCCGAAAGGGGGGGGGGGGGGGGAAACAAACCCGTTTCGGCGCGGGACAACCCCTTTAAACTCTTCCAGTGTGATAAATCGGTCAATAGGTGTACAATTTTAGGAAACTAGTTCTGATTATTAACCCGTTTAGGACCAGGCACTGTGAATATAAGGTGCCTGGTCCCGGGCTTAAAGCCTAGCCGTTTGTAAAATTATGGCGGGGATTTAAGCCTCCTGCTCTGCAATCAATCAGAGACAGGACAGGTTGTCAGCTGACAACCCGGAGGAGAAAGTAGGAGGGGGTTTTAACCCTTTCTGCCTTTTCCTTCGCCGAGTACACAGCGCTCATTGAGCACTGTGTACTGAAAAGTGGAAGTGTAATTTTCACTATGGGAGCCGGCGGGGGGGGGGGGTTGGGGGGGGGGAGGTGTATGGGGGGCATTTGACCACCGGAATTCCCTGCTATAGCAGAGCTGCAGGATTGTACTAGACCCTGACCACAGCTGATCATGGTCTAGTACGATCCTGCAGCTCTGCCAGTGACTAATATCACTACAGCGGTTGTTTTTCCCTGTAACCGAGGCTCCTATGGAAAAGTGGGAGAGTGTCAAATAAAAAAAAAAAACATATGGATGTCCCCCAGAGGTCTTATATGACGTCATGGGGGACATAGATAGTAAAAAACACAATTACATACATAAGTAAAACAAAATTACAGAATAAAACAACAATACATACATAAGAAAGAAAATAACCCCAAACCAACGCCAACCAAAACTGTCACCGTGTAATCCCAAACCATACGTATTATATAGCGAAACCTCCGAAACAAAATGAGGAACCCGTTCCCATACTTTATTTTAGTGTAAATATACTAATTAAAAAATAACTGGAAATGTTAAAAAAATCATGTTTTTTTAAAATCTTTTTATCCCCAATCAAACTAAAAAACTGAAAAAAAGTCAGTGAAAAAAAATTAAAAAAAATAGCCCTTTATGTCCCAGAAAAAAAAAACGCAGTAAAAGTAATTTTGGTAGCTAAAAGAAACAAAATAGGGCAGTAAAACCGCCACATGGGTGAAATCCCTATAAAGTGTCTGGTCCTTAAAGGGGTTGTCCCGCGCCGAAACAGGTTTTTTTTTTTTCAACCCCCCCCCCCTTCCCCCGTTCGGCGCGAGACAACCCCGATGCAGGGACTGAAAAAAAGAACAGCACAGCGCTTACCTGAATCCCGGCGCTCCGGTGACTTCTATACTTACCGGTGAAGATGGCCGCCGGGATCCTCTACCTCCGTGGACCGCAGCTCTTCTGTGCGGTCCATTGCCGATTCCAGCCTCCTGATTGGCTGGAATCGGCACGTGACGGGGCGGAGCTACACGGAGCCCCATAGAGAACAGGAGAAGACCTGGACTGCGCAAGCGCGGCTAATTTGGCCATCGGAGGGCGAAAATTAGTCGGCTCCATGGGAACGAGGACGCTAGCAACGGAGCAGGTAAGTAAAAAACTTTTTATAACTTCTGTATGGCTCATAATTAATGCACAATGTACATTACAAAGTGCATTAATATGGCCATACAGAAGTGTATAGACCCACTTGCTGCCGCGGGACAACCCCTTTAAGGTACAAAACAGCCTGGTCCTTAAGGGGTTAAATTCAGTTCAAATGCTATAGTATAGGCAGCGTTATAGGGGAATTTGGGGAGTGTTAAAGTGGTTGTCCAAGAATGGCTGGAAGCAGTGGATGTGGTACAATACCAAAATACACTGCGCAGTTGGAGGTTGCCGATGGGCTATTATGGCGGGCAGGAGCCTCCTGAAGGCTCACAGGGTTGCCATGCATAGAGGCAACATCAACAATCACTAATGAGATGGGGATTAAATAAAATGTGTAAAAAAAAAAAAAAAAGTGTTATGAAAGAATCAATGAAGTTTTTTTTTAAGAAAATGAAAACCTCTCCTGTTTTTTCCCATGAAAACACTAAACAATCAAGCTAGGTTTACAATCATAGTAGGCTTATTACATGGGAGACATTCCCAAATTGTTCATCAAAAGTTGGGGATTTTGGGATGCTGTATTAAAGAACTTCACTGGTAAAGAATAGCAGCCAAGTGTGATATATTTGTGCTTCTAATCAATATTTATTTTGCATGCAGCTGCGATATCTCACATGCCGATGTTCTTCCTCTTCCAGGCCTCTACACCATACAGTATAGATTCCGATTCCTTGGGTATGGATTGTATAATCTCTGGAAGTGCCTCTCCAAACCTGGCTATCAACACTGTGACTAACAAAGTAAGTGCTAGAGAACAGCGGACTGGACCGTCGGCGCGGGAGCCAATAGATTTACTGAGTTTCTACTTCATTTGCTGAAATAAGGACATAAACCTTGAATCGCCCCATGTATAATAACGGCAGCCCGGCTAACCAGTTCACCAATCGGCACAACTTCATTGCTCCATTTGCTCTTGTACAGGAGCCAGTGTTTTCTTGAGCTGTCCAGTGTTAATCCCCAGTATCCGCCCTGGTCACATTTTTCATTTCACATCCTCTCCGTCCAAAGCTGAACTGGATGAAAATGCAGAGAGTTACATAACTTATGGTTGATATCGCAGTTATAAAAATACTTAAAGACGCTGTGGGCGACTCGTATGAATCATGCTGCTGAATAGAGCGGGATTACTCTGATCGGTGCAGAAGTGCTACTTGATGAAACAGATTAGGCTGCTTCTTGGCGGCCACCGGAAAACACTAAGCGAGTCACTAGACTTTTAGAGTAGGGGGGTATGCTGCCTGTAGATCTGCAGCTGTTCTGCACGCTGGGAGTAGTTCTAGTCGTTCTGTCACAGCAGCCTGATTTACAGGAACTGTTTTTTGTGGAGTTTTTTTTCCCCTCACAATTTATGGATTTTTTATATCCCTTTCCTTCTGCAATTATGAAACTTTTTATAAATGATCTGGAGGAGGGAATTGATGGGAAACTGATCATATTTGCAGATGACACAAAGCTAGGAAGGATAGCTAACACAAGGGAAGAGAGAGAGAGTATTCAAAAAGATCGAGAAAACCTTGAACAGTGGGCAGCGACTAACAGAATGGTATTTAACAAGGAGAAATGCAAAATCGTACATCTGGGCAAGAAAAATGAAGACAGCACATACAGAATGGGAGGAATTGAGCTAAGCAGCAGCACATGTGAAAAAGACTTCGGTATACTAATATATCATAGACTGAACATGAGTCAACAATGTGATGCAGCAGCCAAAAAAGGCAAACACAATTCTGGGATGTATTAAGAGAAGCATAGAGTCTAGATCACGTGAGGTAATTCTCCCCCTCTACTCTTCCTTAGTCAGACCTCATCTGGAATACTGTGTCCAGTTCTGGCCACCTCATTTTAATAACGACATAGAAAAAAAGTGGAGCAAGTTCAGAGAAGCGTTACCAGGATGGTGAGCGGTCTGCCGATCATGTCCTATGAGGAATGGTTAAAGTGTCTGGGAATGTTTAGCTTGCAAAAAAGAAGGCTGAGAGGAGACTTAATAGCTGTCTACAAATATCTGAAGGGGCTGTCACAGTGCAGAGGGATCAGCCCTATTCTCATTTGTATAAGGAAAGACTAGAAGCAATGGGATGAAACTGAAAGGGAGGAGACACAGATTAGATATTAGACAGTGAGGGTGATCAATGAGTGGAACAGGTTACCATGGGAGGTGGTGAGTTCTCCTTCAATGGAAGTGTTCAAACAAAGGCTGGACAGACATCTCTCTGGGATGATTTAGTGAATCCTGCACTGAGCAGGGGGTTGGACCTGATGACCCTGGAGGTCCCTTCCAACTCTACCATTCTAGGATTCTAACTCGCCACTAGCTGTCTGAACTGCCCCAAGTCCGATACCTCTACTCTGTGTTGAAATCAAACTTTCCATTGCTTTTTGCCTTTGAAGTAAGCGTCAATTTTGTTTTTGGGTGAAAACATTTTGTGTCATAACTCAAAAGTTCCAGAATCATGAATGGCCAATCTGCCTAGTTATACACTAACTCTGTATCATTTGGCTGATTTGCTTAATTGGAAAGTTTGGCGACATGACAACCCTTATGAGATCTGTGATGGTTTCTAATTTGTCGTTATTCCGCGTTCACCAAAACCATAGAATCAAATTCTCATCTTGATGAAAGATGAGGACTGCACAACTTTTCCATGTCGTCTAATAGTAATATGATGTTTTTGCCATTTTAGGTAACTTTATACAACACAAGTCAGGATGGCAATGACAGTCCTCGAAGTAGCCTTAACAACAGCCTTTCTGACCAGAGCGTGGCATCCTTAAACTTGAACAGTGTTGGCAGTGTGCACAGCTATACACCGGTGAGTAACACATTATATAGAGGCGCCTACTTATATGCGGGGTGATTGAAAAGAATACTGCAAAAGTAAAGCTCTTCATACATGAAGTGATATACTACATCTAGAATGACATGGAAAGTTGGAAAAACTTACTGCAACTTACAGATGTTTGATGTTGGTGACACGGTCGATGTCAAGTCAGTAGTCCAGTTCAGCACAGATGCATCCCGAATCTTTGTTATCCATTCCACGGCAGCGGAGACGGGTTGGTTTAGGTCATCTAGCTTCACCAACGGCACCCCCATGGAACATCTGTAAGGTGCATTCAGTACTTGAAGAGTTCTTCTATCTTTTCATGTCATTCTGGCTCTTGTATGTCACTTCATGTGTGCATCATTGTTTTTTAATCACCGTGTGTTTGTATGTATGTGTGTATAATGTATCACTATAACAGTATTGCAGCTCTCATGCCCTGCAATATGTTTTCCTAAACCACTTGTGGTAGTGATTGTGTGTTTGGCACTTATGATGTGTTTACACTAGAAATGTCACTAATGCTGTAATAGAAGTCCTCCTAATCTCTAGATGTAAATGGAAGTCCTTTTCACATCTCACTGGATTACCATGTTCAGCATATACATAGAATGTGAACCGCTGAGCGATAAGGCTGCTCTGCACAAGTGCTAACAGTCTTAGTCGTGACGTCAGTACTTCTCGCCCCGAGTAAATGGGACTTAAAGGGGTTGTCCCGCGAAAGCAAGTGGGTCTATACACTTCTGTATGGCCATATTAATGCACTTTGTAATGTACATTGTGCATTAATTATGAGCCATACAGAAGTTATCAGAAGTTATTCACTTACCTGTTCCGTTGCTGGCGTCCTCGTCTCCATGGAGCCGTCTAATTTTCAGCGTCTAATCGCCAGATTAGATGCGCTTGCGCAGTCCAGTCGTCTTCTTTTCTGAATGGGGCCGCTCGTGCCGGAGAGCGGCTCCGTGTAGCTCCGCCCCGTCACGTGCCGATTCCAGCCAATCAGGAGGCTGGAATCGGCAATGGACCGCACAGAAGCCCTGCGGTCCACCGAGGGAGAAGATCCCGCGGCCATCTTCAACCGGTAAGTAAGAAGTCACCGAAGCGCGGGGATTCAGGTAAGCGCTGTGCGGTTTTTTTTTTTAAGTCCCTGCATCGGGTTTGTCTCGCGCCGAACGGGGGGGCTGTTGAAAAAAAAAAAAACCCGTTTCGGCACGGGACAACCCCTTTAAGTTCAGCCTACAGTAGCATTGAACTTTAGTGTTAGGCAATAGCGGTGTTAGTCCTGGTTTTCTGACTTTTTTTGCTGCTAGGCATACAGGCGCTTGCAGAAACGCAGTGCTTTTGAATGCTGCTTTTACTGCGGTTTCATGCATTTTTGACAATGTTCTGGCTGCGTTTTTAGCAGCCAATGATGCTAAAAATAAAAAAAAGCAATACTCACCTAGCTGGCACCGTTCTCCGGAGCTCTCGGCACATCGCCAACAGAGGATCTTTTGCTAGTGACAGGGTTTAAAGACCCCCACCATCAGCCAATCAGAGCCGGTGCTTCTGAACCAACCAGAGCAATCTCTCGCTGGGAGGCGGAGATTTCAATCCCTGACACTAGCAATAGATGTTTTGCCAACTTGACAAGTGGCTGGCAGCCTGCCCGGAGCGCCGGAAAACAGCGGCGGGGACCCCGATTGCGCCAGTTAAGTGAGTATTCCTTTTTTTTTTCTTTAGGTAGTGCAGCTAGTGCTTGCGTTTAGCGCTGCCAAGAACGTGGTACCAGCGCTGCCCATTCATTTCAATTGGCGACGCAGGGCTGCAAACGGCCAAAAATAGAACATGCATCGCTGTCAAAGCGCAGTGTTGTAAATGCTGCATTTTGACGCTTATGTGAACAGCCCCATTGAAATTCATGGGAGTGTTGTACAGCGTTTAGCGCTGTCTTCTCAGTGCTGCGCTAAACGCTGTACAAAAACGTCTGCTTGAGGGAGGCCTGAGAAGGGTTGTACGACACTTTTACTATCGATGACCTGCCTTCAGGATAGATCATCAATAGTTGATCTTGGGGGGTCTGTTCAGCTGTTTGGGCGTCTGCTGTCAGTATGGACTGCGCTGGAAGTAAATAGCGCTGTCTGTATTGCAGCGTCCAGTTTGGTACTGCAGGCACAGCTTCCGTTGAATTAAATGGAAGCTGACTGGACTGTTGCAATGTTGACAGCACCCTCTGCTTCTAACACTGTCTGCATTGACAGCGGTGCTGGGAATCAGCTGATTGGTGGGCATCCGCCGCCTGGAATCACTGCCAATCAGCTGTCAATGACCTATTCTGAGGATAGTTCTGGATAACCTCTTTAATAGGACTTTTGGTTGCTCTGCATCTAGAGAGCTTCGTGTTGCCATTTGCACCCCTGCTGCCCCATTAATTGAGGCGATGGTGCTACTTTTATTCACCACTATGTAACACCCTGTAATTATGTCCTTGTCAGCGAATATTCTGTTAATTGCATTCAAGGTGTGACACAAGCATTATAGAAAGTACAGGCAAACTTGCAAGAATTGCGTTAGACCCAGTCAAATTATACTAGTCCTGCACATTCCGCACCTTGTAGGTTCTGGGCTGTCGAATTTCCTTATCCACCGGAGGTCCTAAAAATATGAACTGTATTAAAATAGGACCTCCTGCACTACATATGCAGATTCCCCTTCCGTCCTGCTGGTCCATCACTTGTTCCGCTGCTGGGCCACACTATTGAATTTCCGGACAATTCACAAAGTTGACCTATTAGAATGTGTTCTTTCATTTACTCCTAGGTATCGAGCCATCCTGAGCAACCCACTCCAACATTAACGCAGCAGTCACAGTACAACACACCAGAGCGAGAAAAACTTTTTCCCGAATATAACTTTGAAGATCTCAGCGATTCATTTCGAAGCCTATACAAGAATGTATTTGCTCAGTCTCTAAACCAAGGTAGGTAGAATAAAGGGTTCTGGGTACGTTGGAGACATTTGGTGCAACTGTATGTTGTCACCACTTAGCCTGCAGGTCCAGTACTTTCAGCGCAGAACATGCGGTATAATTGATTACACTTCGTTATGCCTAGTGTAGGGCCGGGGGGTTGGCACAGGACACTGGGATTCAAAAGCATCCTACGTCAGGCTCTGCACTGGTCAGAACACAACCGGTTCAACATGTAACAGTTTTCTGGTGCAAATCACACTAGAAAAGTGTCTTTCATGCTTTCCACCACATTTATGATGCATTTTAATACTTTTGGACACTTTTCCCGACTCACCTGAAAAGGGGCGTGGCTTTGTGAAAAGGGGGCAAAGCCTAAAATGTGCCAGAAGTTGCACCAAAATTTTGAGACCATTTTTGTTGTCATCTATGCCAACGACTAGGTGGTACAATCTTAAAATTTGACAGATTTCCCATCCAGCTGTTAGGAATCTGGTTCATTTTAAGACTGTCTTAGTTTGCACTCTCTAACTTCTACATAGTTTTAGTATATGTGCCCCAGTATATCACCTTTTCTACAGGGATTCTTTTAAGGGGTTTCCATTGACACCCCCTCCTCAAGTGCTAGCCTATCCGAACCCTTTTAAGGTCTCCAGCTGCCTAAAGGTAAGCGATCATGTGCCACTGAGTATACAGAGTGTATAGGGGTGTCCCCCTGCATAGCTGGGCACTGTCAGATTGTGTAGAGGGACACTCACTATTGCCAAGGCACATGGTAATTACCCACTTGACAACTTCATCATACATTTTCAGGAGGAATAACTGAGGAACCGCACAGCATAGACTTATAAGAAAAGACGCTCGAACATGCTTGTTTCACTTGGAATACAATTGTACAAACTATTGCAGACATGCCAGGATATAACTACACGACTCAGGCGCAATGTCCACGTGCGGGTTTTAATTAAAAAATCCGCAAGTGGTCCCTGCACATGAGATCCGCAGCTCCAGCTGCCCATAGAGATGCATTTGCATCTGCAGGGCAACTCAATACATGTGGATGTGATTTTTTTCTTTTTTTTTTCTGTCCCCGGCGTGCGGGTCGCACACATGGGAAGAAATCGCAGCATGCTCCATTTTTCTGCGGATCTCCCGCACGGACAGCTTCCGCAGGCTTCCACTGAAGTCAATGGAAGCCGTCCGGATCCGCCTCACACTCGCAGCTGTAACTGGAGATTTGAAAAAGGAAAATGACCATGGCGCAAAGATCCGGCCGGCGCAAAGGAGACCTGCGCTGGACGCGGAGAGGTAAGAAACTGTCTATTCCCTCTCCATGTCCTCGGGCGTGCAAGGATTCCACTGCAGGATTCTGCTGTGGCTCTGTGCATGCAAGTGGACGTGAGGCTTAATGAACACATTGTAATGCAATTTTGTGAGAACATACCTTAGTCAATGAGAATCGTGAACCCCTCATTACATGTTGGTCGAGCACTCCTTAACCCAACTGTTGCAGTTCACACAGCAGCAGTCACCGGCGATGGCTAGTCTGGGTCGCTAGCTTGGCCGTCTCTTGCTTGGCACACTGTGCCACCCTAATAGCCATGTTTTGCTTCAATCACTAGTTGGTGCTGCCCCCTGTAGGGACAAGTGTACTTGAGTAAACCACAGACTATCCGGGAATTAAGAAGCAACATTGCACAAGAAATGACTGCAGTGACGCCGGACACGTTTACCAGAACGTTCAGCAGTATGGAGTGTTGGGTTCGGGCGGGCTCGAACGCAAATAAGGAACACTTCAGCACGTATTATGAGGGGTTCTTCATTCTCATCGATATCTTTAGACTAAATTTCAGTTCGATGTGCTCAGTTCTGGAGTTCTATCTCATTTGGATTGTCCATCTAACCCTACTTCTACAAGTAAAGGGTCAACTTCTACTGCCTTACTATAAAGTGCAGAAAGTAACCAAACTCCATTTTTCTTCCTGCAGGACTGATGAATCTCCCGTCAGAATCCTCCCAGCAGACACATTCACCCTGCTCATATCAGCACTCCCCTAGTAGCACAATGAGTTCTCAGCAGCACGGTAGCCAAAATAACCTAACAAATAGCCATGCGAGTAGTCTTGGCACAACTGTGGGTGACTCTATGGGACAAGTGCACATGTCCCATACTCCAATCCACACACAGCAGTCGCAGCAGTCCCCACACATACATCACACTGTAGTACATCATCAGCACCCCAACCAGCACACATCTCACTGTCACCAACAAGCTCCACACCAACCACAGCACCCTCAGCAACGCGTTTCACACCCTGCACAGCACTCCCCGCATCAAGCACAGCACACCGCTCAGCATTCTGCACAACACCAGCATATACAACATCACCCAAATCATCAGCACCAACCTCTTGCACACCAGACCTCTCTAACACAGCAGCCGCTACCTTGTAATTCAGGTAAGGAGGAGTTCACTTCTCTTTCTTTACATTTCTTAGTAGCGCTAACACCTTCTCTTAGGCATGGTGCAGCTTCAGAAGCGGAAGGAGATGAGGACCCTGTTCTTTCTTTGTCCTTCTGTGCAGAGAAATGAATGCAGGCTCAAGGGCTGCAGGAAGCGATTGCTCTAAGATGCTAACACTCAACGTCTAATTGCGGCTGCTTTCACACGGGCGAGAAAATCACGCGAGATTCTTGTGCGTTGCGAAACGTACAAATATGAACCCTATTCTTTTGAACGGGTTCATACTCATGAGCGATGTTTTCCTGCATGTCATATCACTACAGGAAACAAATTGCGGCATGTTCTGTCTTTCTGCATCATCTCGCATTGCAGCGCCCACAGCAGCATCTCACCATGTGCTTGGTGCATGTGATGCAATGAGAGCTCTCCCATTGAAAACAATAGAAGAATCTCCGTGATCCTCCTCCGTGGCTGACGTCCCCGAAGTCATGCAAGGCTGTTTTGACATAAAAAGACCTCACATCTGCCGGGAAATCACATGGTGGGCAGCGCAATATGAGGCCGTGATTCACAGCCCCATATCGTACTTGGCCGTGTGAAGTTAGCCTAAAGCTGTCAACACACAGATGAGCGTGATATCGTGCTCGCCAGTGTGTGCATTAGAGGATCGGCAAGTGTTACCCATTGTTTTCAATGGAAAAAAAATCACATCACAGTCGCATGTGATTTGTTTTACTGTCCCATTGAAAAGATAGGACGTGCAGCGACGGAGCTCGTATTCGCGCAAGTTTTGTGCATCTCGCAAGAAATTCTCGGCCCAGTGTACCCGATTTAAAAAGGAAGACTATACCTAGAAATGAATGATAGAAGTAAAGAGGTGTAGGAGGGAGAGGCTCCTGCTGAAGCAACTTGTCTTACAGCCACACAGGGAAGAAGTGGCTGATCTCCTGCAGCACAGAAGGCCAGATTCACATGTTCTTATATGTATTGCTCCTCAGATACAACACGCATCGGACAGCACACGGACCCATTATACACACGTCTGAATAAGCCATGAAGACTTCTTTATAGATCGATCGCTCTATTTAAATTGCAGTAGGGGGTAAAGTAGGGATCAAAAAAAAGGAAAAGACTAAAGGAGTATTATGGAAAATAGAAGTTATCCTGTATCCCTGGGATATCTAAGTGGTTGGTTGGGGGTCCGAATTCTGGGACCCTCACCGATCACGAGCTTGGGGGTCCTGTTTGCGCCACTTCCGGTAGTATCGCAGCCTTAACCGGATTGCTGGCCGCACATGCGTGGTGCCGCTCCTTTCATTTCAATGGGGCTGATGAAAGTAGCTGAGCATAGCTTACTAAATAGAGCAGCGTCTTGGAATCGGTGGGGATCATAGTTTTATCTATACATTTACCATACTATTACTATCCTTGGTGCATTGTACTGTGATGTGAAGAAGTAGAGAAGGCGTCTATTTCTCACTCCCCGCTGTGTGGGCAAGAATAATATTGTCTTGGCTTTTCAGTTTCTATTTGTAGTCCCTCATCAACTGAGATTATGAGATTCAGGAACACGTTCCGTCTGATGCGAAACAGTCTGGGATTGCGTTCAACAGGATTAAAGGGGTTGTCCAGGGTTAGAAAAACATGGCTGCTTTCTTCCAAGCACAGCGCCACCCTTGTCCATAGTGTGGTGCTGCAGCTCAGCTCCATTGAAGTGATGATGAATGGGAGCGAAGCTGCGATACTAGAGACAACCCATGGGCAAGGGTGGCGCTGTGCTTAGAAAAAAGTAGCCATGCTTTTCTAACTCTGGACAACCCCTTTAAAAATGGTTTTATATAGCCGCGATGCTGCTCTTGGATGAAAGGAACAGCAACCCGCTTACTATTGATACGAGCCACTAGCTTGGAACAGATTGGTGATCGTCTTGTTTCTATACTTATTTAACGGCGTGATCCTTTTCTGTAAAGTAATGGTTGCAGTAGAGCTCCCCTGAGGGCACTTACCATGCTGCCGCACTCCCGAGGGGTAAATCTGACTATTTATAGTGTAACAAGGGAGATAGCGCTACATAATAAAGTAACCCAATGTCTTCTTTTGATCTTTTTGTTTCCTCAGACTGGTACTCCACTTTAGATATGCTTAAAGAAAGCTGCCGTATTGCTAGCAGTCACAACTGGTCTGATGTGGATCTCTCCCAGTTCCAAGGTAGGTATATGTAGAGAGGGATATTCAGTACTCCCATGTGACACAGTGGTTAACTATAAGCTGGGGCTCCAGAGCTGCCCACAAGTCTAGGTAGGTAAGAAGGTGACTTTGTAAGTGGTCTCAGTGCTTCACCAAGATGGATAAAAAGTCGCTCAAGTTGCAAGATTTCTGACTGTCGGAATTCTTGCAATCTGTGCTCAACTTTTTCTTATTGGGTTACATTGAGATTCATCACAATAGTGGCACAGGTTTACTGTGACATGTAGATTCTGCTGAGGAACTCCTAGCCTTATCCAGACAGCCTTCTGTCAAGAGAACCGTCCCATAAAGGAGGCAGCCATATTGGAGTGAGTGGGGCTGAACTGCAATACCAGACACAGTTCATAGACAAGAGTGGCGCTGTTCTGGGGGAGAAAAAGACCCTTTTGTTTTCCTGCCCTGAAATCTGCGAGGTTGAGGGTATATTGCTTGCACTTGTTCTTCTCTTCCGATCCAATGGTTCTGGTTCCGTCTTTCGGATGACCATTGCAAATGTCTAGCTAATGAACACTATGCACTTCTCTCTGATTGGCCAGTGCTGAGCACATGATCAGCTCTGGCCAATCAGAGCAGCTATAGTGCATTGGTAGTTGAGCACTACGTAGTCTAAAAATTGCATTGGCCATATAGGATGGCCAAAAATGGGCCGTAGATTGGCTAGACGGCAGAGAACAAGAAGTGCAGGTAATATACCCCCAACCCCTCGGATGCTGGGACAACGTTTTTTTCCTGAAATTGAAGGACCACTTTAAGAACACCTGCGAGTTTCCAGGGGATTCACGTAAAATTTTGGAGTTTTTAGTAATGCCGTGCTTTCACGATCATCGTTAGTGGCTGCAACCCCAGCGCTCCTAATACGCATCTGTTGTCCATTTGTAACCCAAACCAGTGTGCAGTTTATAGCCCAGCGTCTCTGGAACAGCAGCCGAGTCCCAGGAATTAACCGCCGACTTTGCTGCTCTTTCTTTGAGATTTGGCAGAGTAAAAATTCAAGCCTTGTGAAGCGTCCATTAAAAAAAAAAAAAAAGCGCACAGATACGAAGGCTCCTCCGCCATCTGTATACTATATTACTTCCTTCTGCAGTCCGCCGCTGATTTATGTCTACCTGCCGTGGGATCTTGAATTTACAACTTCAGCATTTATCCTGCTTTAAGATTCCACAAATGTTTGCTTAACCTTTTCTGTATGAAAATGTGATCTACAGCACTTCGCCAAAGTCACGTGCTGCGAATGTATGGAGGAGAGAAGCCGCGGTCCAGCGCTGCCGTCTCTGTGCGAGAGGGAAAGAATCCTAAATACAAACCACGTATGCGGAAATATATCTGAGGCCGTTAAAGGGGCTCTCCGCACCTCTATAGACAAGCGCATGACTCATTCATGCTTGGTTACGTGAAACGGGCACTACTGGGACCCCGGCTATTGGGATATAGCAGTTTGTGGTCCTGCACACGTGCAGTAATATAGGTGTATCCTTATACACTGTTGGGTTGTGCAGGAGTTAATGACTGTGTGTTTATTTCAAATTAACTTTCTAAAAGCCAGCCTAACCCTCTTAGATAATGCTTTTATACCCTTAGTGGCTGCCAATACGCCTTTGTACACAACTAATAGGGTTTAAACCCACACATACGCTTTTTTACAGCAGTGCAGGTTTGATGTGCTGGGAAGAGTTGGGACTCGGCTGTCAACTAACAGCCAGGCTCCTACTGTAATGGGCATGAGTGGAAAAACCTCCTTTCCTGACCATTTGGCCCCTTACATGCCATAATCAATAGCGACCAAGGCATACAAGCAGGGGACGGGGTGACCCCATGATTTGATTGCAACTTGCCAATGGGGTCTCATGGCAACCTGAGTCCTGACAAAGGCCTCTAACTCAGCAGCGTAAGGCCCCTTGCACATGAGCGGAAATTCTGCGGCGGGATTTCCCGCAGAATTTCCGTCCATGGAAGCTACCGTGGGATTGCGTTAGAAAACGCAATCCTATGCAGATGGCCGCAATATGTCCGCGCGAAAAACAAATCGCGGCATGCTCTATTTCTGAGCTCGCAGAAATGTCACTCCCCGGCCACTGGCTCCACTCTGCGCATGCGCCGGCTGGCCGGCACATCATAGATCCAGAGCCGCGGGAGAGGTGAGTGCTGCGCTGGTCCCTGCAGGGGCTCGGGTCGGGTCCTGCTGCGAGAATTCTGGCAGCGGGATTTGACCCGGCCATCTGCAGGCGGCCTAATACGGTCTATTAATCTACTGCCATAGGCATAGTAAACTGCATTATATAAGGAATGCGGTGTACTATGAAAGCGATCGGGTTTTTTTAAAATTCCCTTCAAGGGACTAAAGGGTAGTGTTAAAGAATAAAGGGTCAATAACATTTACTTTTCAAAAATCCAGTATAAAAATTATATTTTTTCCACCAAAATACTTTTTAAAAAAAACCTACCAAAAATTTAAAATGCACATAATGGGTATTGCTGTGTCCTTAACGACCCGAACAATGACTATATTTTGCTATTATCTGACACTGTGACCAACATAAAAAATAATGAAAAAAACTATTCCAGAATTGCTGTTCCATCTGCCTGCATCTCCAAAAACACAATAAAAAGCAATCAAAATTCCCATGTACCCCAAAACGGTATTGATGAAAAGACCAGACCTCACGATTATGGGTCCTGGAATGCAGCAAT
Organism: Eleutherodactylus coqui; assembly: GCF_035609145.1. Taxonomy (NCBI): domain Eukaryota; kingdom Metazoa; phylum Chordata; class Amphibia; order Anura; family Eleutherodactylidae; genus Eleutherodactylus; species Eleutherodactylus coqui. The sequence goes on along the minus strand of NC_089842.1, from coordinate 47,206,372 downwards.
GCAAATCCAGTTATTTTTTTAGATTAAACGTTTTTTGTTTTTTTTTTGTTTTTTTATTCAAAAGTAGTAAAAATTAAAATACAGAAAATTGAAAAATGTTATAAATTTCGCAGGACAGATTTAAAATGCTATTTATGCTGCATAGTGAATGCTGTAGCAAAAAAAATTCTAGAATTTTTTATTTTTATTTTTGCTAATCCCACCACCAGAAAAATGTAATAAAAAGTTATCCAAAATGGTACTAATAAAAACCACAGGTTGTCTCACCAAAAATAAGGACCGGTACAGCTCTGTTGATGGAAAAAGTTGTGTCTTGTAATGCAGCGACAGAGAAACGTGAAGTGAACATGGCCTTAAGAAGAGTCCGTCACCAGTCAGAGCACTGCCGCATAGAACGTGCTTTGCTGAGAAAGTCTGCCCTGTACAGTACTTGGGCACGTATATAAGAATGTGGACCCCTGCTTTGTGATATAGCACTCTAAATCTGTAACCTATGCTGGCCATCTGCAGCCTCCATTAGGGGGAGCTTACTGCATACTCTATAGTAAGACTGTATGCAGAAAGCTCCCTCTAGTGGTGGCTGCAGAAAGTCAGCATGTTTTCTTTCAAGTCCTTGTCTATGCAACAGCTTGGGAGCTCTGACCGTAGTAAAGATACATTAGGGAGTTATCATCACGTCATATTTAGGTCCGCATTCACTTTAAGACCGGAGTCATGGAACTTTTCAAGCCCCCAAATGTTCACTAAACTGAACTACACTATCCAGAGAGCCTTCTCCATATGCCGCTTACTTGTGGCTCTTGCTCCAGCGTGATATCAAAGTACACGCAGATCACGCACTCCAGTGTAGGAATAGCACTGGGGGTTTTCATCAAGAACTGAAAATCAGTATATTCAGTCCCTGCCTAATAATTCTGATTTGTCACCTTTTTTTTTTGCCAGTTTCTATTTTCTGTGTTTTTTTTTCATACACAAATTCTCTCCATCTTCCTCAGGTTTAATGGAAAGTATGAGACAAGCGGATCTTAAGAACTGGTCGCTGGATCAAGTTCAGCTTGCAGACTTGTGTTCTTCACTTAGTGAATTCTTTAATCACACCGGGTTTATCCACCCACAGAGCAATGTCCAGTCACCTATATGTCATGGTAACATGCATAATACGAAACCCACACAGCACCTTGGGACAGGTAAGTAACTCGGAGAAGGGGAAATGGTAGAATAACACATTGTGGCGGTTTCACATTAGGTTTCCTGAATGCTGGTTCCATCCTGGTTTCTGCCCTCATTGCAGGAAACTGTCTAAGGCTGGATTCAGATGACCGTATATCGGCTGGGTTTTCACGCCCAGCTGATATACGGCGTCTCTCTCTGCCGGGGGAGGAGGCTGGAAGAGCCGGGAGCAGTGCTCTGAGCTCCCGCCCTCTCTCTGCCTCCTCTCCACCTCTCTGCACTATTTGCAATGAGAGGAGGTGGGGCAGGGGCGGGGCTACGTTTCAGTAATTAGCCCCGCCCCACCTCTCCTCATTGAAAATAGTGCAGGGGGGGTGGAGAGGAGGCAGAGAGGGGGCGGGAGCTCAGAGCACTGCTCCCGGCTCTTCCAGCCTCTTCCCCCGGCAGAGAGAGACGATGTATATCAGCTGGGCGTGAAAACCCAGCCAATATACGGTCGTCTGAATGCAGCCTCAGAATGGAAAACAAGGCAGAACCTAGACGACGCCATAAGGGTGACTATGTGAAACAAAGACCTAATTGGACCTCATATAATCTCCCCGTCATCGTTCTGGTTTCTGTCCCCATAAAAATTCAGTATATATATTAACAACATTGTGGAAGGATTGCACAGTAAAATAGCAATATTTGCCAATGATAGAAAACTATATAAAGTAATTAACATAATAGAGGATGCACGGCGGTTGCAGAGTGATCTGGCTATGTTGGAGGATTGGGCAGAAAAGTGGCAAATGAGGTTTAACACTGATAAATGTAAAGTTCTGCACATGGACGGGGGAAATACATGTCACCAATACACAATAAATGGGAAACCACTGGGGAACACTGACATAGAAAAGGATTTGAGTTAACTGTAAGCTTAACTGGAGCAACTAGTGTCAGGCAGCTGCTGTCAAGTCAAATAGGATCATGGGGTGCATCAGAAGAGGTGTAGGGACACATGACGAGAACATTGTTCTTCCTCTTTACAAGTCACTGGTCAGACCACACATGAAAGATGTACTCAAGAAGGACATATCAGAGCATGAGCCGGTACAAAGGGGGGCAACTAAAGTAATAAACGGAATGGATGGACTACAATACCCAGAGAGGTTAGCCAAGTTGGGATTATTTAGTTTAGAAAAAAACTGGCTGAGGGGCGACCGAATAATGAAGTGTAAATATATCAGGGGACAATACAGAGATCTCTGCATCATCTATTTATGCCCAGGACTGTGACTGTAAAAGGGGGGCGCTCTCTACAGCTAGAGGAAAGAAGGTTTCTACACCGACATAGAAGAGGGTTCTTTACTGTAAGAGCAGTGAGACTGTGGAACCCTCTGCCTGAGGAAGTGGTGATGGCAAACTCCATAAAAGAGTATAAGAGGGGTCTGGACGCCTTTCTTGAGGATTACATTATTACATGTTATAGTCCATGATTACTACAGAAGGGTCGGTGATCCGGGGATTATTCTGATTACCAATTTGGAATCAGAAAGGATTTTTATTCCTTTATATGGATCAACTTTGGGGGTTAATAGGCTGAACGGGATGGACATGTGCCTTTTTCAGCCTTACATACTGTTACTTTGCATTATGCATACCATCTAAGCACTGGAAAGACCCCCAATAAGGGTGAGTTCAGAATCTACAGATTTGCAGTATGAGCATCACACCGCAGATGTAGCAGCAGATTACAGTACAATACATGTGGATTTATGAACCCCCCTCACATATAGTATGAAACAATCTGTCACACATTGAGCATGCTGGGAATGTTGTCTTCCACATGTCAATTATGTATCAGATTTGTCGCAGCTTTGTGTGAGAGTGAAATCTATGGTGGGTCCGCTGCATCAGCCACTTGCAGATTTGCAGCAAGATCCATGGTGAAAACATTCTGGCATGTGTGGAGAAACATACTGCAAAAAAGTGTGAACTTAGAGTTCAGCTATAAAGCCGCAGTACAATTCTCATAGGATCCTGTAATTACTCAATAAATAGTTTCATGTCATTTATTTTTTTTCTGTTGCTCAGGAAATCTTTATTTAGACTCCAGGCAAAATGTTCCTACTTCAATGATGGGACCCCCAGGTTACACTCACTTACCACCTATGAGCACTACAGGATCCGGCTTGTCAGGTACGTTAAGGATCTCAAGATAGTTTACTGAAGGTAACTGTACGCTAAGATCTCTGTCATCTCAATTCACTGTCTGTTGTCCCCTGGCATCAGCCAGTGTTTATTTTTCTTTTTATAGTGTCCCAAAAATTGGCATGCCCCATGATCTCACATGATTTCGGTAATGAGGACCCCCAGAACGATTTCCATCTGTGTGATATTAGCAGCTCTTTAACCGCTTAACACCACAAGGCGTACCGTTACGTCCTGCAGGTTTGGGGTCTGTATTGAGGGGGATTGCGGATTGATCTCCCTTCATACAATGCGGGTGTCGGCTGTTTCTTACAGCTGACACCTGCCTGCAACAGCTCCAATGAGCAGCGTTGCTGATTGGAGCTGTTAACCCTTTAAATGCAACCTTCAATTCTGACATCAGCATTTAAATGCCCAGATCAATGTTTGAGGGCTCCGCACTGCCCCCCCACGATAAGATCGCAGGTTGACATGTGATTGCCATGGCAGCCGAGGGCTTTCTAAAAGGCCCCAGGGATGCCATGGCAGCTTGCCTGTCAGATCGTGGTATAATGTAATGCCATAGCCATTGCATCGAACTGCAGAAGCGATCAAACTATCGCAAGTTCTTGTCCCCTCTGGGGACTAAATAAACCTGTAAAAATTAGTTTTATTAATTATTTTTAAAAAAGTAAAGGTAATAAAAGTTTTTAAAAACTTGACTTTTGCCATATTTATAATAAAAATATCTAAATAGTAAAACAAAAAAACACATTTGGTTTTGCTGCGTCTGTAAAAGTATCTACAAAATGGTACCAATAGAAACTACAGGACATCCTGCAAAATACGAGCCCCTGCACAACTATGTTGACAAAAAATAAAAAAGTTAAAGCAGTCAGAAGATGACGGCAGAAAATTATTTTAAAAAAATTAAATATCTTTGGGCAAAAAAAAAAGTTGTGCAGCAAAAAAAATACTATATAAATTTGGTATCGTAGTGATCGTACTGACCCGTAGAAATAAAGTGATGTCATTTTTGTTGCAGTGAGTACTCCATAGAAACGAGATGCTCACAAAAATGGCGGAATTTCTTTTTTTTTTTTTCATTTCCATTTGACATGTTTTACATTTTTCAGTACATTGTATGGTACATAAAATACAACTCATCCCGCAGAACACAAGCCCTCCGACATCAACATCCATGATTAAATAAAAGAGTTTGGATATTTTAAAAGGGGGGAGGAACAGCTGAAAATGGAATGCTATTGACTGTAATTACATAATTATGTTTTTTGGTTATTTTTTACGTTTACAGGGCACCATGGAGTAATGAACCAGCCTCACATGATGCCGTCTACAAATTTCCACATACGTCGCCCCCTTCCGGCAGATGACATCCAAGATGATTTTGACTGGGACTCTATTGTATAGCACTATTACAAATACAATAGCTCTATTGTCTTGTTACCCTCCCCCCGTGTTGTCGGTATAAGTGACCATGAATGTGATATTAAAAAAAAAAACAAGGAAAAAACAAAAAAAAAGGTAAAGACATCCAAGTGAGGAGTGAAAAAAAAGAGAACTGCTAACGATGATGACAATCAAAACTGTTTGTAGCAGGATAAGTGATCTCAATGCCTATGACTTTACCCTGTCAATCGGTGCTCTATACCCTACTGCTCTTCTCGGACTACCGGCCCCGGCATCTCCTACCAGGACATGCTTGGAGTTGTAGTTACCCCAAAGCTGGAGAGATCCAGGTGGCAGAGCGCCGCAGTAGATCCCGTTCGTTGCAGCCGCTCGCTATCTTCCTGCGATTCGCGGCGGCTCGTTCAGCTTTTCTGTTAACCAACCGCGAGTATAACACTGAAATCTGGACAGAATCTCTCCCAGCACTTTCACTTCTCAATGTGCATTTCATAACCCCCACCCAGACAGGTGACATTTCTGGAGCGCTCTCAGTCCTTTTTATATCCCATTTATTTATATGAGCTCGCTAATCCTGTCATTGTTGCTCTTCTGTTTATTTTTAAATGTGTCTTGAAGGAATTTTTATTGTTACACTGCCATGTAATGGAGCAACCGCGATCCGCTGACGAGGGGTGGCGTGCTTCTGTCAGTGCAATGCCAATCAATATGTCTTCATTGCCAGAATGTTGTTATTGGGACGGGTGTTACCTTTTTTTTTTTTTTGTGAAGAGATGGTTAACACATCTGTATGTGACACACGCTGCAAGAGACGCAGATGATGGAGGGCAGGAGGAAGCATCCTCTGAGTAAGCCCTGCCCCACTATTGTTTGTAATGCAAGGTTGGCAAAGAATAGTGCCCGTCATCGACCCTCTGCCATTATCTGAGCCCCCGAAAACGGACAGCAAAGGGGTGAATGAGAGCTAATGGACCCATAGTCTAAAGCTGCCATAGAACCATCCTGACCAATAGTGAATAGGTAGTTGCTGAAAACTTTCTGTTGTCAGTAAAGTCGGCCATGTTTGATTCTCTGAGAGCCAACCATTTCTCAGCAGGACAGAAAGGATCTACTGAGCCCATTTTCCCCAAATATAGGGATTAATGTGCAGGTTTTGCCGAATGAATGGGAAAATCTGGGGTAAAAGCAACGGACAGACAATTATGTTGCTTTTAAATTGTCAAATTCTCATTTCAATCAGTTTGTCCTTGGCAATACAACAGAAACTCCTTAACTTTCAAATGGGGAATACTAATAAAATGACACGCTTTAAGCCTCTCCAGTCCACCATCTGACGTCTTCAGACATTCTGATTGAAGGCTTACAGCTCCGATGTCGGAAGACGTCCGGCAGGGTATTCTTACTGTAGATTACTGGCCGCTCTGTTGTCGGGGGCCTCTCCAGCATGTCCCATACTGCAGTACTGGCTCTAGCCAGCAGATGGTGCCATTATATAATGGCAGAATGAGAAAGCCCCCTAGGAAACCTTGAATTCAAAATTGGATTGCAAAGGGTTAATGTACACTTTTTTTAGTTACACTTAGTGCGATCTGCCTCTGCTAGATTGTGTGTTTTTTTTTTTCCATTTCACCCCACTTAAAAAAGAAAGCAGCCATGTTTTTCTAACCCCAGACAACCCCTGTAAGTTTCCCAATCCCTTATATGATAGATTCAATAGTGTCATTAAAATATACAACTCTTCCCGCACAAAACAGACGGCCGATGGAAGAAGAAAAAAAAAAGTTATGGCCCTTTGAAAGGCAAGGATGAGGGAAAAAAATGAAAATGAAAACCCGAAACATGTCTGGTAGTTAAGGGGTTAATATAAACTTTTTAAATTAGTTTCACTAAGTAATGACGAGCCAAGTTTTCATTCATCTGTTCTGATATTTATATAGTCACACGTTGTGAAAATTGCTGCCAAAACCGTAGTGTGACTGTATCGCGTGAATTGACCCCGACTGACCTTACATGGAGCCTGCGACACCCCCACCCCTTGTTGTATCGGGTCATTGCAGCGTTGGGTGTCACTTACCAATGTGTTCTTTCCTTTCACAGGTATAACGGATGTGGTAGGACTACATGTCCCAGCATGCATGCTGTCTTCTCATAAGAGCATACAGATTTATGGTAGGAGGGCTCTGTGGAAAGAAAGCTTAGATTCTGTCGTCGGCCATGATTTTGTGCTTCCTCATGGTTAACACTGACTTGGGCCGCTTTCACATCTGCGCTGCAATCTCCATTTGGAGCTTGCGTTACTGATCTGGCACAAAATATCGGACGGAAAAGCGCCACATGGAAACCAAAGTACCCTGCTGTAGTCAGTGGGGTCTGTTCGGCCGGGGGATTCCCCTTTCCTGGTCCGCTCGGGGGAAACCCGCACTGCAGATGTCAAAGCAGCCATAGTCGCCAAGATTTGGCCGTTGTCAAATATGTACGAACTACCCGGGGTCACCAGCATAAGACTGTCAGGGCATGCTGGAAGTTGTAGTTCCACAATACATTGCAGAGCCTCCCGTTGGCGAGCACTGCCATAGACCAACTAATTAGCACCATGATGGCTGTTCGATACACCTATCAGTAGGCCTGGCGGAAGTACCATAATATCTGTGGCCGCCGTTATGTGATTGGCAGCTGCATCAGGATGTGCTGACGTGTATTTATAAGGCTTGGCACAAAATGGCGGCAGGAATTGTAACGGCCAATGAGAGCCCAGCCATCAGTGAAGAAAAAAACGAAATCAGCTAATTGATAAACTTTGTGATAATTTTTAATGAACTCCACCCCCTACAAGAGCCTCCTCAGATGCCGCAGTACTGCAAATCCCAGCATCCACTTTTAGTCCCAAAAGCTACTACCATTGCTCATAGGGTATGCTGGGATATGTAGTTCCCCATCCAGTCAGCGCTCTGTGCTACTTGTGGCTATAGACTCCTCCGTTCTCGCCTCTGATCACTCGTTGCTTCTGTGTTGTCGTATTTTTCTTGTTAATTCTCGTGCAATATCGTCTTCGCAATATCATTGTTTACATTTTTAGTGCATATTTCCTAGTCGTCTAATCAAGACTTTTAGATACGGTTTTTTTTTTTCCACTTCCAAATAGACAGGGGCAGCCGGCGTGCGGGACAACGGAGGACATTTATCAACTTCGGGCTTCGTTTATCGAAACTGTCTAAAGGTAAATGTCTTTGTTGCCCCGTAGAAACCAATCAGAACGCAGCTTTCATTTCTGCAACTGCTGAGGTAAAGCAAAAGCAGAGCTCTGATTGGTCACTACGGGCAATAAAAACGGTTTCTCTTTTAGACCGTTTTGATACGAGGCGTCTCACAGGTAATGAAGCCTTAGAATTGGGATGACTGAGTGGCACAGCAGATGTGTGTGTGGCGCTGTAGGTGCCACCACCGGCCCGTGGGCATATTTTCAATAGAGGTATATTTATAAATACGTAGTTTTATGAAACTAGAAAATATCACGCAGTTTGCACAGCAAGGTCGACCGCCCATAACACGGTCTGCAAACTGGATGTTGCCAAACTGCACCTCCCCACAGGCCATGCTGGGAGTTGTAGTGTGATGACGGCCGGGTAAATGACTGCTTTTAGTTTGCCAGAGTCTTAATTCTACAACATTTGCTGTCACATTAGCGTAAAGTCCGCTAAGCAGATGGGTGGAATTTACGTCAATCCGTTATTTTAAAGGGAGCCTGCTAGGGTGACGCTAAACGGGACAATCGTCTGATTAGTCGCTCAGAAGATATAAGCGACATGTAAACACGGCCAACAACCTGCTGACGAGCGAGAATTTGTTCAGCTCACCTAAAAATAGTCGCTGGTTGATTAATTACTGCCTGGTGTAAACAGGCAGTCGGTTGCCTTTCGGTGACTAGCTAGTAACTTTCTAGTGAGGCGTGCGCTTCAGAGACCGCGATATAGAACAGTCGCTCTACGTAAAAACCACACAGTCATTCATGCGCTAGCAGTGAGTATTTCGAGCGTCTGTTCAGACAGTCGTCCCGTGTCCCTTTGGGGTCTTTTCACACGGCCAGAGTTATTCGGCCGCATCAGTGGACTTTGCAGTCCTGCCGAAAATTCTGCAGCGCCAATGTGCAGAATTTAAAAAGGCTTAAAACTGCCTGAAATTTCGCCAGTTGGCCGTGCGGATTTCTGCAGCAGAACATTCCGCCACCTTCTGGTAGAATAATTCCGCCCGTGTGAATGAGCCCGGACTCTCCTTAGATTAGCGCACCTGCACAACGAACTATCATGGCTAAAGTAGTCGGCGCAGGTGCAACCACGTAACGGAAAATGGTGAATATTTGGAAGATCTACACCAAAAACTGCATGAAAATCTGCATTATTGGTGCAGATCTGCAGCAGACTGCACTCCTTTTATTGAAAGTGTGAAATCCTCTAGGGATCCATGTCCAAATCCGTACCATTGGCGCGTATTTTGACACCATTTTTGGCGTAGTAATGTTGCGGATTTTCTGCAACAGACAATTTCGTAACATTTCCGTAAAAGAAGCATCATTTATAGCGGATTTTGACTCGGAATCAGCTGTATATCCGCTGCTGATTGCGGCAGATACAATACACCCCTCACCTCCCAATTCTTCAGCATAGCCTTTCACCCGGCGGCCTGCTGGTCAGGTGATGCCACTTCTGCATCACCTGACCTGTGGTGTTGCACTAGAGGTCGCAGGCTGTTCTCAAGAATTGGGCAGTGAGGAGTGTATTGTATCTGCCGAAATCAGCTGCGTTTATACAGCTGATTTCAGGTCAAAATCCGCACTGATGGTTTGTATTTTGACTGTTTTTTATGCAGAATCTGGATTTCACTGCAGAAATTCCGCAGCATTTTCGCCCGGTGCGTAGGTACCTTTAAAGGGGTTTCCCATTATTAGGAGCCAGGGCATAGCACTAGAATATGCCATCAGCTCCTGATTGGTGGAGATCTGACTGCTTGAAATGAGTTGTGCTGTAACCCTTTTGCAATGTTAAAAAAAGACCCGAAGGACCTCAGTTCACGGCCAATCGTAATGTTGTAGCATATCCTCATGATATGCTATAATATCACAGGATGGGAGTACCTCTTTAAGGGATCGGGCAGACGAGGGGACCCAAGCTTTCAACGCTTCTACACAGTGTTTTAGGCCTTACAATTGTAGTCAAGTGTCCTCTCGGCTCTGTCCAGTGGATGAGAAGACTCCTAGGGGAGACGGTCATGTGTGGCAAGCCCAGTACCCACTTGAGCATGGCACAATGTACTTCGCCAGTTGGATATAAGATGCCCTAAATGGGGCATGGCACAAATACTGGTTGCCTTTAAAATGGCATTACAGGGTTAGCCGTACAAAGACGTAAACTAGATGTCCGTCCCACATACTCTCCATTCACGTAGGGTTAATTAGGCATCATATACAGTATGACTACTGTCATATAGAAGGTTGCTGTTAGTGCAGTCGCCGCCTTATAAAGGCCCGCAGCAGGGATACAGATGTAATTCTAGATCAGTGTATGTTGTTCTTCCATGACTGTCAGTGAGTGGACTTTGTGATTTTGTGGCCATCGAATTATGTGGTTTCCGCCTTGGAGATGTTTACATCCTCCTTCACCTCCCTTTCCCTAATTTAAGAGATTTATAGATTTTTGTGATTCTTTATTAGGTTCCAAGACCTCGCCCATCAGAACAGTTGTGGAGATGTAAGACTGGCACTTTGTCATTACCTTTCAGTTTAATTTTCTATGTATGTTTAATGTGGAAACGGCACCCCTCTTATCTGCAGGATGTGCCTGGTACTGCAGTTCAATCACTTGAATAGAGTTGAACCAGGTACAACTAAAAGGACAAGTGGGGTGACGTTTCTGGAGAAAACACACTGGGTCTCATTTATCAGAACTGTCGAAAAGAACGGTCTTTGTTGCCCTTAACAACCAATCAGTGAGTCTCAATGTATTCCTAATTGGGGATAGGCCACTTAGTTTATAATAAAATGTATCACGGGAGCACTAAACTTATAAGATAGATATAAGTCAGCGTGTGCTGTGTGGACGCATCATTTAAGGGTTGTGTAGAAATCCTCATTAAAGGCGTTGTCAAGTTGTACACTATTGATGGTCTATCCTTTGGATCTGCAGGAATACACTGCCCAGGATCCCACCAGTCAGCTGCTCCTGCACTGAGCTGATCTCTACAGGAAGCATACAACTCCATTCACACTACAGTGGCCAGATGTGGCATTACAGGCACTTTTTCATTTGAATAAATGGGAACTTACATGCACTACCAAGCCTGGCCACCGCAGTGGAAATGGAGCTGTCTGCTTCCTGCAGAAATCATATCAGTGCACTAGTGCAGCGGTCCGTGAACAGCTGATCAGTGGTGGTCCTGGGCATTAGTAACCAATTTTAAAGGAGTATTTCCATCTTGGTTTTTCATAGCCGAGATAGGAAACCTCTACCATGGCTACCGGCACCATGCCCTGACTGCGTAAATCAAGATGTTGTCTAAGAATTTTTTTAAAAATGCCCGTTGTCCATTCAACCTGTAACAAACCAGTCCCAGGATGGGAGAATGCATCCCTAGAGCAGAAAGGGTCTACCGCCACAATGTTCATTCCTGCCAGGCTTACCATTCAGCCTACTATGAACTAATCTCTATGGCCACTTCCTACTCCAGTCTAGCGATGCATTCACCCATCCTAGGATAGGTTTCTCGCAGGCTACATGGACGGCAGCCATTTTTAAAATTCCTGGATAACCCCCTTTAATGATGACTGTTTTGAGATCATACAGCTTGGCTTCCGCCGTTGGCTTTTGTCAGGCAACAGCCTTCTGTTTCGCTACTGCTAGGGCTCTATCATCCTCTGTAACTACTTCATTTCCTATGGACTCGCATCACCAACCCAACCGTTACATTGCGCCCCCCTCCCATCCGATGCCGGATCACCCTGCAATAGAAGCCAGTGGTAAATGTTGCCCATATATCCATAACCTATTCTAACTCCGCCTTTTAAAGGGCAAGTAAAGCACATTACTTTTCCATTGAATACCATGTTGTAAGCCGCTGTCTTTGTCTCTGCTGCGTCTGTCCACCTCTTCCTCTATCAGTGTATAAGAAATGAGATCTGTTCCAGCCAAAACCGTCCGAGCGATTTTGTGGCCCCTAGTGAGTCGGTGTCATTGTACGTTGTGTTCATGTAAATAATTACCCTTCTAATTGTCCTGTTCAAGGAGCGAAGCAAAGTTCTGGGAAGGAGATTTCAATAGGAATAGACTATTTTGATATTGTTCATTAAGAGGATGATCTATGTGTACATATCTATATTGTATATATGTGATGACAATGGATTTGGCTCCTTTTTTTTTGTTTGTTTTTTTGTTTTTTTTTCTTTTTGTGCAACACTACCTTCTCCCCCGTACTGCTGTTCTACAGTCAGTGTTTTAATGTTTATACTTTTGTTATTGCACGGTTTAATACATTTGCTGAATAAGTCGCAGCACAAACTCTTGTAAAACTGCGGTGCTGTATCATTACAAAAAGTGTCATGGGATTGTTGCTGACGGATCTGATATGCATGGAAGGCACTTAAAAAAAAGAAAAATTAATAAAAAAAAAATGCTAACAAATTTTTCTTCATACCCGTCGACGTGTCGGTTGCATTCTATGTAGTATTGAACTTTGACAGCGTATGATTTAGGCTTAGGGCCGCGCGGCGGTTTTCACCCAGCCAAAGATCACAGTGTCACACTGCTACATCACAAGTAGTGAATGTGGTTGGCAGGAATCCAAACCCGTTGGATTTGTATGTATGTTGCGGTGTGACATTATGAGATTTGGCTACACATCCCATGCCTTGGGCAATATTCACATCTGCGTCAGAGGCTCTCTTTAGAGTCAACCGTGCAGATCCGGCATAAAGTGGGAAACAAAACAGTGCAGCATGCTGCGTTATGTTCAGGAGAGCATGATGAAAGGTGGACAGACCCCATTATAGTCAGTGGGGTCTGTTCGCTGTCATTTCCTTCTGTCATAGAACAAATCTGGCATTCCGTTTGCTTACTAATAGGGTAGAACAGAAAAATTGAAAGCTACATGCTGGTGAGAACCGAGCATATGATGGTGTATACATTCTCTGCATCCAATGAACTGGAGGAACGGTCTGCTCACCCAACTTTGCTCTTCCGACCCAGTAAGTGCACAGAAGCAGAGAGCTACTGCTGATAGGCATAGTGAAAAATGAAGTCTTTTATATTGTTGCAGTTGTTAAAACTTTCATTTCAGATCGCCGGTAAGAGCATGGATTAAAAACCAGCATAGATGTTTAAATGCCTACATGTTTCGAGCAGGAAGCTCTTAGTGATAGTATAAGATCCTTATGGCCCATTTACATGCAAAGAATCGTTCAAAAGATAGTGTGCATTAGCAGTTTATGCAAAGCAATCACTGAAAACCTAATGCCCATTAGCAGCTTATCACCTTCATTTGCATGTAAATAAGCCTCCTTATTATGTTATGCCAGAACGACGCTCCTGCTTGAAACATGTAGGCATTTACACAAATTTGCTATGATTTTTATTCATATTCTTGCTGAAATTAAGCATTTTATGCTATCAGAGTTGTTGAAAAATGTAAATTTTCTTCTATGTTCTGCATATACAGAGAGCACCCGCTGTCTTAGGGTAAACGCACACGGACCAGAATTGCTGAGGATTTTCCATCTGCATGAAAAATCCACAGCGGGTTACAATACTGGCCATGTGGAGGAGGGTAGAAAAAACTCACATCCTCAGGGATTTATTCACATGTCCGTATATCGGCTGGGTTTTCACGCCCGGGCGATATACGGTGTCCCTTTCTGCAGGGGGAGGAGGTGGGCTGGGAGTAGTGCACGGAGCTCCCGCCCCCTCTCCGCCTCTTGCCACTATTTGCAATGGGAGGGGGCGGAACTTAGGTTCGCTCCGTCCCGCCACTCCCATTGCAAACAGTGGCAAGAGGTGGAGAGGGGGCGGGAGCTCAGTGCACTGCTCTCGGCCCGGCCCGCCTCCTCCCCCTGCAGAAAGGGTTACCGTAAATCAGCCGGGCGTGAAAACCCAGCCAGTATACGGAAGCGTGAATAAGCCCTCATAGTGTCGACTTTTTCTGCAAAGAAATTAACGTGCGGTACTGATTTTAAAATTTGGTATCAGGTCAGTTTCTGCTGCGGACTTTTCACTGTAGATTTAACCCCTTAATGTAGATGAACGAAATCCGCAGCAAAAACTGTATGTGTAACCTTTTTATTTATGGTGGATACATGTGCAGTTACCTGGTAAAGGGGGTTGTAGAAGTTCAGCAAAACATGGCTGCTTTCTACCAAAAAAAATGTGTCACTTTGTCCACGTCTGGTAGTGTAGTTCAGCTGCATTGAAGAGAATGAGGTAGGGCAGCCATTGTTTGTTAATTCTATACAACCCCATACAGGATATGCTGTAACTGAGCCTCTAGATCGTGTAAACCTGTAGACTATCAGTTGGCGCCACCGATGGTCCCATACATGTTCTATTGGTGATAAATCTGGCGACTGGGCGGCCACAGAAGTGTGACAATGTTGTGGGGACATTCCTGTGACCCTCTAGTATGTGCGGCCGAGCATTATACTGCTGGAAGCTGCCATGAGAGGAACACATGTGGCTGAACATATCACTGAGCTGGCATTATCCCTCTTTGCACTACTAGGGGTGACAGATTGTAATAGGCGATTACCCCCTCCCCCTTCCCCAGGACCATCACACCAGCAGAGGGCAGTGTGCCGCTCCACATCAGAGCCAAGATTGAGGCGCTCTCCCCGAGGTCTCCGGACCCAAACTGAACCTGCATTCATCGCTGAAGAGAACCCGGTTCCACTCCACAGTAATTCAGTTTGGTCATTCACAACAATACTGTAAATGGAGGAAACGGTAGGTGTGTGGCAAGGGCAACACATGTAATGGGCACCTTGACACCAAATGTCCTTCAGCCAAGCACCTGTAAATTGTTCAGACAGACACAGGAGTGTAACGATGGCGCCACCTGTCTCTGGAATGGGGACAATGAAACAGTTGGAGCTGCTCATGCTTGGCGGATGATCCGACAATCCTCTCTACTGGTGCTCTGTCAATGGCCCCTTGACCCCGGTCACCTTGTGTGCCCTCACGCATCCACTGCTTCCCCACCTCCTAACAGTCCGGTCAGAACGGTCCAGGTGGCGGCAAGTTGTTGCTACAACCATTCAGCTTCTCACATCCCAATAATGCGCCCCTCTCAGACTCTGGTAATGAGGTGACATCTCTTCTCTGCGCCGTAGAGGTGTCTAGTGGTCAACAAGCTCTACACAAGCGGAAGAAGAGGTCACTACACACAAGGAACCTCTGATAGACCAAGGTGGGGAACCACTTCTAGGGCCTCAGGTGACAAGACCGTTCATCTAATCTCCACAATGCTCATCATTTACAGATCTGCCTGAGATGGAACCGCAGGACGAGTTTTGCACCAAAACAACTTCTATTAGGGGCACAATTGTTTTTTTTACGAAGTATATATTTAGGCCGCCTGCAGACGGCCGGGTCAGATATGTCTGCGAGAATTCTCGCAGCAGGACCCGACCCAAGCGTCTGCAGAGAGCAGCGCGGAACTCACCTGCTCCCGCGGCCCCGCCTCTTTCATAAGCCGGCGCATGTGCAGAGTGGAGTCGGCGGCCGGGGAGTGACGTTCCTGTGCGGGGCTGCACAGAAATAGAGCATGTCGCGGTTTGTTTGCTGTGCGAGATTTCGCGCGGCCAAATCGCGGCCGTCTGCATAGGATTGCGTTTCTTAACGCAATCCTATGGCAGCTTCCAGGGGAGGAAATCCCGCCGCGGAATTTCCGCCCGTCTGCAGGCGACCTTACAGTGATGGTGATTACAACCCTGTAAACCCCATTCAACATGATGTACTTTTTTTTTTTACGCCATGGATTTTGCAGCAAATTCGCAACATAATCCACGTGTTTTAAATGTTGATTTTTGTGCGGCTTTTATCCAGGTCATTTGAGAGGGTGAAATCTGCCGGCTGGGCATTAAATAACCCGCAGCGTGCCCTGAATGTTGTGCTGATGTTCTGTTACATGTGGGCGCAGTCTCTAACCCCCCCTTCACATGTATTGTACTATAAAGTGCTGCAGAGTGGCACTGTGGAATCTGCATTGAAAATCCACCACGTCTGAATTCACCCTCAGGCCAGCTTTACACGAGCCTATATGCGTATTTACGTGCGTCTGAGCGTCTAGTTTTTGCGGAATGAATGATGCTTTTTCAATAAGTGCATCAGCATATTTTACTGTACATTTTGTGCCTGCAACGCATGTTCATTTGCACATTCCAACAAAGGCGCACTAAGGCCGCCGGCACACGAGCGGGTGGAATCTGGAGCGGGCGTCTGCCTCCAGGTTCCGTAGCAAATAACCCTCCATAGCATGCTATGGAACAATGATTCTTCATGCACACCAGCAGAAACCAGTTGTAGTTTCCGCTCACGGATGAAAAATCGCACCATGCTTGATTTTCCTGCAGTCCTTACACGGACGGCTTCCATTGAAGTCAAAGCAGGAGTTTTAAAAAAAAAAAATCTGTTCTGCGCAAGTCCAACGGCGAGCTGTGCAGACCATCCACAATACAGAGAACCTGGAAAACAACAGGTGCATTCGGACACCAGCATTTAGGGCCAGAATCTGGAATCTGTGTACATTCGGGCTAAGGGCTTATTTACACTAGCGTATATCGGCCGGCCAATATATACTTCCATCTGAGCAGTTTCCCCTCATCAGCTCTCCGTCTCTCTCTTCCACTCCAGCGTTTGCAATGGGAAGGGGCGAGGCTAAGCTCCAATACAGGGGCGTACCTATAGAGGATGCAGGGGATGTGGTTGCACCTGGGCCCAGGAGCCTTAGGGGGCCCATATGGCCTCTCTTCTCCATATAGGGAGCCCAGTACTATGAATAAAGAATTATAGTTGGGGGCCCAGGAGCTTCATGTTACGCCTCTGCTCCAATCTATCCCGCTCACTCCCACTGCTGGTTATGGACAAGGGCCGGGAGCTTAGCTCCCCCCCTGTCCCACCCACTCCCATTGCAAACCGCTCGGAGGGGAGGGGAGGAGAGGGGGGGGGGTGCTGCTCCGATGGGAGCGTATATCGGTCGGCCATGAGAACGCCGGCCGATATATGCTCATGTAACTAAGCTCTAATACTGATCAGCATTTGTCCAATGCTATGTTTTTAAAAATACAGCCACAATAGATACATAGATTTACGTTGGCGCTGCATTACGATACAGAGTTAAAAAGCAGCATAAATAAGGATCTTCCTTGATTGTGTTCTTAAAGGAAACTTCTGGTTTCAGCAAATAAATGTATAATAAAAAGTTCAGCATTTTCCAATCTACATCTTTATATAAATTCCTCCTCCGCTTGCAATCATTTATTCCCATAGCAATCAACACTGACTGCATATAAAGATATTGAAAACTGAGGAAGAGGTGCAGAAGATGCTGGAGAAAAGGATTAGCTTGTATTAGGCACAAAATCACCTTAGTTGAGGAAGAAGAGGAGATTGTGGCAAGTGAATACAAGTAAATACTAACAGTTATTAACCCTTTCCAATCCACTGTCTGATGGCTGAAGACATTATGATTTAAGGCTGTAGAGCTCCGATGTTGGAAGACGGCCGTCAGGGTTCTCTTACTGTATATTGCCAGACTCTCTGCTGTCAGAGCCTATCTAACGTGTCACCTCATGCAGTACTGGCTTTAGCCAGCAGATAGCGTTGTTGTATAACGGCAGAAAAAGAGTAAGCCCCCTAGGAAAACCAGGATACAAATTGGATTGGAAAGGGTTAAAGATGAAGGTCTCCGTAGCTAGACACTAGTTGTCTTCCAATCATGTCCGATTGCTCCAGAGCTCCGATGCTCCTTCTCCGAGAACATAGCAGTGAACGGGTGGGCAGTGCTCACAGAACGTGCAAGTTGTGAACTGCGACCAACGGGATACACCAACGTAAGCTGTTGCAGTAGACACACATTATATTGATAGCAGGGAAGTGATCCCCTTTTCTCAGTAGGACTGTGTATTAGGGCATCTTATAGCTTGCAAGGAGTACTGTTCTCAGGATTGAGTTAGTGCAGACTACATTAATTAACCGTAGAGTAATGCCCCATTTACAATGGGATGAGCTGTCGGGCAAATGATGCCCGACATGTCCTGGTGAAGCTCGCTCCTGTGCTCAGAGTGGTGCCAGAAGGGATGCGCAGGGGCCGGGTAAATGGCCCTTAAAAGTCTGAGTGCGAGTAAGTAATGTGATTGGTATTATTTATACTTCTGCATATCTTAAACAAACCTTATCTATATTTTTTTGGTAACTCCATTGGCTCCACTGTAATCTAAAACCTCAGTCGCTACAGCTCACAAAAGTTGGCCATAATGAAGCGCAGTGCATCAGGCTGTCTACAGTGATGCAAAGAGCATTGTCAGTGGACAGCAGAGCAATGGAAGAACTTTCTATGGAGTGACAAATCACGCTGTTCCATCTTCACATCACATAGAAGCACCTGGGTGAGGAGGATGATGGGGAACACCTTTTGCCTGAGTATGTTGTGCCAACAGGTAAGGTCGGTGGAGGTGCCGTTATGGTTTAGGGATGTTTTACGTGGCAAGCCTGTAAAACATCAGTTTTACAACCAAACTCGGTTGTAGTGGCAAGAACCATGAACAGGGAGGTGTACCCTGACATGCCACACCAGCGGTGGCGAACCTGCGGCACACAGAGCCCTCAACTGCTCACCACAGTCGTGAATACGGCGGATGCTGCGGCTCCTCTGCTAGCATTCACTCAGCAGCACTGATCCCGGCGCACACTGTGACATCAGTGCGCAGCCGACATCCTCCTCCCCTGACGTCTCCTACTTGGTTCCACAAGAACAGGGGAGGAGGTGTCCAGTAGCACACTGACGTCACAGTGTGCACCCGGGATCAGTGCCAGCAGCAGTGCTGAGGATGAGAGGAGAGTGCTGTGGGATGTCACTATTTCTACTGGGGCCACTGTAGGAAGTCACTACTGGGGGCCGCTGAGCAGTGTCACTCTTACCTCTGGGCTTCTGTGGGGGGGGGGGGGGGGGGTTAATATATCTGCTGTGTGTGTGGGTCTCTATTACCACTGAGGCTGCTCTTGGGGGGGGGGGGGGGGTCACTATTACCACTGATGCCACTCTGGGGGGGGGGGGGGTCACTATCACTGCTGGGATATGTTTACATAATTCCACAGCATTTCCGCATCCAAAAGCAGTCAAAATCTGCACTCGGTCTATTTTGAAGCAGCCTTGTCCTTTTTAGAACGACGGAGGTAAAAATCATTTGTTGTGATAAGCCCCCCCCCCCCTGACGTATTGGCACTTTGCGATAAATAAGTGGGTTTTGGGCTGCAGTTTGGGCACTCGGTCTCTAAAAAGTTTGCCACCACTGTTCTAGACAGCAATGTGCTGCTGACAATGTGGTAATACTTCCAACAAGACAACGCACCTTGTCACACATCCAACACTGTTTTACGTTGGTTTGAGGATATGGACGTTCTACGATTAGACCTGCTGCACAGAGTCCAGGCCTGCACCCTACTGAGCATCCTTGGGAAGAACTGGAATGTTGGGTCAACGTCTCTTCTCATAGAGTGAAAAATAATTCCTTCCTGACCGCAAAAGCGGTGATTGGCTATCGCTCTGGATCTAATCTACCCTCCTGCCTATTTCTGCTGCACATACTCCAGCTCCAAGTAGGAGACTGAGTGAGGAGCTAGTCGTGCAAGCGCTCTAGGGCTTCATCCATTTTTAATGGAACTGCGGAAATAAAATGGTACCTACTTGGCTGTTATATCCATTAGCCCCATTGAGATGAACAGAGCACTGACTGGGCATGCTCGGCTAGCGCTGCATTCAAAGTGATGTCACTGCAGGAAGTGAAGCAACCCCCACAGTTACAGGAGTCCTGTTCTCCAGAGCGGCAGGGGTCTTGGTGGTGAAACCCCCGTGATCAGTAAGTTATCCCCTATCCTATATAGGTGAACAAAACTTGTCAGACAATGCTGTAATGTTCTTTAGGTCACTCAAACATGAATAATTGTGCGGCCGCAGTAGACTTCCCTTAAGGCCTCATTCATACAAGCGTTTTTACGCGGCTATTTCACCGCGATAAAACGCCTGATAATCATGACCGTGTGAAGCGGTGGATTCCATTGCATTAATTCTTTTCGGTCGCCGATTTTTCACGCTGCATAAAAAGATAGGACTTGCCCTATCTTTTGCCGAAAACTGCTGGGGGCTCACATAGATTCCAATAGTAGCTTGAAAAAAAAAAAAAAGAAGGCCGGGGGGAGGGAGTTTACACGTGTTCGACACTCGGAAAAGAACACAGCGGGCTTTATTTAAGCATTAGAGGATTTCTGCCGACCGACGGAATTCCGCCTCGCAGCATATTTTTCATGCGATACGCCCGTGTGAATGGATGAGAAAACAATAATCTCAGGACTCGAACGCGGCTATTTTTGATTGATGCGATTTTCATCCATGATGAGACTACCATAAGGGTCTGTGGCAGGTTCGAAATTACGCAATGAGAAGGGTGAAACACTGCGCAAAACAAAGCAAAAAGAGGACAGATGGCCCCGTTTTGCATGTTGCTTCAATTTTCCTATTGAAGCAACATGCGTTTATCACACGTATATAAATTGCATGTTGTAGAGAGGCGATGCAAAACGCATCACAAATCGCACGTTTAAGAGCTCTATAGTGGTCGAGTTTCCCAGACCAATACTGCACTCTTCCATGTGAACGTAGCGTTTTTTCGTCAAAAGATAGATCAGTACTAGAGATGAGTGAACGTACACGTTTAGGGCGATTTCGCAATCGAGCACCGCTTTTTTCGAATAACTGACTACTTGGGCGAAAAGATTTGGGTGCTGGGGGGGCGGCGTGGTGGAGCGGGGGGGGTAGCAGTGGGGAACAGGGGGGAGCTCTCTCTCGCTCCCCCCCCCCCCCTCCCACTCCTCTCTGCAACCCCCCGGCTCACCACCGGCGCCCCCCGAATCTTTTTGCCCGAGTAGTCAGTTATTCGAAAAAAGCGCTGCTCAATTGCAAAATCGCCCTAAATGAGTACGCTCGCTCATCTCTAATCAATACCTATCTTTTGATGTGTGAAAAATCGGTGACTGAAAACAGTCGTCAATTTGACATTTTGACAGTGCAGTTTTTTTTTTTCACGTGCCCAAAAATCGTCCATGTGAATAAATGCCCTTGTATCCAATGCTTCACACGGGCGCAATTGTCAGCTGACGTTAGATCACGGCAAAATAGCTGCGTAAAAGCACTCGTGTGAATGAGGCCACAAGCTGCAGAGAAACATCTTCAGTCCACGGGTGTTGCGGTATCCGCCGCTCATGGACACGGGGCCGGCGATGTTCTGCACATTACCGGCCATCCCCTAATAGTGTTCACATTCTGTGTTAACCCCTTGAAGACCTGGCTATTAGTTTTCCATTGACGTAGCCATCTAAAAGGTCATTTATTTTCCGGGATCAGTTGTGTTTATCATTAGTACCATTTAGATCGGGTTCATACGAGCATATGCGTATTTCTATGCGCATGAGCGTAGAGTTTTTGGGGAATGAAAGAGGCTTTTTGCACGCACAGCGGTGCATTTTATTGTACTTTTCGTACATGCAAGGCATGTTCATTAAAATAAAACACACAATTGCGACATTTGGGGGAAGCTGGTTATGGCGCACACATTGTAGCAAAAAATAACGTGACTTTGTTCTGTGGGTCAGTCCAGTTACGATGATACCAAATGTGTATCATTTTTTGTTGTACTACTTTTTAAAAAATGTTCTGTTGCTATTTTCAGTGTGCATCACCAAGGGGTTAACACAATGCATGCCTTCTAATTAATACGGTACAACTCTTAAGTACAACCGCTACGTTAATGTAAAAAAAAAAATACGCAAAAGCGCCGGCAAGCAGCGATCCCTATAAAATACTTGGAATATCAATTAATGCCTAATTACGGCCAGTGGTGGTATTCTCCCAGCGTTATACGCAGGCTAACTCCCTCCCCCTCCCTTTTTTTATGGGAGCTTGCTGTGTATTTCAGCTAAAGATAGGGCAAGACCTATCTATTCACAGACGTATGAAATACAAAACTGAAAATGATGGTATATGCTCGATTTTCCTGGTCTGATTATTTCACATGGTGGTGGCAAAATGCCTGCGTAAATACAGTCATGTGAATAAGCCCTCATGATGTCTTTACACAGGCAAGTGTGATATGAGTGCAGCTTCAGATGGCCATAGACGCAGCTACACTGGTATGGAGCGTAGTTGTGCCTGAAGGATGGTTTTCGCCGGTCGTTCAAACTCCACGCCGTAGCGCAGGAGTTTTTAAGAAAATAGTGGGAAGTTATCTTTTCTCACCCGTACAATTAAAAAGGTGAGAATCCCGATGGTGAAATCCACTGAAATCAGTGGTTTCGTTGTACAGCTGTGATTATCACAGCCGCATAAGAGCAGAAAAACACATTCGGTTTTAGCGAAAAAAATATGTCTCACTCCAGAAACCCCTCGGGGTGCCTTCCAATGCCTGTATAAAGGCACCTGTAAGCTTTTTGCAGCGTGGGACGCAGCTAAAATGTTGCCCCGTTTCTTTTTTTTCCCCACCTCCCATAGGAGTCTATGGGAGCCGCTGCCGTATATCAGGCAAAAGATAGTTTTTGAACTATCTTTTTGCCCGCCGTATATACGTCAATGTGTATTTCGGTCGCATATGTTCCATTTTTCACGGTCCGATGCATTTATGCGCCATATATTTTTGCCCGTGTGAACAGATGCATTGGAAACCAATGCCCCAGATGGTCACGTATATCGGTCGGCCATAAGAACGCGGCGTTAACGGGCTCGTGTGAATGAAGTCTGATAGTGGGTTTACAAACGCACTATTTTTTATACAAGGGCAATGCATTGTGCAAGAAAAACAAAAATTGCATCACTTGCAATTTCCCACACGCGAGTGCGATGATTTTTTTTCTTTTGATCACATAGGGAATATTGGGCGATTCTTGACCAGAATCGCTCTATAACATGACGTGTGAGCTCCCGCAGCGAGCAAAAAAAAAATCAGTTCATGTAAGTTTACCTATTTAAAATGATTCTCTCTTTTCACGTACGATTTTTGCGCATCTTGCAATGCATAGAAATTCCGCATGAAAAAACACCCGGGTAAATACATCCTGAACCAGTTTGTTTTTTCCTGCAAATCCCTAATTCACATGAGTAATAACTCTGCGAAACCTGCTGGGTTATCAGATGCCAGATTACAAATTCTTACTGTATATACAAAGAGTGGACAGATTGTTTCCACCATAATGTCTACATTTTTGTGTACAACCTGCCATCCCGCTATGTGCATCTCCTCTCACCAATCAGGGCAGCTTCACACGAGTGTAATAACATTTGTGTACTTGCATGCCACCAATCACAATGCACCATCTGGGTGTGTAATACACGCCAAGATAGAACATCCTTTGATCTTTTTGTTCTGTGCGTATTTTGCTCAATATATGTGTTGTGGCAACATGCAAGCCTATGGCAGATTGGTACAGCATATTGCGCATGCAAAACCTGCGCATGCAAGACGCTGTCACAGATGTTAAGGCAGTGCAGCCTTCTGATTCGGAGACCGGTCTCTCTTCCGCGTACTGATCGTAGACATCCAGTGCAGCCTTCTGATTCGGAGACCGGTCTCTCTTCTCCGTACTGATCGTAGACATCCAGTGCAGCCTTCTGATTCGCAGAGCGGTCTCTCTTCCCTGTACTGATCGTAGACATCCAGTGCAGCCTTCTGATTCGGAGACCGGTCTCTCTTCCGCGTACTGATCGTAGACATCCAGTGCAGCCTTCTGATTCGGAGACCGGTCTCTCTTCTCCGTACTGATCGTAGACATCCAGTGCAGCCTTCTGATTCGCAGAGCGGTCTCTCTTCCCTGTACTGATCGTAGACATCCAGTGCAGCCTTCTGATTCGGAGACCGGTCTCTCTTCCGCGTACTGATCGTAGACATCCAGTGCAGCCTTCTGATTCGGAGACCGGTCTCTCTTCTCCGTACTGATCGTAGACATCCAGTGCAGCCTTCTGATTCGCAGAGCGGTCTCTCTTCCCTGTACTGATCGTAGACATCCAGTGCAGCCTTCTGATTCGGAGACCGGTCTCTCTTCCGCGTACTGATCGTAGACATCCAGTGCAGCCTTCTGATTCGGAGACCGGTCTCTCTTCCCTGTACTGATCGTAGACATCCAGTGCAGCCTTCTGATTCGGAGACCGGTCTCTCTTCCCCGTACTGATCATAGACATCCAGTGCAGCCTTCTGATTCGGAGACCGGTCTCTCTTCCCCGTACTGATCGTAGACATCCAGTGCAGCCTTCTGATTCGGAGACCGGTCTCTCTTCCCCGTACTGATCGTAGACATCCAGTGCAGCCTTCTGATTCGGAGACCGGTCTCTCTTCCCCGTACTGATCATAGACATCCAGTGCAGCCTTCTGATTCGGAGACCGGTCTCTCTTCCCCGTACTGATCGTAGACATCCAGTGCAGCCTTCTGATTCGGAGACCGGTCTCTCTTCCGCGTACTGATCGTAGACATCCAGTGCAGCCTTCTGATTCGGAGACCGGTCTCTCTTCCCCGTACTGATCGTAGACATCCAGTGCAGCCTTCTGATTCGGAGACCGGTCTCTCTTCCGCGTACTGATCGTAGACATCCAGTGCAGCCTTCTGATTCGGAGACCGGTCTCTCTTCCCCGTACTGATCGTAGACATCCAGTGCAGCCTTCTGATTCGGAGACCGGTCTCTCTTCCCCGTACTGATCGTAGACATCCAGTGTAGGCCACATGCGAGTGCCATCTTGGATATACCCACAAGCTCATGTTCACACAACGCAGAAGTCCATCTCATATCTCTCAATAGGGATTTTCTGTAGCGAGTACAAGCACCAGATGAATGAGAGGAGACACATTGTCCACATGTGACCCCCCCCCCCCCCCCAATCAGAACGGCTGTGTGCTCCCAATTACAACTGCGAGTGAAATATAAACGCCAACAACTAGTCGCCATGATTTTCTTTTTTATTTACACATCTCACAAAAACGGTGATTTAACGATGTAAAAAAATACTGCGTCTGCAACATAAAAATGGAAATCACTAGTAAAATGCTTCACTTTATTGGTCCATCCAACCTTAAGCAATAAATAATCTTTTTTTGCAAATATTTGACAGCAGGAATGTCCAATCTTGGCTCTTCAGACATTGATGAACCACTCTATACAGCCCTCGGCTGCTCGAACACGCTGGGAGTCGTAGTCCAGCAACAGCGGAAGAACAAGAGTTGGCACACCCTGCATTATATATAGATATATAGATAGATTTCTCTCTGCATGCTATGAAAATACTCTGTTTTATGGCTTGAAGGTGGACTGTAGCTCTTTGAACGCCGCCTTCCTCTGTTCCTTCTCTTCCGCCTGTCTCTTCTTCTCTTCTTGTTCAGCTTTGATTTCTTGTTCGAATCGGCTGCCGTGATTGATGGCCTGTACCTAGCGAGCAGAAAGAAATCCACACTTGTAAGACGCGATACGCGAGGTTGGGCGCACACCAGCATAATTTCATTGCGGAGTACGGGCGCTAGGTACGCGGCGAATAGAGTCAATGAAAGCATATTGATTTTTATTAATGCGTTCACATTTGCGTAGATTCGCTGCGCATAATCCGCACGTAAAAAAAGAAAGCGGTATGTTGTATTTTACTGCGTATTACGCGTGATAGAGCTCTACTGTTTTCTATGGGTATGTAATAAACAATTACATTGTGTATGTGCGGCGTTTATACGTTAAAATCACTGTCATACTCGGTGATGCAGCGGCTCACACAGCGGTAAAAGGCTGCACACGCTCATGTAGGCCTAATTCATATGAGCAGCTGCAGCTCTGCACGGCATGGGAGAAATAGAAAAACGTAAGTTTGGTATGTTGGCTTAAACCACGCCAAAGGAGGCAAAAACAAGACCTGGTTAGGCTTTGTCAGATAAATGGTGGCCTACAGCTACATTTAGACCGGCTGCACAGGACCGGGTTTGAATTGTGCGATAGTCTCCTGCGCAAATGATCTGTGGCATTCCGTGTAAATCCATGGAGGCGGCAACATCCCAGCACATGCGAGGTGCACACACATGTGATGCAAGATTTTCTAATGAAAACAACAGGAAACAGTCAAAGTTCCCCCGCCAGCGGCAGTAAGCCACGTTGGCGGATTGTTATTTGCCTGAGGTGATGCAAGGCGGTTTTAACACAAAAAGGCTATCACAAGTAGGTGAGTGCGATATTGGGCCTAGTTTTACATACTCGCCCGTGTGAAATTAGCCTTAACCCTCTCCAGTCCAATGTCGGGCCTGCCCCGACATCATAATTTCCCTCCACAGCTCCGATGTCGGGGCAGGCCCGACACTGCAGTGCAGGAGTGGATCTGCACCCGATCGTCAGACACATCGGGTATAGATGCACTCCTGCACTGGTCCTCATCGAGGACCCCCGAGGAGAAGGTAGAAAGGGTTTTTAACCCTTTCTGCCTTCTCCTTTACACATTACATAGCGCTCAATTAGCGCTATGCAATGCATAGATTCCGGCCGGCAATCATGTGACCGCCGGTGTTACCTGACCCCCGGCGGTCACATGAACGCCGAGCCGGGAGCCTGCACCGTGGGGGGGGGGGGGGGGGCTGCTTACCTGACCGCCGTCTTGCACATTCTCCTTCTGTCTCCCAGCCCGGCGATCATGTGACCGCCAGGTGCCACCTGACCACAGCGGTCACATGATCGCCGAGCCGGGAGGCAGAAGGAGAATGCGGAAGACGCCGGACAGGTAAGCAGGTCTCTCCCTGCACCCTCCTGAACTCTGTCAGATCAGGAGGGTGCAGAGAAAATGTATTTTTTCTCACCCATTCTCCCCAGCTCCAATTTATTTGGAGCTGGGGAGAATGGGTGAGAAAAAATAAATGGATTGGAAAGGGTTAATGTACGCACCAGAAACTTTCCTGGCCTGTACACCGAACGTCTCCGCGTGACGTGGGAGGAGCTGTAACTCGTATCGCAGTCTTGTGGCTTCGTTTCCAACTAGTTATGAATAAGAATTTCCTTTAAAGTCCAAAAATCAGCAATAAATGTAAAGGTTTGACACCAGGATAGCGGTCGGCGTGCCAACATATGCCATTGCAGACTACTGACAGTGGGAGGAAGTGGTAGTCTAAGGCTGTGTCACACAAGCGTATGCATATTCGCTTGTGTAATTATGTTTTTTACTGTACTTTATCTGTGCGCAATACTTATTACATGCGCAACGTGTGAACGGGACAATGCAATTCTATGGCATATTAGTACTGCGTATTAGTACACGCTTGTGTGAGCCCTACGGTTGTTTTCACACGACGAGAAAATCGCATGAGTACGAAGCCAGACTTTTTTTTTTTAAATTGTTCGCATTGACATGTGGGGAGAAAACATTGCAGTACGCA
Organism: Eleutherodactylus coqui; assembly: GCF_035609145.1. Taxonomy (NCBI): domain Eukaryota; kingdom Metazoa; phylum Chordata; class Amphibia; order Anura; family Eleutherodactylidae; genus Eleutherodactylus; species Eleutherodactylus coqui. The sequence continues at coordinate 47,178,923 of NC_089842.1, read as the reverse complement.
CTATCTTCGAGAACTCCCGCGGAGCGCCCATTGTTTTTAGTGTGGCCGGTACAGTATCACACGACGTGCGAGGTGCACACGAGTGCCAAGCGATGTTTACCCATTGATAACAATGGAAAACACTCCGCGATTCTACTTCCCCTGAAGTGACACGAGTCGGTTTTAACACAAGTACGCCTCGCATCCGCGGGGACATCGCATGTTGGTAAGCGCAAAATTGGGCAGTGTCGCGGCCCGATATCGCACTCACCCCTGTGAAATTAGCCTAAGGATATGCAACAGTTCCAAGTTAATTCCGCCTCAAAACTCAGACAAGTGGCTATGCATCATGGGATTGTTTGAAAGTAACCTTAAGATGTTGCCTGATAAGCATCAGACAGGAGGCTGCACTGCATGGAAGACAGTGCAATATACAGAAGAGACCCCCAGAGTGTGACAAGCAATCAGGTGAGGGGGGACAGGGATGGAAGAAGGTATTATCAGGAGGGGGGCTTGTTTAAGTGGTTTCTCATATTTGTTGTACAGTTTCTGGAATAGCAGGGTGACCCCTATTATGGCCATCATTACTGCCCCCTTACACGTGCCAATTATCCCTATTATAATCACTAGGCAGACCAGCCATACAGTGAATAGCGCTGAGGTACAATACCACACACAACCTTTGGCCAGGGGTGGCGCTGTTTAAGGAATAAAGCAGACATGTTTTTCTAACCTTGCCGCTATGTTTGACCTTAAGGGCAAAAAACACACGGGCAACAACGGAGTGTAGTTACCCATGAACGAGGTTTTCTTTTTTTCTCTTCTCGGGCTATTCAAACTCTGCGCCAAAAAAACAGCAGGAAGATGGGTCCGGCCCTACACTGCTAACTATATGCAGGAACGATGGGGCAAGTCTTATTAACGGGCGAATCTCGCTAGTGGAAACTAAACCGTTGTCTGTGCCGCCGGGGACCGGATAAGGCAGGCCCTCCCTGCGTCAGCACGGATTGCGGCATTTCAGTAGTTAAACAGCCAGAATTGACGTTTTCCCCAATCCCGCCTGGTAGCCCAGCAATGATGTGCCTGTACAGCGCTCTGCAGGAACCGCCTCCCGCTAACTATCTACACACCCCTCATTTTGGTGGGAAGCGGACGCACTTTTAGAGGAGTCCAGATGTTACAAGTAAGTTACCTTTGCTTCAAAGAAGCACTTGGCTCCTTTCACCCCCTCAATGGAAACATCGATCTCGGAGAGTCGGGCGAGAGCGTGCAACCCGCTGTCCTCCTCCAGCTCCCCCGCTGCAGCTTTACGGAAAATTAAAAGGAACTTTAAAGAGAGGAAATAAGAAAAACTTAGATGTAATAAATCTACAAAGTGGAAGATTAATGCGTAGAGGTTCATTTTAGATTTAAGCACAATCAAATAAGTTTTTAACTTCCTTTAGGCTACATTCACACGGGCGAGAATATGAGCTCCATTCTTCTGAATGGACTTATGTGATGAGGAGTGTTACCAATGGGACCATGGCCCTCGCATATCGTGCGATGTGATGTTTCCCACTGTATGCTTCCAGCCCTTGATCCTTATAGATTACAGCCAGGACCAAGCACCGTATACTTACAGCACTTGATCCTTATAGATTACAGCCAGGATCAAGCACCATATACTTACAGCCCTTGATCCTTATAGATTACAGCCAGGACCAAGCACCGTATGCTAACAGCACTTGATCCTTATAGATTACAGCCCAGGACCAAGCAACATATACTTACAGCCCTTGATCCTTATAGATTACAGCCCAGGACCAAGCACCATATACTTACAGCCTTTGATCCTTATAGATTACAGCCCAGGACCAAGCACCGTATACTTACAGCCCTTGATCCTTATAGATTACAGCCCAGGACCAAGCACCGTATACTTACAGCTCTTGATCCTTATAGATTACAGCCCAGGACCAAGCACCATATACTTACAGCTCTTGATCCTTATAGATTACAGCCCAGGACCAAGCACCGTATACTTACAGCCCTTGATCCTTATAGATTACAGCCAGGACCAAGCACCGTATACTAACAGCACTTGATCCTTATAGATTACAGCCAGGATCAAGCACCATATACTTACAGCCCTTGATCCTTATAGATTACAGCCAGGATCAAGCACCGTATACTAACAGCACTTGATCCTTATAGATTACAGCCCAGGACCAAGCACTGTATACTTACAGCCCTTGATCCTTATAGATTACAGCCCAGGACCAAGCAACATATACTTACAGCCCTTGATCCTTATAGATTACAGCCCAGGACCAAGCACCATATACTTACAGCCTTTGATCCTTATAGATTACAGCCCAGGACCAAGCACCATATACTTACAGCTCTTGATCCTTATAGATTACAGCCCAGGACCAAGCACCGTATACTTACAGCCCTTGATCCTTATAGATTACAGCCCAGGACCAAGCACCGCATACTTACAGCCCTTGATCCTTATAGATTACAGCCCAGGACCAAGCACCGTATACTTACAGCCCTTGATCCTTATAGATTACAGCCCAGGACCAAGAACTGTATACTTACAGCCCTTGATCCTTATAGATTACAGCCAGGACCAAGCACCATATACTTACAGCCCTTGATCCTTATAGATTACAGCCCAGGACCAAGCACCGTATACTTACAGCCCTTGATCCTTATAGAATACAGCCCAGGACCAAGCACCATATACTTACAGCCCTTGATCCTTATAGATTACAGCCCAGGACCAAGCACCGTATACTTACAGCACGTGATCCTTATCAAGTTAATAAGCCTTTTTTTTTTGCCCCTCTGCATTTCAGCAGCGATACCCTCATTCATGTGGCCCTGTGAAGCGTTTTTTGCGCCACGGTTCAAAGATGTGTGAATTACAGTAGCATACAGATTTTTTGCAACTTAACTAAAAACGAGACTTTTACCTTTTTAGTATTTTTTCTTAATACCCTGAAAAGGCTGATAAATCTTTAGGTCATTGAAGTTGGTCGGATGGCCAATATGCGTCGGTTTTCTGTAATGTGCGCAATGCAATGTATTTTATTGTTTACGCGCCTTTTACACGAGTCGATTCTCGCCTGAACATCGCCGCTAGCTCATCCGCGCTCGTTTACACAGGCAGATCATCGTTGAGAATCGTTCACTTCTCGTTCAGCGCTTCACATTCAATGTATACACGGAGTGTATTCATACCGTAATGAGAAGTGAGCAAATCGACGATGATTTTTATCCCGGCCGAACGAAAAGTGCACGATGGCTCGCGTTTAGACTTAACGATTGTTGTCCGTTCTAGCTATTTTTTTTTAGCACTAATTGCTAGCGGGCCTTAAGTAATGGCGATACGTATAACGTGTAGGTACCTTAACAGTAAGCAGCTATCATTTCGCTAGTCGCTTAAAAAAATCGCGGAAGTGTACGAACGACATACGCTTGCCTCCTTCCCCACCGAGCACTCGCTGTCGGTAGACACCTACACGCCGCAAACAATCCGCGTTACCCTCCGTCACCTTACTAGCGACAGGCATCTTCTGAATATTTCATCGGCTTCAGCCCTGGGTTCGGACGCTGGGGGTGATACAGCCTCGTCTACCGGTGTGATGGATGGCGGTAGTAACTCTGCACAGACGCGGCCGCCGGCTCCGACTCACCTCCCTGAAGCTCAGTTTTCCATCAAAGTCTTCATCCACTTCTTTAATCATGTCCTTAAGGCCCAGGTGGGTTTGCGGCGCTCCGAGTTTCTCCATCATCAGCTTCAGCTCCATAAGATCTATGAAGCCATCCTTCCCGGCGTCGTACCTAGCAGAAGAAACAGACGTTGAGGATTAGCGCTGTGTTACGTGTATTTACCTACGCTGGTAATATTAGCAGGCGGAGGAGGCGCAGAAACAAAACTCCACGTTCTGAGCCGGGGCTAGGATCGCTTCTCCTCCAGCAGCTGCGTGACGGTGCCTCGCTGTACACACTAATCCCGACGCCGGGGGGAGGCCGGGGGCAGAAAACTGAGCTTATGAGTCTGCTGCATTAATGGGATGAATGTCGGCGACGTCTGGGAGCGTCTACTTACATTGTTCCTCGCGCACCGTAGCTTGCAGTCCCACACAAACAAGTAGAAAACACCAGCTGCGCACATAGCTTTGCAAACCTTCAGTGATTTAATTCATGCATCAAAAGCAACGAGACGCGTTTTGGCCTTAAAGCACTTTTCAGAATAAGCTGCCGTGCGTACATGAAGAATAACATTGTCCCTGCCCGATATATGACTTGTATCCTGGTGTATCACCAGTTTTCCCCTCTGCAGATGTGTATCTAATTCTCAGTCTTCACTGAACTGATAGTAGGGGCCTGCTGTTGTGATGGCCACTGTACACTGAACATGGAGGAAACAGCAGATTCTTCTCCCTTAGAGCTTATTCACACGGGCGAGAATGTGCATTTAGGATGATGTGAGGATGAAAATAACAGCATTTTCTATTTTTGGGTGTTACCTTGGGAAGCCTTGCCCATTGTTTTCAATGGGACCTTAAAAGTAATTGCATGGCACTCCCATGCCGTATGGTGTGCATACAAGTGCGAGATTTCCTATTGAAATCCCATTACGATCTTCCGGCGCACGTGAAACATGCGCCTGAGGATTGCGATTTCTCATAAGTGACGCGAGGCGTTTTTGAATGAAAAAATCACCTTGCACAACATTAACATTAACCCTTTCCAATCCACTGTCTGACCTCTGAAGACATTAGGATTTAAGGCTGTACAGCTCCGATGTTTGAAGACATCCGTCGGGGTTCTCTTACTGTATATTGCCAGCCTCTCTGCTGTTGGAGCCTATCCAATGGGTCACCTCATGCAGTACTGGCTTTAGCCAGCAGATAGCGCTGTTGTATAATAGCAGAAAAAGAGGAAGCCCTCTAGGAAAACCAGGATACAGATTGGATTGGAAAGGGTTGAAGGTTTTTCACATCATGATCAGTGTGACTCCCTTTGCAACTCCTCACAAACATCGAGCCGGTAGTCTGTTTCCTACCAAACACGTTGTAGCGTATCAAGACTAAATGGCTTCACAGAAGCCAATGACTCTGCACACTAATAGACTGTTAGACGTGAAAATGAAGGACACAAGACACTGTCCTGTCTTCGTTTGTCTCATATCCCCCAAGCAACGACTGTGGCAGAATAAACTGTTTTTGGCCTGGTATAGCAAAACAATCTAACAGTAAGACGTTACGGACAGCAAGGATGTCTTACTAGTTAATTTTGCTAAAGTTAAACTATTTGAGTTTGTTTCCATTGATATCAAATTTATGTATCCAAGTGCCATTAAACGGGGGTTATTAGCGGTTCGAAGCCGGAAGATCACCTGGAATTACAATATACTGCAATACTGAAGAACACTGTTTCCTGGGCATCCTATTAAGCCTTACCATAGGCAGGGCTTAGTATGGGGACATTCCTGCAATGATAATGGAACAGCCTCCCATAATCTTGTTGCGGGTGGGCCATTCGGCAAACCGAGGCCACGGGACGGAATATTCCGCAACAGCGTTGCAGAATATGGTGTCGCTGGATTCCGCAGGCTAACTGTTAGCAGTGTGGATTTTGGTGCTGAGTATTCTGCAGGAGGCCACAATAAATGTTGTAGACTATTCGGTCCTGTGTGACAGCACCCCAAAATGTTGCTGTCAGGAAAGTGCCATCTAAAGGATTAACAGCGTAGTTCGAAATTGCCTCCGATATCCGCCATTAAGCTGGCTGTCAGCTGCCAAAGACAGCAGACACCCGCTGCTGAACTCTCGATCATGCTCTGTATAGGGACACCCGGTATTCATCATACGTATACAGCGGATGTCAGTCGGGTTTTTGCATGAACAGTGCTTATCCCAATCACCGGGGGTCTGACTGCTAGACCCCCTGGAAATCAGAACTGGGTTCCTATGTGTGTCTCACCCATTTGAATGGAGTGGCGGTTGCGTATGTCCTGTGCTACTTCATTCACATCTTTGGGAATGCCGGAGACAGTCACATGTTGTACTCCGCCAGTCACAGAGTAGATTTAAAGGGGTTTTCCAGGCAGCGCCCACTGGGATCGGAGCGGGAGCACTACTCCGACTCCTGTGTAGTGGCCGACGTTCGTAATTGCAGGTTCAGCTCTCATTGTGATCAGAGGGATTTGCACTTGAAATAGCAGACTGGGGTCCCATTGACTTCAATGAGCGCTGCTATCATGAGCGCCAGCCACTAAGCAGAGGTCGGAGTAGCGGCTTCTGCTCCGACCTCCATGCATCCCCACAGGCGCTGCCTGGATAGCCCCTTTAAGCTGCAGTGAACGCGGTCAGCTACGGCTTCATTCAAACAGGGAGGGCGCCCAGTACACTATTTTTGTCGCGCTTGTCAGGGGTCCCGGCTGTCAGACCCCCACCCGCCAGATACTTATCTGCTACCCACAGGGAATTTGAATCCATAGATCATAAAAACATGATATAGTAAGAAATTAACATGGAAGTGGGTGTAAAGCAGGCGACCGCCCCCCCCCCCCCCCCCCCCCCGAGTATACGGCTGATGGATGAAAGGTGTAATATACTGGTTATCTGCACATACACGGGAGCTGGTCATCACTGTATCCAGCTGCCCCTGCAGTAGGTCACATCCCTGGAGTACAGTACGGATGGCCTCGTACCGCGCGGTGCCAGGAGCCGCGGCTCTTCCTATATCTTCTCCCTGCTAGATACAACCCACTGCTGTGTATTAAGGAAACTGAAGATGAATTATGGGGATTTTTCAGCTATTTTTACTCCACCCCTCCCCCAACATTCAGAATTATCTAAACTATCATCCTATTTTCAACTGCGCTGATCAAGACCGTAATCTTCATCGTGTGATAATTGCTCCAGCGCCTAACCACTAGCTGGAGAAATACGTGCGGGGGAGGGGTGGGGGTTATTCTGTATAATCTACAGTACTCCTTATAATACACAGATACCGCAGAACCTCAGTCGGTCCACCAATGAGCGGAAACACTCAGCATGTCCACAAAGAGAAGCTGCAGCAACTGAAGCGTATTGTGAGGTTCTGCAGCAGCTCAGGCACGGATCGAGACGTTCTGCAGCAGCTCAGGGACGGATCATGAGGTTCTGCAGCAGCTCAGGTTCAGCAGCAGCTTAGGTATAGATCTTAAGGTTCTGCAGCAGTTCAGGTATGAATCATGAGGTTCTGCAGCAGCTCAGGGATGGATCAGGTGGTTCTGCAGCAGCTCAGGTGTGGAGCATGAGGTTCTGCAGCAGCTCAGCTATAGATAAGGTTCTGCAGCAGCTCAGGTATAGATCTTAAGGTTCTGCAGCAGCTCAGGGATGGATCAGGAGGTTCTGCAGCAGCTCAGGGATGGAGCATGAGGTTCTGCAGCAGCTCAGCTATAGATAACAAGGTTCTGCAGCAGCTCAGGTATAGATCACGAGGTTCTGCAGCAGTTAGGACATAGAACTATATAACACACTGTGCAGCCTCTTCACTAGGGCTTATTTACACGGTTGAGTGTACTCAAGACTGACTTCACATGACTTCTGTCCGTTTTCACGATGCACAGGACTCGTGTGCTGTATTAACCCATTGTGTCCACTGGTAAATTCACAGAGGCATTTTTCCTCTTGCAGTGGTGCTGGCAGGCAAAAAAACCTGAAACGTTCCGTTTTTCAGCAAATTAAAAAAAACAAAAAAACTTCAATGTACATGGATTGCGATTTTTAATTTTCTATTGAAACATGCAATATTCACACGCATGAAAATCACATGTATTGTGATGGCACTCGCCCGTGTACATACAGCCCGAGGGGGTTAACTGGCATCAGAGTCCAAAATACTAAGTACTGCGCTGCCGGTTCACAACATGGACTCTAGGGAGTAATCCTTTAAAGGGATTTTTCCATTCCAAAATTAGTCGCTAAAATGTGATTAAAGGGATTTTCGGGATGGAAGAAGTTAGGACCTCCATTGATTCCTAGAACAGGAGGTCAGGTTGGCCCCCAAATGCATGGAGAGGTGGCTGCGCAGGCACTCCATTAATTTCAATGGTGGCGCTGGAGGCTGTCTAGCGCTCGAACTCAGCAGTCTGGTGCTGTCACTGAAACAAATGGGGTGGCAGCAAGCCTCTGCGACCTCCTCTCCATTCATTTGGGAACTGACCAGACCCCATTCTCAGGATCTGTGGGGGTTCCAGCGGTTGGACCCCCATTAAACAGCCAGTTATCACCCATGCCATGAATAGAGGATAATGTCTTCCAATCACAATACCCCGCTCATAAAAGTATTTGAATAGTTCCATTACCTTTCTGTAGTTTCTGCCGTTCACCAGATTTGTTGTCATCCCTCACTTTCTCCCAAGCTGGCTCCTGTCGAGGATGTTGACCATGATCCCTACTGATTGGCCAGGAGCAGGTGCAATAGGGTCACATTGAGCAAAGGGAGAAGTCGCCATACGCACTTGCGTATTTCACTGTGTATGTGCGGGGATTTTTATAGACCCCCGGCAGAACATCTGGTCAAGGAATGAACATACATTGCCCTGGTCGAAGCCAACCGGACGTCAACGGAAGACCCCAAATCACCATGCATCTGAGTCAAATGACCGGGTCTGGTGCGCCAACTCTATAGATAAACCAGTAGGACGGGGCAGCGAAAAGTTAACGGCTATGTACTAAATCAGTGTTTCCCAACTCCAGTCCTCAGGGACCCCCAACAGGTCATGTTGTCAGGATCTCCTCAGTATGGCACAGGTGATGTAATTATTGTCGGTGCCTCAGACATTGTCACAGGTGTTCTTACTATAGGATATCCTGAAAACATGACCTGTTGAGGTCCCCGAGGACTGGAGTTGGTAAACACTGCACTAAGTAATCCAAAGTACCCTGGTAGCTTGAATTTGCTTTGGAATGGACTCAAATGGAATATTCAACCACTTGTCATGTAATAACTGTTCAGCCCCCACTAGAGAAGTTGGGAGGGGGGGTGGTGACGTGTTGTTCATGCTCTTCAGGTCTGGTGAAGATGCCAAATCTCCTCTCCCTTCTCCTAAAACCACGTCTGCACATAACGAGCTGCATGGATGGGGGTATTAGCATCCTGCAAAATCACAGCAAGAATGGAACAGGTTGCCACAGGAGGTGGTGGGTTCTCCTTCAATGGGAGAGTTCAAACAAAGGCTGGACAAACATCTATCTGGGATGATTTAGTGATCCTACACTGAGCAGGGAGTTGGACCCGATGACCCTGGAGCTCCCTTCCAACTCTACCATTCTATGATCTGTATCAGGATACAATGTCTGCCCCGCTGGGTGGACCCAATTGACCACAATGTCATGTAGTCCTTGCCAGTCACTCAACCTTTCAAGGTGATGATGGTTCCTGCAGAAAACCATGAGATGATTGCCCGAACCATGACGGATCCACCACCGTACTTGACTATGGGAAGCAGATAGGCGGAGTGATAGGCTTCCTTCAGGCCGCCTACACATGGCAGAGCCAGATTCTATATGCGGCTGCGATTTATTGCGGAAATGATTTAAAAATGCTTGCGGACAATCACGGATTCAAGAGTTTTTCCACGGGGGTGAACAATGGATCATCCGAGTGAAAAAAAAATGCAAGCCCAATAGTGCCCTCCTCCACCTGCCCGAGTGATCTCCAAGCAACCTGAGAAGTATCTGCTCGTGGCATCACTGTAGTCTCCGTTTATTTCTTACGCTACCAGCGGTTTGCGGATCGCTGCTCTGCCATGAAAAATTAGTTTCTGGAATTCTCTCTCCGTTGTCTGGTTGAGATATGCTAGAAATGATGATGATCGCGCGGCAGGCACTCCGGCCAAGGGTAGACGTACCATAGCGGTAGACCGTGCGCCGGCTACGGGGCCTCTGAAGGGAGGAGCCGGCTCTGATTGTATAAGAAGGTATACAGGACCTCCGAAAAAGAGGAACTAAATTCTTAGCAAACAAGGTGGAATGGGCAAGAAACATCGGGCCCTCTTGTCATGGGTGGCAAAACCGGACGCCATAATGGGCGGCTCATTAAAGTTTTTGCTGTAGGGCGCCATCTCTTCTGTGTACACCGCCACCACCGGCCGCGCTTTAGAGGATACAATCGGCGCCCTTCTGTTCACACTTTGTCACCGTTGCGGTTAGCAGACAATGGTTTGCCTTTGAGGGTGGATGCTGCCATCACTCCCGATACCGCACCTCTGGATACACCAACTGGCAGTTTTGTGGACAGATGCTCCAACTAGATGGCACCATCAAAGTGCCCTCTCCGAAAGGCCGCAAGATCGGACATCGCACACGATCCACAACACACGTCTTGCGCAGATGACCTACTGCGGTTTTACAGATGGTTTGCCACTAACCCTTAACGGGATTCGGTCACCCCAATATCGAAATTGTGCCGTTAACAGAGCGTTAAGTGTGGCACACAATTCGAGCACGCGCTTATAGTTATTGCTGATAACTTACTTTTAATGACGTGGCACCGTCTATACAAGTGCGCTCCCCCCAGAGTCACAGAGGTGGGCCGCCTGGGATCCAATCATGCGCCCCCCACCTTTACTAACACCCCTCCGGCACCCCTCAGTGACGTCAGCGGTGAAATCCGCACTTTCAGTATTTCACCTTCTCGCTCACACCGGAAGCGGCCATAGGCACTGAAGCCGAGGTATCTGCCCCTGGCCCCATTGACTCGTTGTGCCAGCACCCAGCCTGGCAGAGCTTCCGGGTGGCTGAGAGAGCCACACAGGGCAAGCGCAGGAGCTCACCACTACTTGTGCTGATGGCACTGCCAGAACGATGGAGGGCGGTTAGCCACCGTGACTCGGAGCTCAGGCAGCCCACCACCATGACTCAAGACGGACCCATTTTATATGCGGCGCCACTTTACAAAAGTTCTACCAGTTTCGCCATGGCGGTGACAGAACCGTTTTATCAAGGGGGGGGGGGGGGGGGTCGTGGTCCGCGTGAGTATTATTACTGCGTACGCTACCAGGAGTATTATCAATCTTCCTGTTATATTAACCCCGTACACTACATTACACTATATTATATACACGCGTCTGACCGTCGGCCTCTCGCTATACCTGTTGCCGCGCTGCACCCCCCCGGCTGCCGGCAGCCTGTTACTCCCGAGGAGTGGGCTCTGGATTTAATGGAGAGGATCCATCTGTTTACGAGAACATTGCTGGAGGGTGAAGAGCCGCATCATAATGACAGATGACATTTCCCGGGGACGAACTATAAAAGGCACGACCCCCCCCCCCCCCCCCCCCCTATAAGCCACATCAGGGTTAACCCTTTCCCTTCCAGGGAGAGAGAAACATATATCCAAATATTCTGCAAGTGAGCACACTAATGAATGAAAAAACAAAAGCCATCATCTACACCCCCCCCCCCCCCCCCCCCCACCGGAGGCCATAATGCCATTAACCCATTAGTGGAGGAAATCCGAACCGGATGAGAGGTATTTCTGTTCCTAATCACCCATGTGCTGCAAATGCAATATGTTAGGGTTAGCAATGCTCTTCGATCAAGGTGTGCCACCTGTAGCTGGGAATTGTCGTTTCCCCTACCAATGCAGAAAAGAGAAAAAAAAATCCTTGTGCCGTCAATTCCCCCCCCCCCCCCCCCCCAAAAAAATACATTTGTGAGTATTTAGGCACGTGGAATATATAAAGATGGCCGACAGATCGGAAAAGGTGCGTTTGCAGCGAGGGTGAGCGTAGATGGAAAACGAACAGGCAACGCAGAAGAAAGTCGCCTTCGGGAAAACGTAACCGTTACTCTGTAAAAACGATTAGCGGCCATTTTTGGGCAGATTTAGAAAATTAAAGTCAAACTCTGGGCAAAATGCAATGTTTTTTGGTTATTTTGTATGTCTGGCGGCGCACAGAGAACGCGCGGAATCCATAGAGAACGCATCGGACGTGGCAGATGTAGCAGAGCCGAGTTTGCAGTCTGATGTTATGGTTGCAAGTAAACCGAATGCACAAGTGCAAGTTATCAGTTCAGCTCTGCTACATCCACTAAGCGGGCACCGACCGGCACTCACCGCCGGAACATCCCCTCCATGTCCTTGATCTGCTTCCTGCTGAACTCCTTGAACTCGGTGTACGGGTTGAAGACCCTCATGTGCGGCGGCTCCCGCTCCTCCGGGTCCTCCATCCGCAGGCGGCGGTTCAGCCTGGAGGCCAGCTCGTCCGCAGCCATCGCGTCCCGTCCCCGGCTGCTGCCGCCGCCACCTGTCCCCCCGCACGAGAGGCAGCAGCCGGCACGGGTCATGTGACCGCTCCCACACATATAACGCCGCAGCCCATTGGACGAGAGCGCAGAGGGGGGCGGAGACTGGTCCAGAGAGATGAGGAGGAGAGGAGGATGCTGAGAGGCGGAATGTCACCGCACACTGCGCCACACATAGCGCACGTACGCACAGCGCCGGCAACACTGCGCCACACACAGCGCTGGGCAGCACAGCGCCGGCCAACACTGCGCCACACATAGCGCACGTACGCACAGCGCCGGCAACACTGCGCCACACACAGCGCTGGGCAGCACAGCGACAGGCAACACTGCGCCACACACAGCGCTGGGCAGCACAGCGACAGGCAACACCGCGCCACACACAGCGCTGGGCAGCACAGCGACAGGCAACACCGCGCCACACACAGCGCTGGGCAGCACAGCGACGGGCAACACCGCGCCACACACAGCGCTGGGCAGCACAGCGACGGGCAACACCGCGCCACACACAGCGCTGGGCAGCACAGCGGCGGGCAACACTGCGCCACACAGCGCACGTACGCACAGCGCCGGCAACACTGCGCCACACACAGCGCTGGGCAGCACAGCGACAGGCAACACTGCGCCACACACAGCGCTGGGCAGCACAGCGACGGGCAACACCGCGCCACACACAGCGCTGGGCAGCACAGCGACGGGCAACACCGCGCCACACACAGCGCTGGGCAGCACAGCGGCGGGCAACACTGCGCCACACAGCGCACGTACGCACAGCGCCGGCAACACTGCGCCACACACAGCGCTGGGCAGCACAGCGACGGGCAACACTGCGCCACACACAGCGCTGGGCAGCACAGCGACGGGCAACACTGCGCCACACACAGCGCACGTACGCACTGTGCCACACAGCGCTGGGCAGCACAGCGACGGGCAACACTGCGCCACACACAGCGCACGTACGCACTGTGCCACACAGCGCTGGGCAGCACAGCGCTGGGCAACACAGCGACGGGCAACACAGCGACGGGCAACACAGCGACGGGCAACACAGCGCCACACATAGCGCACGTACGCACAGCGTCGGGCAACACTGCGCCACACACACACACACACACACACACACACACACACGGCAAAACTGCGCCACACACCCAGCACATCCGCAAAGCTTCGGCGCCACACACCGCGCATGTCCGCACAGCGCCGGGGCCACACTGCGCCACACACCGCGCATGTCCGCACAGCGTCGGACAACACTGCGCCACATACAGCATCGGGCAATACTGCGCCACACACACCACGCCACACTGCCCCACACCGCGCCAGGCAACAACGTGCCGGGGCAACACCGTGCCACACTACCAGCCCCTCACCCCTACACTATAGTCATCCTATATTACCAGCCCCTATAGTATTGTCCCCTCACCACTACGCTACAGTCGTCCTACAGTACTGGCCCCTCACTCCTACGCTATAGTCATCCTACTCTACTGGCCCCTCACTCCTACGCTATAGTCATCCTACTCTACTGGCCCCTCACTCCTACGCTATAGTCATCCTACTCTACTGGCCCCTCACTCCTACGCTATAGTCATCCTACTCTACTGGCCCCTCACTCCTACGCTATAGTCATCCTACTCTACTGGCCCCTCACTCCTACGCTATAGTCATCCTACTCTACTGGCCCCTCACTCCTACGCTATAGTCATCCTACTCTACTGGCCCCTCACTCCTACGCTATAGTCATCCTACTCTACTGGCCCCTCACTCCTACGCTATAGTCATCCTACTCTACTGGCCCCTCACTCCTACGCTATAGTCATCCTACTCTACTGGCCCCTCACTCCTACGCTATAGTCATCCTACTCTACTGGCCCCTCACTCCTACGCTATAGTCATCCTACTCTACTGGCCCCTCACTCCTACGCTATAGTCATCCTACTCTACTGGCCCCTCACTCCTACGCTATAGTCATCCTACTCTACTGGCCCCTCACTCCTACGCTATAGTCATCCTACTCTACTGGCCCCTCACTCCTACGCTATAGTCATCCTACTCTACTGGCCCCTCACTCCTACGCTATAGTCATCCTACTCTACTGGCCCCTCACTCCTACGCTATAGTCATCCTACTCTACTGGCCCCTCACTCCTACGCTATAGTCATCCTACTCTACTGGCCCCTCACTCCTACGCTATAGTCATCCTACTCTACTGGCCCCTCACTCCTACGCTATAGTCATCCTACTCTACTGGCCCCTCACTCCTACGCTATAGTCATCCTACTCTACTGGCCCCTCACTCCTACGCTATAGTCATCCTACTCTACTGGCCCCTCACTCCTACGCTATAGTCATCCTACTCTACTGGCCCCTCACTCTTACGCTATAGTCATCCTACTCTACTGGCCCCTCACTCTTACGCTATAGTCATCCTACTCTACTGGCCCCTCACTCCTACGCTATAGTCATCCTACTCTACTGGCCCCTCACTCCTACGCTATAGTCATCCTACTCTACTGGCCCCTCACTCCTACGCTATAGTCATCCTAGTCTACTGGCCCCTCACTCCTACACTATAGTCATCCTACTCTACTGGCCCCTTACTGCTACACTATAGTCATCCTAGTCTACTGGCCCCTCCATTCTACGCTATAGTCATCCTAGTCTACTGGCCCCTCCATTCTACGCTATAGTCATCCTACATTTCCGGCCCCTCACTCCCACACTGTATAGTCATCCTAGTCTAACGGCCCCTCCATCCTACGCTAAAGTCATCCTACTCTACCGTCCCCTCACTCCTACGCTATATAGTCCTCCTCCTCGACCGGCCCCTCCACCCTACGCTATAGTCATTCCTACGCTATATAGTCCTCCTACTCGACGGGCCCCTCCACCCTACGTTATAGTCACTCCTACGCTATATAATCCTCCTACTCGACCGGCCCCTCCACCCTACGCCATAGTCACTCCTACGCTATATAGTCCTCCTACTCGACCGGCCCCTCCACCCTACGCCATAGTCACTCCTATGCTATATAGTCCTCCTACTCGACGGGCCCCTCCAACCTACGCCATAGTCACTCCTACGCTATATAGTCCTCCTACTCGACCGGCCCCTCCACCCTACGCCATAGTCACTCCTACGCTATATAGTCCTCCTACTCGACCGGCCCCTCCACCCTACGCTATAGTCACTCCTACGCTATATAGTCCTCCTACTCGACCGGCCCCTCCACCCTACGCTATAGTCACTCCTACGCTATATAGTCCTCCTACTCGACCGGCCCCTCCACCCTACGCTATTTAGTCCTCCTACTCGACCAGCCCCTCCACCCTACGCTATAGTCACTCCTACGCTATATAGTCCTCCTACTCGACCGGCCCCTCCACCCTACGCTATAGTCACTCCTACGCTATATAGTCCTCCTACTCGACCGGCCCCTCACTCCTACGCTTTAGTCATCCTACTCTACCGGCCCCTCCATTCTACGCTATAGTTATCCTACATTTCCGGCCCCTCACTCCTACACTGTATAGTCATCCTAGTCTACCGGCCCCTCCATCCTACGCCATAGTCATCCTACACTACTGGCCCCTCCATCCTACACTATAGTGTAGGATGGTTATAGTGTAGGAGGACTATAGTGACTCCTACGCTATAGTCATCCTACTCTACCGGCCCCTCACTCCTACGCTATAGTCATCCTACTCTACCGGCCCCTCACTCCTACGCTATAGTCATCCTACTCTACCGGCCCCTCACTCCTACGCTATAGTCATCCTACTCTACCGGCCCCTCACTCCTACGCTATAGTCATCCTACTCTACCGGCCCCTCACTCCTACGCTATAGTCATCCTACTCTACCGGCCCCTCACTCCTACGCTATAGTCATCCTACTCTACCGGCCCCTCACTCCTACGCTATAGTCATCCTACTCTACCGGCCCCTCACTCCTACGCTATAGTCATCCTACTCTACCGGCCCCTCACTCCTACGCTATAGTCATCCTACTCTACCGGCCCCTCACTCCTACGCTATAGTCATCCCACTCTACCGGCCCCTCACTCCTACGCTATAGTCATCCTACTCTACCGGCCCCTCACTCCTACGCTATAGTCATCCTACTCTACTGGCCCCTAGAGTATGGGGGGCCATTTTACAGTTCGAGTTATAATTTCCTACCACTATTCATTACCCCTCGCTGACATTATAATCATATAAACCCCCCCCCCCCACCCCCCACCCACCAACTACTATTCTATTTATATAATATTGATTGTTCCTTACTACTCCGGTGTAATAAATACTCACAATACAGCTTCATACTACTATATTGTAACCACATCATACTAACCCTCACTACTGACCTATAATAACCAACCATACCATTATAATCATTACACCAATAAAACCCACAAAGTATCAGTGCTGCAATTACTGGTGCAGTGAAGGGTAATAATAGTAATACTTATATTGTATAACACTACTAATCCTCCTGCAGCGGCAGTTCTATCACATAATCACTACATCAACATAATACTTTTCCTCATCACTAGACCATTATAACATATCATTATACGCCTCAGCGCTCGGCGAGCGTCCTATTCTACTAGCCTAATCATTCCATGTACAAACATATCTTCATACTGAAGCAAACATGACCCACCGCACAACAGCCTTACGCCAGATACACAGGGCAGCTTACAATCCGTTCTGCAAGGTTTTCACATAACTGGATATCTGTGCAGGGATTGATTCATCAGCCCGTGTAAAAGCGTCCGGAAGACGGGAATCAGTCAGTGGAAAAGCTTGTGTTGACTGAACCACAAACAACTTCTTTGCTTCTCATTAGACATGAGGTCCCAAGCAATCAACTATTGATGACCTATCCTGAGGATCGGTAATCCACAGTATTCTCTCTGGAAAAGCCTTTTAAATGTTTCCATGCAGGAAATTTGAATGGCTGACCGTTTACTGTGAAGAGGGGCGGGTGGGTTGGAACGATCTCTCTCGGATAACAGAGCCTGGAGACCCCCAGATTTTCCACAAGACCAGCGGGATTAGAGGTATGGATGGGAAGGCATAAGCGAGATCCCAGTCCCAGGTCTGAGAAAGAGCGTCTGTTTCCAGTGACTGCCTGTCTGCTCTCCTGAAGAAACAGGGGCATTTGGCGTTCTCCTGGGAGGCGACCAAGTCCACTTGTGGTATCCCCCACTCTTCTGTAATTAGACTGATTGCATGCGGGTGAAGTGACCACTCCACCGGGTCTATCTGTTTGCGGCTGAGGAGATCTGCTCAGTTCCCTGGACCCCTTGCATGGAAGGCTGTGACGGAGGGTCCTAGAAGGTTCACCGCCAGGCCTTGGAGTCGTGGATTCCGGGTAGACCCTGGTGACGAATGAGGGACACAGTCGTCACATTGTCTGAAAAGATTTTAATGCGTCTACCGTTGATATCTACCTCAAAGCCGTGAACCACCTTCCAAGGTGCATACAGTGCTTTATAATTAGAAGACTGAGCCGCCTCCTCCTGGTTCCAGCCCCCCTAGATGTCATAACGACCCAAGTGGGCCCCCCCAGCCAGTCACAATAGCATCGGTAAAGATAGAGGTTGGGGATGTAGGGTACCAGACTGTGGACCTGGCGAGGTTGGATGACGACAACCACCACTCTAAGGATTCTTTGATCCTGGGGGAAAGGGAAACTAACCGATATAGGGAAGAAGGTGATCCATCCCAATTACCAAGGATAAATTCCTGCAGGGTTTTGCAGTGAAGTTGAGCCCATGGGACCACTCCAATGCATGAAGTCATGAGGCAGAGGACCTTCATGCCTTTCGTAATGGAAATCGTAGCAGAGAAAGAAAGTGCCTGACATTCGTCTAGCACCGCCTTCTGTCTCTCCGTCGGAAGGAAAGAACGCTGGAGGCGAGAGCCCAAGATAACTCCTAGAAACTTCTTCTGGTGTTCAGGAAGGAGACTAGATTTATCGTAGTTGACAATCCAACACAATGACTCAAACAAATAGAGAGTGAAATTAATGTGAGTTTGGAGCTCTGGCACCGACCCCGCTACCATCAGGAAGTCATCCAAGTATGGGATGATTATTATATTATTGGCCCTCAGCAAAGCTATCATTTCCAACACAACTTTGGAAAACACGCAAGGTGCCGCAGAGATTCTAAACTGTAAGCATACAAACTGGAAGTGTGACACTGAACCGTTCATGACCAGAGCAAACCGAAGGAATCTCTGGGAATCTGGGTGAATGGGGACGTGGTAATAAGCGTCCTTTAGGTCAATAGTGGCCATGACGCTACCGGGCGCAATTAAGGGCATCGCTGATTGTACTGACTCCATCTTAAATCTCCTGTAAGAAATAGACTTGTTCAAGAACTTTAAATTAAAAAAATTGTTCTATAAGAACCGTTGGGCTTCTTGACAAGGAACAGGGGGAGTAGCAACCCCTGAACCGATCCTCCACGGGAACCTGAATGATAGCCGCAAGAGCTAACAATTCTTGCACTCCCAGTTGAAGAGCCTGAGCGAGCGAAGGCAACTGGCAGGGGGTGACCACGAACCTACGGGAAGGGGAGGAGGAAAATTCAATTCTGTAGCCCTCCTTAATAAGGCGCAAGTCCTAGGGACTGGACGTCACTTCCTCCCACCTGGAGGCAAACTGCATCAGTCGACCGCCGACCTGTGGTGTCTCGGCCGTAGGTGGCTCTGAGGGTGTTGTCTCACCCTTTCTGCCTTTGGGGTAGGACCAGCGTCCGGTCTTACCTTTCCCCTTACATGCCCTGGTGGGAAATGATGGAGGGTAGGAGGAGGAAGGGCGCCTGAAGGTCCTCTCTGTAGGAAGCCCGTGGCTCTTGTCCGATGCCTTCTCCAACAATGAGTCTAGGGACGGCCCGAAAATCCTGTGGCCCTGGAACGGCAGGGCACAGAGCCTATTCTTGGAGGTACTATCTACAGTCAAGGCTTTGGCCCAGACAGCTCTCCTAGCTGTATTGGAGAAAACTGCCGAGCGGGCTCCAAATTTTACGGACTCCATGGAGGCGTCCGCCAGGAATCCTGCCGCTAGCTGGAGTAAAGGCAAGCAACTGGCAATGTCTTCCCTGGGACCCCTTTGGGTGACCAGCGACTGGAGCTGGTCCAACCAGACAGTCATGGACCTCGCCACTGATGTGTCTAATATTCGCCTTCATAGCTAGGGCAGCGACTTCCCATGCTTTTTTCATTGTGGAATCCACTTTAGCGTCCGGCGGATCCCGCAACTGCGAGACATCCTCGAAGGGTAGGGCCGCCTCCCTGGACACCCTGGCCACCGCTAGGTCTACCTTGGGGGTAGCTTCCAAGAAGTTGATGTCGTCTGTGGAAAATATCAGGCGATTCCTGAATTCTGTTGGAAGGGAGAATTTGTATTCCGCCTGCCTCCACTCTGATAAGATCAGCTGTTTCAGGATGTCGTTAACCGGAAACTGCCCTCAGTATCTTCCCTGGCTCACATCTTGCATTCAGAATCCAGACAGACAGCAGCAGAGGAAAATTGGTCTTTAAATTTTTGAATTTGGCGCCTTCCCGAATCCGGACACGCCCCCTTGGCTGTGGCTCTGCACCTCATGTGACGGCACTATGTCACTCCACCGGGGGTCACTCTGCACTTACCTGCTGGATGCGGCTGCCGCTCTGCCGAGAGGGAGGCCAGGACCGTCTGCCGCTGCCGAGCCCAGTGCCACCAGACGCCTGCTGCTGGATTCAGCACAGCTCCTGTGCGCCCCCCCCCCCCCCCCCCCCGGGAGAGGGACGACCATGGAAGTAGGAGTGATGCAGGGCCAGGTACCGGGGATTCTGTTCCTCCAGCCAGCAAACCCTATGGGCAGTGTGCTGGGAGGATAAAAGGTTGCTGTATAGTATGGTCCTGCGGGTGAGGGGCCCTCTTACGTGGTCCCACCCGCACAGGGACTGCCAGCCCAGCAGAGGATCCGCCCCAGGGCGGACAGGCTGCTGGAGTTCCTCTTCTCCGACATACACCTGGAGGTTTCTCCGCTTGGACTGTCCTGTAGGGACAGGAAGACACTGGTGAGCTGGTGATGGGAGTTGCCTTTTGTATTTTCTGCTTCCTGTCCCAACAGGTGTCCAGCAGGCAACCTCCAGGTGTATGCTGTCAGGATGACAAGGGGAAACAGTTTTCCCTTAGAGGGGTTGTCACACTTTTAGCAGTTTTGCAACAGGAAGCAAACAGCTCCATACATTACACAGTGGCCCAAGGTTGGTACTACAGGCCGAGTCCTATTGAAGTGAATAGGACTGCACCTGCAGTACCATCCCAGGCCACTGCGTAACACACCGCGCCATCTGCTTTCTAGAACTGGTACAACCTCTTTATAAAATGTCATTCTTTTATAAATGGGTCTGAAATTCTTTATACATTTTCCTCAACCACATACTAATCTTTGCACCATCAGGGATTATTTCAATCAGATAGCCTTCAGCTGCTTATTTCCACTGCAGCGGCCTCTACAGAGGAGATTTTGCATTACATGCACACAATTTCAATAGATCGCAGTGAATGTCATACAGCAAGAGCAACTGCTCATTGGCAACCATCCGCCATGGCTGATAAATTCCCATCCCCCCTTCCAGCTTGGGATACCCCTGATGCAAAAAAGTTCCCTTAAGTTTTAGCACTTTTTTGCTTGGACTCCTCATGAGCTGCCCAGTGACACCAGTTCTGATGGAGCATGTGCAGGAGCATGTGGCTACCATTGACAGCACCTCACAGGGTAATAGTGGGAGTAAGCAATAAAATCCCTTTTTCCAGTACGGATAAGAAATGGAAGCGGAACTCCGGCTGCGCCAATTTTGAGACACAGACTACAGTGTTGATGGAAACCTCAATGGTTGATTACACAAAACTGCAGTAAACTCTCTGCAAAATTATTAACCTCTCCCCTTCAAAGAGACTAACTTCACACCGCACCTTCCACCTACTACCCACATATTTTATCAGAAGGATCACACAGGATTAACACTTTAGTGTCCTACATTTATATCAAGCCGTACATTATACTTCCTTCCAGGCCTGAATTTTTCTTGGTCACCGTTATAACATAATTACCTAGTGCACCAGCACCCTCTAGTGGAGACCTATAAACATGCAGGATACAGTGACACCAGCAGGTAGATCAGTCTCATTACATCTTTCTTGCAAAAAAGGGCAACGGGGTGTCCTACATAGAAGGAATCATTACACAGGGGTCCGTTTTGCAATTTTTTAATAGACAGGGCGTTCAAAAGTGTGGAAACACCCATATTCAGACAAAATGGTTTGGCAGGCAGTGATCCAATTTTGCATACAAACTGCCGGGAAACAGGGAAACCTATTAGGCCAGGTCACCAAAAGGACTGCCATTTCGGTTGCCGCCATCTTGGACTCATCATCACATTGGAACAATTAGTCAAGTGTGTATAATATGTCTGACTGGGGATGTCACACGCCTACCTTCCCATTGGAAAAATTATAATTGAGGCCAAGATGGTGGTGTTCAAAATGGCCGTCATGTTAGTGACATGGCCCAACAGGTTTCCCCGCAGCTTGCATGCAAAATTGGATCATGGTCTGCTGAACAGCTTTCATTCCATATAGCGTAACAAATCTTCACCATCTTCAAGAGCTCTGCTTGCAGTCAGTGAACGAGGTTTTCAGCATTTATAGGCAGTGGATAAAAGCCTTGCAACGTGTGCTCATACTCTAAGTAAATGGTGACAGTTCCCATTCAATGACGGCAAGCAACAACCTGGAATGGATAAATAAAGGAGGGTAGAATATTATACACGAGAAGCCTCTGCTAGGTTTACAGGCGATGGCTGCTTCTGCCACAAGCTGTAATAGAAGGGAGATAGCATTATGTCCCTAGCAGTGCAGCATTCCAGGAGCGGGCTCACAGCAGATGAGATGGCGGGGTAATTGAAGGCCTTGCCCCGGGCCTCTACCATCTCCTCCCCTGGGAGGTAGCCTGGACCCGTCCAAGTTACTGCTGGGGGATGTCACAGGGAAAGGGCAACTAGCAGTTACTTTGAAGTTCTTTGTCACTCGTGACGCCATCGTCCCATCCTCTGCGGTGAATCCTGAAGATGTAATAAATAGTCCATACACACTGGTAACTTTCTGAGCAAAACCAGGAACGGTTGGAAGAGCTCGTTTACTGTTGTGGGCCATATTGTGCGTCTGTGTGCTACAGGGACAAATGTGATCACTTATGGAGCACTATATAGCGTCCTATGAAGTGCTCGGAAGGGAGTGAATTTCTTACCGAAAATTCCTTTTTTCCGAGTCATCCTGACAGCAGACATGGAGGTTGCACCTTGACCTCGTAGGGACAGGAAGCAAGAGACTTCAAAAGGCTCCTCCCGTCTCCCATTCACCAGTGTCTTCTAACTTACTTACATGGACATGTCGTGGTTAACCAAGGAAGATAGTTATTTGCTCCGAAAAAAAATAACATGGTTAGTTCCATTTGAACATAAACAAGAAGAGGGTAGCTTACCCAGACTTAACACAAGATAATACGCACAAATTTTCCGCATAAAAGGAAATGTCCACCATAGGAGCCTCTGGGCTACTGGTTCGTGCCCGCATAAACGTTTATATAAACGTGTGAATTTTTGGGAGGGAAATACGTAACGTCAGGATGACTCGGAAAAAAGGAATTTTCGGTAAGAAATTCACTCCCTTTTCCCGGCGTCATCCTGACGATAGACATGGAGTATACCAGATTAACTCTTTAGGGAGGGACCACTGCCTGCAGGACCTTTCTCCCGAAAGAGAGATCGGAGGAGAGGTCCGCATTCAGCCTGTAATGTTTTGCGAATGTGTGCAGGTTGGACCATGTGGCTGCCTTACAAATTTGGTCCGGCGTCGCCATAGCCCTCTCTGCCCAGGAGCAGGATACTGCCCTGGTAGAATGGGCCTTGAGTCCTTCCGGGATAGAACTGTTGCCGGAAGAGTAGGCCTGCTGGATGGTGGATTTTATCCAGTTGCTGATGGATCTCCTAGAAGCCGCTCTTCCTCTGCCCGGCCCCTGAAATTGAACAAAAGACAGTCAGCCTTCCTAAAGAATGAGGTCTGCTCTAGGTAGCATAGAATGGCCTTCCTTGCATCCAGGCTATGGTAGTCTCTTTCCCTATCGTTTTGGGGATTTTGACAGAAGGATGGGAGAATAATTTCTTGCTGTCTGTGGAATTTTGAGGCTACCTTTGGAAGAAGAAAAGGGGGTCTGTTTTTAGTATGACCCTATCGTCCTGGCTTAATAGGTAAGATGTCTTACAAGATAGGGCCTGGAGCTCGCTTACGCGCCTCGCTGTTGTGATAGCTACCAGGAACACAGTTTTAAACGTGAGGAACCTAATTGGAATCTGATCGATAGGTTGAAGGGGTCTTTGCAGAGGCTTTGGAGAACTAGGTTCAGGTCCCATGGGGGGGGGACTGTACTACGGCTAATTGGCCTCATTCTTTCTGCCGCTCTCATGAACCTGCGGATCAGTCTATGATCCGCCAAAGTTGGGTCTAGAATGGCCGAGAGCGCTAATACCTGTACTTCCAGGGTTCCTGGTCTCAGGTTTTTATCTGGAGGAAGTCCAAAATCTCCGCCACCAAAGTGTCAAGATTGGAGACTCCCAGCCCCCTCCAGGAGGAGAATTTTTTTCCCGATCTTATTATAAATAGCTGAGGTTACAGGTTTTTGGGACTGGCGTAGAGTCACGATAACTCTGGAGGACAGACCTTGTCTTAGTAGCGTCTGTTCCTCAATATCCACACCGCGAGGTTCAGTCTCTCTAGGTTGGGGCAAAGAACAGGGCCCTGCGCTAGAAGGTCCTTCCTGGATGGAAGGCGGATTGACTCCGAGCTGGCGAACTTTAGGAGCACCGGAAACCATGCCCTTTTTTCCCAGTGTGGGGCGATCAGGATCAGCGTGATGTTGCTCTGCTGGACCTTCTGAAGAACTCTCGGGATCAGAAGTATGGGGGGGGGGGGGGGGGGGGGGCGTACGCCAGACTGAAATCCCAACTCTGGGAAAAAGCGTCTAACCCCTTGGCCTTGTCCCTCGGATCTAGGGAAAAATAGGCGGGACATTTTGAATTTTTGCTGCTCGCTTCTGTAATGAGACGAAATTCCTCTTGATTCAGAGACCATTCCCCGGGGTCTAGGCCTCTTCGACTTAGAAAGTCGGCTGTCAGGGACTGTACCGTGGACTCGGCCCATCGGAAGATCCGGGCTGTTAATTTCAGCAGGTGAAAGTTTCTGGTGCCTCCCTGGTGGCGAATAAGTGAAACGGCGGTCACGTTATCAGAGAAGATCTTAACATGTCTCTTCTTTAGGCTATCCTGAGCTCTGTGAAGCGCCTCCCAGATGGCCCTAAGGTCTCTGAAATTTGAGGTCTGGGCACGCAATGTCGGACCCCATTTGCCCTGGAGCAAACGCTGCCCCACTTGCGCTCCCCAGCCAGACTGGCTTGCGTTGGGGACTACGGAGATGAAGGGCTCTGTCACCCATGGGGACTCCGCCTCTAGGTTGCCAGTTGACCGCTACCAGCGGAGGGACCTTGTGACCGATGATGGCACGGGCATTCTGCTGTCCAGAGAGGTTGTTGCCCCGTCCCAGTTGCCCAGGGTGGCTCTCTGTAGCGTCCTTGAGTGCGCCTGGGCCCAAGGAATAATGCCGATACAGGAGGTCATGAGGCCCAGGAGCCTCATTGCGTCCCTAATCGTTATTTGCTTCTTCTGGCCGCATTTCTGTGCTGCCAGCCTAAGGTTTTCCTGCCTGGGTGGAGGCAAGACAAGATCTGAGACGCTGAGTCTATCTGTACCCCCAGGGAGGTCTTTCGCGTCTCGGGGAAAAGACTAGACTTAGGGAAGTTAACTATCCACCCCAGTCTCTGAAATAGGGAGATGATTCGGCTGGTATCCTCTTTGAGGATCTTCGGCGAGGATGCAATTACCAGGAAATCGTCCAGGTATGGGACAATGTTTATGCCTGCCACATGGAGATGCGCCACCATCTCTGCCACTATTTTAGAGAATATCCTGGGTGCCGTTGAAATTCCGAGGGGTAGGCACTGGAATTGAAAATGGTGTACACGGCTGCCCATCCTGATGGCAAACCGCAGGTACTTGTGATGTTTCGGCAGGATTGGGACGTGGTAGTACGCGTCCTTTAGATCAACGGTACTCAAAGTCCCCTCTTTTGATCAGAGTTACTGCAGATATGACGGTTTCCATCTTAAACCTTTTGTAGGTAATAAACCTGTTCAGGCCCTTCAAAGTAAGGATCATCCGAAACGGTCGTTCGGTTTTTTGATCAGAAATAGGGGTGAGTAAAACCCCAAGCCCTGTTCTACTGCGGGGACCCGGACTACCGCCCCCATCTGTAGCAGCTTAGAAATTTCATTTTTAAAGATATCCTGCAGGGTGGGGGATTGCATGGGGGTGACTCTGAAATTACTGGGGGGCTGGGTGAAGAGTTCTATTCTGTACCCTTGGGCTATGAGCTGCAGGACCCATGGGTTGTCTGTAATCCCCTGCCATTCCCGAGAAAAGCTCAATAGTCTGCCCCCCACCTGGTACTCGCCTACAGGGGAAGGGGTTGTTTTTGTCTTACCCCTGCCTCCTTTGGGGTAGGACCAGTGTTTTTCCTTTGCCTCGGTATGGCTTGAAGGATGGCTGAGGTTTGTGGGGAAATCCAGTTCTTGCTTGGTCCGGGAAACTGTGGGTCCTGTCGGTAGCTCTTTTTAGGATCTCCTTTAAGTCCGTGCCAAAAGATGTGCTGGCCATGAAAACGGGATGTTACACGGCCTTCCTTTGGAAGCCGCATCTGCTTTCCATGTTTTCAGCCAGACCGCCTGTTGCTGATCTAAGTAGAGGCATGCATTCCAGTAACACATCTCTAGGAGCCTTCTGTTTAATCTGGTCGTCGAGTTCCCCCAACCAGAGGAACATCGACCTCGCCACAGAAGTCGCTGTGATATTGGACTTCAGCGTATAGGCGGTTGTTTGCCAGGCCCGTTTCATCAAGGCGTCAACCCTGTCCATCGGGTCTTTAAGATGAGGAGTCCTCGAATGGCAGGGCTGTCTTTTTGGCCATTATGGCCACCTGTGCCCGACGCCACGCGTGGCTGCGCCGGCATGCCTGGAGGAGAGAAGCATCTGAGCCTATGGCCCGCCGCTCTCCCAGGCTGAAAACAACTGCGCCGAGCTGTGGCAGAGGAAGGAGGGAACCCCAAGGACCTCTGGTCCGCCGCTCCGACCGCTGCGGTGGTGAACCCCGGGCAATCAGACCTGTGGCCCGCCGTGCTCCCGGACCGCGCGTAGATGCTCACGTCTTTCTCCGCAAAGCGGAGTCTCTCTTTATATTCGCGGGACAAATAGCGGTGTTTGTCCGCGCAGCCCACTCATCTGTGATTACTTTCTTCAGGGTATCATTAACCAGAAACACTGTGCGGTTCCTTGGTCTGAGCCAGCTGACAAGTCGCCCAGGGATTGCTCAAACTCTGAGCTTGTTAGCGGTATGTGGCTCGCCCTTTCTTCCCGATGAGCTGGGGGAGACTGGAAATCGATGCCCGGACCTCCTCTCTAACCAGGGATCTAATATCTTCCCTGAATGCGGCCTGTTCATCCGTAAGCATCTTGTAGGTACAATCGGGCATAGCGGCTTTTTATACGCCTTGTCCTTTTTTTTTTTTTTTTTAAAGACACAGGGCGCCTTTCCTGTGTTTTTTTCTTTAGGTCCTGTTTAGACCGGGTAGATTCCCTGTCCTGCAGAATATACATGCACATAAGGGAAAACCCCCCACACAATGCTAAATCTCTGAGCATAACATCCCTGCAACAAGTAACACTTAGTTTGCAGGGCTTCCATCTCTGGTTCCTTTGTAGTCATGATGCAGAAACGCAGACAGAACCAGATTAGACAGATAAATCCTTCTCTGAAGGTGTGCTGTCAGTGGAAGCTTGCCGGGGGGTCTCCATTTTCAAATCTCCCGCTGTTCCGGGTCAGCTGACTGCGTCTGATGTCACCGCGTCATGCCGCGTCATTGGCGCGGCCGCGCCGGCATGCCTGAAGGAGAGAGGCATCTGAGCCTATGGCCCGCCGCTCTCCCCGGCTGAAAAACAACTCCGAGCTGTGGAAGAGGAAGGAGGGGGACTCAAGGACCTCTGGTCCGCCGCTCCGACTGCTGCGGTGGTGAACCCCGGGCGGTCAGACCTGTGGCCCGCCGTGCTCCCGGACTGCGCTGACACCCCAAAGGGAGATGAGAAGGGAAGCAGCCCTATGGACCGTCAATCCCTACAGTCAGCCTGCTTTGGAAAAATGTGAGGGGGGGGGGGGGGGGAGGGGGGGGGGGGGGGGGGGAACAGCCCTATGGACCGTTCCCCCAGCTGTCATCCTGCAGCTCCCTGGAGGGAGCTCCTCTTGCATGTCCCTGTAGGGACAGGAAGCACTGGTAAATGGGAGACGGGAGAAGCCTTTTGAAGTCTCTTGCTTCCTGTCCCTACGAGGTCAAGGTGCAACCTCCATGTCTGCCGTCAGGATGACGCCGGGAAAATACAGATCTGTAAAGGCTTTGATCCATGCACATGGCTTGCCAGACTATTAGCAAGAACGCTTCATTTTAAGGAGCCATTGCACTTTTTAAAGACTTGACATGTTAGACCCTCACTGAAAAAAACTTGGCGTCTCCGAGTACCAAAATACCTCTGCAGCGTGTTTCCCTGAAAATAGGTCCTATCCCGGTTTTCAGGGGAGGCTTGAAATATAAAGCCTCTCTGAAAAGACCTAGCTAACCTGCAAAAAAAAAAAAAAAAAAAGAAAAAAAATATATTATACTTACCTGGTCAGAGGCGTCCCGATGGTCTCCAGCGGCTCTGCGGCAAACTGCAGTGTCCTCCTCATCTACCCTCTCAGCTTCTTTATGGCGACCAGGCATTGAATACCCCACCTCTAGCAAAGCGAGTGCTGTGATTGGCTGCTGACTCTCGATTAGCCAAGCACATCCGGCGCTCAATTAGCCAATCACAGCACTTCCTTTGCTGGAGGCGGGGTATACAAAGCCCCGTCGCCATAACAGCTGAGATGGCAGACGGGGAGGACACTGCAGTTTTCCGCAGAGCCGCCAGAGACCATCGAGAGGCATTGGGACGCCGCAGACCAGGTGAGTATAGGGGTTCTCCCCCCAACCCTTCCTCGAAAATAAGAAACTGTGCTTCTTTTGGGGGTAAAATTATTATAAGACAGAGTATTATTTTTTTTTTTATGGAAACATCATTGGATGGCAGCATTCCTACAAAATCAATGGGACTTTTTAAGGACACACGACACCCCTCCTGACCCACATCACAGGCCTCTCACCAGCTAAGCCAGAAACCTACTGGACACTGATGAAGGGCAGACACCCCAAAACAACTGTCTGTGTAGTTTTCTGGCTTGGTTTTCTATTCCCAGTCATTGTTAAAGGGGTTGTCCCGCTCCGAAACGGGTTTTTTTTTGCATAGGCCCCCCGTTCAGCGCAGGACAAACCCAAGGGATGTGTTGAAATTAAAAAAAAAAAAATTTTACTTACCCGAATCCCCTCTCTGCAACTTCTTCCTTCTTTTCCTCCAAGATGGCCACCAGGATCTTCACCCACGATGCACCGAGGGTCTTCTCCCATGGTGCACCGTGGGCTCTGTGCGGTCCATTGCCGATTCCAGCCTCCTGATTGGCTGGAATCGGCACACGTGACGGGGCAGAGCTACGCGATGACGCGTAGAAGGGGGCGGAGCCAGAACGCTGCTCGTGCCCGGACCGACCAGAAGGGAGAAGACCCTTCTGCGCAAGCGCATCTAATCGGGCGATAAGACGCTGAAATTAGACGGCACCATGGAGACGGGGACGCCAGCGCAGGGAAGGCGAGTACATAACTTCTGTATGGCACATATTTCATGCACGATGTATATTACAAAGTGCATGTATATGGCCATACAGAAGTGTTTAACTTAACTTGTCATCGCGGGACAACCCCTTTAGGACTTGTTAAAAAGTCACATTGATTTGAAGGAATGCAGCCATCCAATAGATGGCGCTGCAGAGGTATTTTTCCCCATCTTTCTAATTTGCATAAAATTACCCAGAGGAGCTTGCATGGCCTTATAAGTCTCCTCACTTACCTTCTAGTTGCCCCCATACCATTTTCGGGTTCCCTCCCTGCGGAGAGACTATACCATCCTCTGACCCACTCTCTGCCTAGGTGTTTCCATGCACTTTTTGGGGGCTTTCCTTAAGGAGACATGACACTCCTCCTGAGTCTCCTAAGAGGCACAGCACTTGAGAGATATCAATGAATATTGTACATAGTATTTAATGGGATTGTCTAGGATTTGAAAAACCACTACTTTGCTCAAAAAGTATCTCAAGTCCATAAAACTGAACGTAGCCCAGCTGCAATAACACAAAACTGTAGATAGGGCGGTGCTGTTTTTGGGAGCCAGAAGCTAAGTTTTCCTAATCCTAGGCAACCCCTTTAATGAGCAGATCTGCTGCAAGTCCAGACTGATATCATCCCATGAGAAAAATAGTACAGAATATTTTATTAAACCCATACGAATGACAACCATGTAAATTTACAAAAATGTGGAATATATTCAGAGAGGAATAAAAAGGACTTGTATAACAATAGAGGTAGAGGAAACAACAAAGCTAAAACGAAAGCACGATCGGGCAGATTTACCATTGAAGACGCACTAGTAAACAGTCTTACATGCTGGCATCACATGTATGATGTGCTTTACACAGAAAAGGAGTGGCTTCACAGGAAAGGGGCGTGGCCTCACAGGAAACAGGGCATGGCATACATGTCTTTGTGCCAAAATTTTGACCAAAATCGGTCATAGGACTAAGTCAACTAATAGGTGGTATAAAGTCATACTAGACAGTCTCAAGATGCACCAGATTCATCATCCAGCACGAGCCGCAGGCACATTTTTAAGGCTGTCTAAGTTTG
Organism: Eleutherodactylus coqui; assembly: GCF_035609145.1. Classification (NCBI taxonomy): domain Eukaryota; kingdom Metazoa; phylum Chordata; class Amphibia; order Anura; family Eleutherodactylidae; genus Eleutherodactylus; species Eleutherodactylus coqui. The sequence goes on along the minus strand of NC_089842.1, from coordinate 47,148,611 downwards.
CACTGTCCATTAGACAGTATCAAACGTGCCCATACTTTTCACAGCAACAACGCCCTATGCGGGCTGATCAGAACCAATTTTCTTATCTTCATATTCTGGGGGTGGGGTAATAGGCTCAATCTTGTTGGTGGTTTCCGCTATTTTTGTCTGACCCGACAGGTTAAGTCTAAATTCTTTCAGGTGAAGTTTGTCTGACTTTATTCTTCTGATGTTTAAAGGCTTTTTCTCTTTCGCCGAGCGAGAATTCGTCCTCTGCGGTTGCTCCCGTTTAGCTGAAGAGGCGTTGGGCCTAGTTGGGGTGGAATCATCAAGTTCTGTCAGGGACTCGTAAGAGGGGAGGGTAATACTCATCCTCCCTGAACGGTCAGTCTCTGTGGCTTCTCTGGCGTTGTACCCAATCCTCATCACTTCCTCGTAGCTGGGAGCCGAGTATCGGGGGACGTTCACGTCTTCATGACTAGAGGGAAAAAGCGAGAGAAAACATTAAAATTGCTTTTTTAGCAATGGTCTCTGCCGTCAGACTAGTACATCGGGAAGCGAAAGTACTACTACTGCCGATGCCGATCACAACCATGACCAACACTAAATTTACAACTCGTCAAATAAGTATGGCATAAAGTATACCTTATTAGCAAAACCGCGAACCTTATGTAAATTGGGACAATGGCAGATTTCCAATGCATGACCTACATTCTGACATGGATCAGTTTTGGCAGGGCTGCCCATTGGCACAAGCCTCTTATACCAAAATGGAAGTCCAGCTCTAGGGATGCAGCCATTCTGGCCTTAGCAGATGGTTGGAATAGGCAAAGGGGTTCTTAAAAAGGAGTTCTCCCACCATAGTAAGATTTTGCCCCCCGCACCCCTCTTTCACCCGATGGCCAAATCTCTTACAGAAACTAATTGCAGGAACATTGATTAGTCTAGTCAACATTTCCCAAAACAACTCCCAACAGGTCCATAGTATTGTACAGGTGTCCTCTATAGGGCATACTCAAACCATGACCTACGGGGGAAGGGGGGGGGGGGGGAGAATTCGTGAGAACTGGAGTTTGGCAGATACTGGTCTAGTCCCTCACTTTGTGCACTATAGACATTAGGTGCTAGGATATAAGCCACCACCATCACTGCCACCTGAGGGCAAAGAGGTAGGGCTGGAGGGCTGAGCATCCCTTGCTTAGGAGGAGTCAATCTACTTGTGTACTACATGGTGGAGAGAAGATACTGGGTGGCTGCCAGAGTCATCGGAAGTTTTGTTTTTTTTATTTTTGAGACTGTGGCTAAGAACTGCAAAATTCTAATCCAAATACCTAAAAGGGGTTGTCCAGAAATTGAAACACTTTTCCAATCCTAGGCCTCCCGACTGTCTCAGATTCTGCAGAGCAGTCCTGGTTTTGGGATGCTGTCCCGAAGTCCCAGGAGGCAGGAGACATGTCCCGACCCTTCCACACCTCCTTGGTGCAGTTACTAAGGTACAGCGGATGAAGGACCTGCAATGATGATATCAGTCACATGACCATAGCAGGTCCTTCATCAGCAGTCTACAGTGGAGGTAAGAAAGTTGGTCCCGCCACCTCCAGCATCACATATAGGGGAGAGGAGAGATGATTAGTGGGGAAGTTCAGCCTACTACAACTCCCAACATGCCACCAGTCTGCAACAGTCAGGGCATGCTGGGAGTTTTAGTTCTATCAATTTTAGGTCTTTCATCTGTTGAGATTAATAGAACAACAACTCCCAGTATGCCTTGACCGATTCAGACATTCAGGACATGCTGGGACTTCTAATTTAACTGTAATATAAGTCCGGTGACACACTGACGCATTTTGGTCCCTGTTGTGTCCATAATACAGAGGTGCATGACGGCCTGACTACGGATCTCCTGACTCAGACTTCAAGCATCATACATTCCCATCATGCTCAGCTGCTGGTATTCCAATGTAGATGTGACCCCATCTAAACTTGATATTGCTAGAATCGTGCTGACCCAGAGAATAATGTTATCACATGATTTATTATTCAGGCTGAACACCAGAAAAATCAAAATCAAAAGGATTTGCAGAATTTTCTCTCCCCCACCCCCCCAAAAATAAAAAAGTTATAGATTAAAAAAGTATCCTGAAATGATGCCATTAAAAATACACCTTGCCACTACGTAAACCAGATTTCCCCCCTTCCCCACAACAACCGATGAAGGACAGGACTGCAGACAAAACACGTGCCGCTTCATATACATTCTGCAATCCCATCCCTGATAACGTGGCCTCAGTTTATGATGAAGGTCACCAACTGAAACCTGTTCTTCATCTCCCATCATGTGACCCGTCATTCCACAGCTGGAGTATTTTATACTCTGCTGATAGCACGAAGGACACGCAGTAAAAGGCGCCAAGAACAACCCTGCAATGTTATATTAAACACTTTAAATTCTCCCACTCTGACATTAGAGAAAAAAAAACAAAAAAAAAACAAAAACAAAAAAACCCCAAAAACACAGGGCCGTTCGCTCCCAGCAACTAAAGCTTGTTCATTGTATAGTGAAAAATTGCCATTTTCTGATCTGCTTTCTAGTTTGATAAATCTGATTGCCATCATTGAATAGGAACCTTCATTATTTTCTTACTCCTCGTCCTGCACTGATCATATGGCTGCACGGCTCGTACAGAGCGCTCAGGTACTTGTAGGGTTGCCACCTTTGTCACGAAAAAAATACCGGCCATTGTAAAAAAAAAAAAAAAAAAAAAAAAAAGGTGTGTCTTATCACAGCATTTTTTTTTCTCTTTATCTCCTCGCGAGAACATGCTGGAGTCTGCAGACGCTCGCATTGCATACAATCTACACGCAGGCGTGTGTGACATCCCCCACATCTCAATGGCCCCCAGTCGTAATGGTGACATCCCACAGCGGCCCCCTGTAGTAATAAGTCACGGCGGGGACGGCGGAGACAGGATCCAGCTGAGCCCCAGGAGCTGAAGAAAAGGAGAGTATGATTTTTTAAAATTTTTTTACACCAGTTTGGGTTGCGTTTCAGGGATGGGTTTACATTTAAAGCCCTTCCCTGAAAAACAATTACAAGATGCCAGCGGCTGGATCCCCTACCGCATCTGTCATCTGTGACAGCTGCAGTAGGGAATTCTTTATTTCCCATGGGGATGAACAAAACATCTGCTGCATGTCGCAAATGTGTTCTTCACCCCCTCGGGGGACACTGTAGCCCGACCAAAATACCGGTCTGTAATAGGGCCAGTAAAAAATAAATAAATAAAAATACCGGACCAGCCTGGCGGGAAAAATACAGGCCAGGCCAGTGAACTACTGGCCGGGTGGCAAAACACAACTGTACGATCCCTGCATGACTGGGACGCATTCTCATTCTCTGGAGGGAAATCATGAAGGTTCTCATTCAGCGATTAAAAGTAGAAGACCGTTTAGGTGTTTTTCCCTTAACCATTACAATGCATGTCACATAACGAAGAAACTTTGCAGATAGTAAAAAAAAAAAATTAAAAAAAATTGATTATAAAAAAATCACACAAAATCACTTTTTTCCCATTTTTCAATTTTTTTTATTTTCTGATTGTTGAATTTTTTTATTCTGTTGTCCATTCATGACTTTGGGGGCGGCCATGTAACCCGAGCTGCATTTGGAGCATTTAGGCTGAATGGCCACAGACGGATTATCGCTGCGGAATTTGCGGTTAGACACCTGCCGCGAGTTTCCCAGCAATGTCCGTCCATAGACCTGCTGTGTTAAACGAGTGTCTCCTGCCCATGAGCAACAATAAACCGATTTTCCTCTCGCAGGGAAAAAAAAAAATCGCCGCATGTTCCATTTTGTGCGGAAGAAAAAAAAACAAAAAACGCATGGACGGCTTCCATTGCAGTCAATGGAAGCTGTCAGTCCCACGATACTTCTGCTGTGAGCACTGCAGAAGTATCGTGGGAATCCACGTCACAGCCCAGCACCAGCGAGTCATGCGCGCCAGGCGAGACATTTGCCGGAGAGACGGATAGGTGACTATAGGGCTCTGGATGGCGCCAGTTCTGATTCTGCTGCAATATTTCGCAGATGAAATTCGACCCGGCCGTGGGCATGATGCCTTAGACATAATTTACAGCAGCCTCATGGGCCCTTTACACAACAGACAGGAGCGATCCATTGACTTGTATGGAGACTATTCTAGTTATGCTCTGACCTGTGCAGGGGTCATTTTACAGGGAGGGGGAGTAGATGGTTACAGCTTGTGGCTATTGTGAATGGTGGATCCTGTGTTATCTACATCAGTTTACCTTTCAGTCTTAGGCTGGCTGCACACGGGTGGATTTTTGATGCAGAATCTGGAGCAGGCGTCATCCTCCGGATTCCGCAGCATTAACCCTCCATAGCACGCTATGGAAAAATGATTCTCCATGTACACGAGCAGAAACCAATTGCGGTTTCCGCTTGCAGATGGAAAAAAATCATTGCAGCATGCTCCATTTCACTGTGGTTCCTACATAAACGGCTTCCATTGAAGTCATGGGAAGCAGTCTGACCTGCAGATTTTGCGGGAAGACCAGGAGATTAAAAAATACATACTGCGCATGTGCACCGGCTGGCATGCCCGCACACATCTGCAGTACAGAATAAAGAAGAGTCGCAGGGTTGCCGGCCGTGGGCATGGGCAGATTCCATGCAGGATTCCCCATGTGGAATCTACGTATGCTGTGGACATGAGGCCTTAGGGTAGTTTCACACGAATGGTCGCGATTCCACTGCAAGAAAAAGCGAGGCAAAAATTTGCAATTCAGGATGCATGCGCATCCACAAACTAAATCAAGAATGCGGATTTGATTTGCGGACCTTCTGATCTGGAAAACAAAATCGCAGCATGCTCCATTTCTGTGCGGATCCCGCACTGACTGCTTCCATCATTGAAGTCTATGGAGTCTCTGGCCACGGGCAGGGTCAGCTCCCTGCAAGCTCGCACAGGTGGAAGCTGATCCGCCCGTGGACATAAGACTACATTCACATTCCAGGCCTCAAGGGAAGAAATGGCAAAGAAAACAAATAAATAAATAGGAAAGTGGTGGTCTGTGAGCGCCAAATGCCAACCAAACCGGAAAACTGTTCAGAGTGAATCCCGCAGGACATCCGCATATACCGTTGATTTTTGAAGCTCTAGCCAATAGTACCAAGTTTTATAAACCTGTCAAAGAAACAGTTTAGAGAAGAGGAAAGATCTTCCATATTCATCACATCAATCTCGGAAAACCTTAGACACCGTAGGGCGGTGGGCTTTCTCCCAGCGTAGGCGGATGCAAACTCTCGCTGTCATCACCAAGCGACGCAAGAAGTGAATGCTTGTAGATCTCGCAATGATTGAGTTGAAGCAGCGCTGGCTCCAGCCTGATCCAGGTTCCAGCAAGCCGATGGATCACCCATCGAACCTCGTCCCAGAAGGGGCGCCAGGAACCTGCAGGACCAGAAAATGTGAAGGAGGGAGCCCACTTCCACACCGCTCCAAAAAAAGTCTGTGTTAGGGAATGTTCTGATCAAGACTAGTAGCTACAGAGGGAACGGTCACACCCAAGGGGGCTTCCTCTGCCATGTAAGAATACGCCAGCATTCTAGACATAGGTGGGGGCTGCTTTCTAGATTTTGTACTGAAGCTCAGGATTCCGCAGCCGTGCCCCTTGCCTCAACATTCAGGCCACAGGTTAGGCTGCAGTGGGCAGTCTAAAAGGGGTACACCAGCATTCTAGTATCACACAAGCCCTGCAGGGTTGTTGCTATCGAACCCCCGGGTTATCGGTATTAAAACTCACTAATGAAGTAAATAAGTAAACCCAGCGTTCCAACAATCCACCATCCTACGGCCTTATCCTGCTCACCTGGCACTTTTAAGGTGGGTTCACACGGGGCGGAATTCCCATGCGGAACGTTCGCACTGCAATTTCGCCTGCAGCTCCTCATCCCAGGATTAGCCAGCAAAGTGGACGAGATTTTGCAAAAATCTCATCCACACGCTGCGACCAAGCCACAAGAAAATGGACACACGGCGCGGAATTCAATTCCGCAGCATATCAATTATTTTCTCTTTTCCGCAGCGGCCTCTCTCCTCTCTATGGGAAAATGCCAACGGTGAAACTGCTAGAAAACCTGCGGCTAAAAACCGCGGGTTTTAAAGCTCCGCTTTTCCAGTGGAATTCTTGCGGTTTTTCGGTGCGGCCATTCCGTTAGAATTCCTCTGCAATTTCATCCAGTGTGACCCCAGGCTTACTACTGCACCAAGATACGTGCCAGACCAGAGGACGCCCCAGACTAGTACACGCAGTAAATATCTGGATAGTTTTTCTTCAATCTCCTACGGGTGCCTACACACTTGAGGAGAAAAAAAAATAAAAAACAAAACACTATTTTTGAGCGATACGAGAGAAAACACAGACTTGTGAAACCAATGGTTTTGAATGGTTTCATTGCCATTTATTTGTGATGCTTTCACTCATCCGATGTGGAGAAGTGGGGGGGGGGGGGGGGGGGGGGGGAAGAGAAAAAAAAAACACCAAAAAAACACCGCAGAATGCCCCATCAAGGAAATCACGTTCCTGTCTCACATTTTTGTCTGTAGCGAGGATGCAGCGAATAATGGTAATGACTTGTGTGCCAACATTAATTCCATTTATCACAAACTCGCTGGAGTATATTGATGCAGAGCTGATTGGGAGATCATTTACATACATCCCATCAACGTAAATTAGCTGCTTTACAGGAACATTCTGTGGTCTCCAGCTTCTCTCAATGCGTTTCCCATGACGTTAACCATCAAGTGGGCAGTGCCCAGAAGTCTGCCCATATCCGTAAACCATATTTCTCTGCCATCTCACCATCACACACATTGGCTGCTACCTTACTTTTAACCCATTCGCACGAGGCGCACAGTTGTTCTTGGGGTATGATCATGTGCCGATCGTGTCACACTATAACCAAGACATGACAGATATTTAACCCTTAACACTCTGGGATGTACAGTTACATCTTGGACATGTGGGGCTTGTATGGAGGGAGATCAGGAGCCGATCCTGCTCCATACAATATGGACTGTGCCTTTAAGTGCCCCAGAGTTCAGGGGTGGTCCTGAACACCCGGGTACCAAGCAGCCTGGAATGCACTTTACATTTTTGCAAAAAAAAAAAATGTTTTTTTTTTAAATATTACATACCCCATAAAACATGGACACAGAAGTGAGACTCTGGTGAGGTTATTGGAGCCCTGAAGTGCATCAGTGGCGATACACTAGAAATATCAAACAGTGGTTCAGGTGGATAATTGTCTGACAGCGGGGAAGATCTTGGGACACATATGAAGGCCAATGGATATTTGTCCACCCAACTCCTACTGGGATTGTTGTAGACACGCTGTTGAGCCAAGTGTACATTGGTGTGCGGAGACGCAGAAGGAATCTCCCCAATCACCAGGAGTGGTCAGCCAACAGATTTCTGAAGAGTATGGTCAGCCTTGTTGAGTAGGGACTCTTCTCTATGAGGTCTATATTCCCTAACAGAGCAGATGGATATAGGTTACCCCAATTGGACAATCCCCTTAATTAGTGCAAACTGGGATCTTCATTTACCCAATTAAGTAACACTTTAATGTAACACCCAACAGTCCAGAAATTCTGATGGCCTGACATATCATAGGTGATCACTTACAGATTTATGCTGGAATCATAGGCTTATTTTAGGATATCTTCCTAGACATTATCTACCCTTTTATAAAGGGTTGTCCAAGGTTAGAAAAACATGCTTTCTTCCAGACACATAGTGCCACCCTTGTCTATAGGGTTGTGTCTGGTATTGCATCTCTGCTCCCATTCACTTTAATAGAGCTGAGCTGCAATACCAGACACAACCCTGTGGACAAGGGTGGGGCTGTTTTTAGAAGAAAGCAGCCATGTTTTTCTAATCCTGGGTTAACCTTTTTAACCAAGTTTTTCTAGGACTGTGATAACTCAGAACACATCATGATCTGCCATATATTAATATGGCATTGAAAACAGAGGATTTCCAAGATTATAGTTGATCAATGGGGGGAGTCCACTGCTTGGGATCTCCACCATTCAGCTGACTAAAGAGGCAGTGGCGCTAAGGTGAGCGTAACGGCCTCTTCTCAAGCCAGTGACAGTGTTCATTTGTCACATGGCCCAAGATTAGCTCCGTCCCAATCAAGTGAATAGGACTGAGCTGCATTACCAGGCACAGCCACTATACAATGTATAATGCTGTGCCTGGTATGGACTGAAGTGACAGTGGGGTTCCCGAGTGATGGTCCTCCACCAATCCACTACTGATGATGACCTATCCTGGAGGACAGGTCACCAATAGTTTACTCCCAGAGGAAGAAAAAAATTTCGGCCCTTTCAGCTTTTCAAAAATCGTTTTTTTTTTATTTCTAACAAGAGTCCTGAATTTGAAGGTTTTTTTTTACATTCTACATTAAAAAGAAAAAAAAATAAAGAATTGTATGGAGAATTTAGTAAGATAATGTAAGGTGTAGCATTACTTGCCTTTACGGAGAGGTTTTGCTATACTGTGAGCGCTCTGTGCATCTCTGGCTGGCCCATGTCAAGTTCCAGCATCAGCCAGCAGGGGGCAGCGTTATCGATTTGTACAAGGAATGTGCTGGGAGTCTTCACATTTAGCTCGGAGTCTCACTTACTGGGTCATTTCTATGTTCTATCTAAGGAGGGAGAAGCGCTGCATTCCCATCCACAAGACACTTCATCACAATAGCAGAAAAATCAATGTGTCTCTGGGTCATTATGTGCTGTAGTTATTGTGTTCCACCTCAAGCGCAGCGAGACATCAGCGCTCTCTCCAGGAGAGAGGAGACCGGCTCTTTTTATTAAGAAATACAAAAGAGAAGTGTCAGGATACAAATTAAATGGCCAATCATCTCCGTGTTAAATGGGATCCGCCGCCGCTCGTTTCTGGCGTGTTACCAGAGGGAACTGGAGGCGGTTCCATCAGTAGGTCTAATCGCTAGAGGTCCAAAAACCTTATAGGAATAAAAAGTCTTTTGTTTTTTTTTAACACTTCAAAAAACATGGGGGCGTTGCGGAAAAAACGTTTACTGTTAAAGTGATGGGATTAAAGCAAATCCTGTAGAGGGGGAAAAAAAAACCAAACAACTGGATTTTCTGCAGTAACTCTAACCCGTGGTTTAGCATTTGTGCAACGTGTGCACACACTTTAAGGTAGGTCTGCCAGACATTCTTGTGGGACAACTACATCCAACGTTCAGTGCAAGATAAGCTGCTAATACATCTCCATGTATGCGCAACAGTGTATACAGGATTTTGAAATACCACCCCGTTCCATCAGGCATACCAGAATAACGAGATTATCGGTCCGTGTAAGACGGGTCATCAGAAATATGGCCAACATGCAATCAAACGTTGGTCAACATTGAATACCAGAACAGGCTAAGGCAATATGTTTATCTCAAGTGCATCTGTTGCAACTAATGAAGCCCTTAACTAGTTGCATCAGGTGTGCTTGACATAAGACCAGATTTGTAAATGTGTGCTCTTGTGGAGAATTCTATTCAGAGGGTTTATAAGAGGCCAGGCTCACACGAGCGTATAGTAGTGTACGGCAGCGATTTCTTTCGCATGACAGCGTATCTCACACACGCTGTCATGTGCAGTCTTCCTGGGTTAATTTATTTTTTAATTTCCCACCCTGTTGCTTAGCAACGTTGCTTAAAAATGCTGCACATGCGCAATGTAATTGCATATGTACAGCATTTAGTACACAGCCATAGAGAATAGGGCTCTGTCGTACATAATACATGGTAAACTTGAACATGCTGCGTTCTTTCATCGCGTACAATTTAATTAAAAAAAAAAAAGCGCTAGAGTATAACAGCGATGTACCATGTATTAGATGCGCGTAAAAGGCAATTCAAATACGCTCGGGAGAGCCCGGCCTAAATCAGAGACTGCAGTAGTCCGTAAACATGGCATTTTGTGTTTTGTTGTGTTGGGCCATTTAAATTCTTTGATTATATTTTGTAAATCGCTGAAAGTTTGTAAATTTGGAAAATTAATTTGAGGATTGAATAAATTTGATTGCAACTGTACATATACACCCCAACTCCTAAATCCCAGAATATTGCAGCCGATCACCTTGATATGTAATACTACTATACCCATGCTCTATATAGAATTGTAATAGTGATGCCACACATCTGCTCTGCCTTCCCACACAAGTCTCTACATGCAGCCAATTCCTGGGTATACAGTAACGTTATAAAGCATGTGTCATCACCTGCAGCGCCAAGACACGCGGCAAATACTGGAGGGAGGGAGAAGAGCCCACAGTTGAGTAGCATTGTGACAGCACAGAACCGGCACCACTTTTGCCACCCGGCCCAAGTCCGGCACCGCCACCCGGCCCAAGTCCGGCACCACCACCCGGCTTTTTATTTTGTCTTTGTTAGACACATATTGACTAGGACTAATACAGAGAACAACAGAGAGCGAGTTAAATTACTCCCCCTAATGTGTGACCCCCACACGGGTTATTACATGGATGAAAACAAATTGATTAAAGTTGAATAGGAAATGAAGGGTCCCTTTCTAGGCCAGCTGTACTTTGGTTGATACCCTGTCCAACATGTTCTGTTGGTACCCCTTCCCCTCTCGTCCAAACAGAACGCAACTGTCTCATATGCTGCCCAAATAATATTTTCATACAATTGCCTAAATCAACAATGCTAGAACACTACCGTCATGCATTGTAAGACTATATGGGGCCGTGCAGCAGCACCACAATGGAAATTCCACCATATAAGGTGGTCAAATACCATCATCATGCACTGCTCCAAACACATTAAAGGGAACACCTAAGGATCACCATCGTCTCCAAACTCTTTTACACCCGTCACATGCAGAGTGTGAACCCTCTTATCTGTGAGGGTAATGGGCGCGAAAAATGGACATACCAATTCTGGTGTTTGCTTGTGAAGGACAATGAAGCTGCACTATACTGTAACCCCAGGTCCTACTTACAGTTACATGATGTTGGGTCTGTTCATGATAGATTGGGGAGAAGCATGCAGATCAGTAGCCCGCTGGAGGTTATTTTATAGGGCTTCTGCAGCACTCCTCCTGTTTCGGATGTCGGGTTAATGCCCTTCTTCAGCTCTATTTAGATCTCTTTGCTTAACAGCCTGCGTCCTGGTATCTGCTCCATGTTCTTGAGACTGTACTGGGAGACTCAGTAGACGTTCTTGCGATGGATGTGCCAACCTAGAGGACCAAAACTACCTGTGCTACCCGTCTGGGCTGCAGGTACGCCTCATGTACCAGTAGTGACAAGGACATCAGCAAGACACAAAACTAGTGGAGAATCAGTCAGAAATGATAAGGAGAGTAATTGTCTGCATTCCCTTTCTAAGGGGTGTCTTGCTGTCGCCTCTCCAGGGTCCCTGTTGTCCCTTTCATTTGCACCAAAGCAGGTGAGATGTATTCACAATCACTTCTGCTTCTTATCTGGACAGATTAATATCCAAGAAGTATTAATGATGTGTAATAGACTGACACCACAATAGCTAGTGAATGCCACCAGTGCTCACATTTTCCCAACAATTGCTGGGCTGAAGCTGCAAGCCCAGTCCAGAAATTAACGCTATTACCTAAGCATTAATGGTTCAAGTAACTGCACCCTTATACTGTGATGCTTAAAGGGTTTCTGTCACCTACTTTTAAGCCCAATAAGCTAAGCTTATGGGCTGAAAGTAGGCAACCCACTGAGTCTGGGAATGTGTTATACTCACCTCCTCCGTTGCAAGTGCTGAAAGCCACCGCTTACTGCATTGAGCAGTACTACTAAGTAGTCCATCCTACTTTCATAATGGGCGGACTAATTAGCAGAGTCACTTAATGCATTGAGCGGCGGCTTTCTGCACTCACACCGGGGGGAGTATAACACTCAGATCCCCGGCCTCAGCGGGTCACCTACTTTAAGCCCATAAGCTTAACTCCTAGGACTGAAAGTAGATGACAGTGTCATGGAGTGTTCCCTTAATTGTTCTGAGCAGTGCACTATACAGTAGACAAGGTTTGTGGTGGTCTTAATCCTTGGGTTTCAGGCCATATGTGGCAGCTGAACAGGTTGCACATCCCTAAGGCCAGTTCTGGTCTCACTCATGGTGGATATCAATGTAGTTCCAGAAGAGAGCTGGAAGCCTTGAAAAACAAGTATTATGCCAACAGTGTAGACCCGTCATAGATAAGCATTTACTCACTTTTCGTCACTCCGTGGATGGCTTACTTCATGCTGCACAACCCTCGCTTCTTCCGTACTCAAACGACGCTTGCGTCTATTACGTATGCTTAAGCACACGGCCAACAAAAGTAGAGCAATGCCAGATCCCACCAGAACGTAGGCTACTGAGAACGTCTTGCTCTTCAGATGAGCGTCCTCTGGTGTGCTGGTATTATCATGCGGAGGGTCAGGTTTCGCGTTGCTCCCAAAACCTGGGACAAGGTTCCATACTGCCATCACCACGCCAAGCACCAGTAAGCCCACTCCGATGGCAGTAAGGGCATAGTGAGGTACACTAGATCTTGTATGCGCCATGGTCACCGATTTCTTCAAAGAGGTGTAAATGGATGTACCAAGTCCGCGGTTACATCTCCTGTGTGCACGCCGAGGGTAAAGGTTGCTACCTGCTGTTCAGATACATGATAGTAACCTGTTAAAAGAAGAAAAAAAAAATAGATTAAGGAGGCGGGGTGGAGAGAGGACATGATCACAATAGCATCAAATTTGCATGTACCTCCAATATAGAGCAGGTTTGGCAATCTGAAGGACGTACAAATAAAAAATTAGTATTCCCCTCAAAGGGAATGTCCACATTTGTACTTTTTTAGAATGAAAAATAAAAGGTCTGAGATTGATCTGTTAAATAAAGTAGTTCTTGTTGACTGGAGCCACCACTAGGGGGAGCATACTGCATACAGATTAATACAGCTCCCATTAAAATCAATAAGGAGCTTGCTGCAAACTCCTTAGGCCACTCTCGCACACAGCGTTGGCAAAAACGCTGCGATTTTACTGTTCTTTGGGTCATTGAGATGGGTGAGAAGGTGCGTTAAAAAGCGCAAAAAAGATGCAAAATAGAGCAGACAGCACTCCAAAATCACAACACTAGAAAAACGCCGCGATCAAGCGCAGGTCTGCGAGGCCCCATTGAATTGAGGCACAACACTCCCAATATTTCAAAGCGCCGCGGTAATCGCGGTAAAGAGCGTATGTGTGAGAGTGGTCTTACAAAAAATGGTACATGTAGAGGTTACCAATTTCGGCGTAGATCACCAGAAAAAAAAAATATGCATCAAAATCCGCATTATTTGATGTGAATTTCACCCTTTCAAATGAAGGGTGAATTCTGTTGCAGATCCACACCAAAATCTGCAAAAATAGTGCGGATTTTAATGTGGATTTTCCGCTGCAGAAAATCTGCACCAATTCCGCTACATGTGAACATATCCTTAACGGGTTATATCATAATCAACTTATCACCTCCGCATAGGATCTAGCCTCTGAGACCCCACTGATCCCAAGAACAGGGGTCCTACTCAATGCAAGCTTACTGCACCCTCCATAGCGAGAAAACTTTATGAACTAGCAGTCAAGCATTCGCGGTGCCACTCCGTTCATTTTTAATGGGACATCCGGAGATAAATAGCCAAGTGCTTGTACTCTGCCATTTCCGTCACTCCACGTGAAAATCAATGGAGGAGTACCGCACATGTGTGACTGCAGCTCCATTCAATCTACAACTCACTGCAGGTAGATGCTGTGAGGTCGTAGGACCCCCGTTCTTGGGATCAGTAAGGGTCTCAGCAGTGGGATTGCCCACCAGACTTATCACTTGTCTATTAAATAGATCGTAAAAAAAAAAAAAAAATATTGGAGTTTGTTAACACCTTATACTGTTGAAGTGACCCTCCGGTTTCAGGATGTCCTTCTGATCTGATGGTTCGGAATCCTGTTTTAGGCTGCGCAAATTATCAGCTGCAAATTTTCTAGCTACTTAATGCATACTATATACTGATCCCAGATTGGCCAGTGTTGGCCAATCAGAAAGCAGCGCTGTGGAGATTAGGTAGTCTAAAGATTGCACTAGCCATCTTAAACGGCTGAAAATGGGACCCAGAACTGGGGAATCAGAAGGACATCAGCACAGAAGACCAACAACAATCAGTAGAACTACTCCCCATGATCCCAGGACCAGATTTTGTCCAGAGGGTCACCTTAAAAGGCTTTCACATTTGCATCGGGGGTTCCATTTTCCTGTTCGGGGGAGCAGGAAAGGGGAATCCTCTGACCAAACAAGTCTGTCTTATAATTGAGCTGAACGGACCCCATTCACTATATTGTGGTATATTGTGCAGAGTCTACAACGAGGTTCCAGCGCAGATGTGAGCACAGCCTAATTGGCTCACTGTAAATACCCATTATTTGCCAACCTCAGCTGTACATTACAGACCATCATGATGCTGCCAGATACACAGTGCTACAATGTTGGTTTTGGAAGAAGCACCCAAGAGCCTCTTCGTGCCGCCACTTCTGGGTTATACACAACAGTTGCTCTTTGAAGTCATTTGGAGGCTATAAAAGTACATTTCTTTAGCAAACATGGATGGGATCACAGCCAAACAGCGAGTAATCACCTGTGTACAGCGGCCAAGCGGAAGTAACATCTAATAGGGCAATACATAAAGGCCCGGGCAGACAAAGGCTTTACTTCAGAACGCAGAAGTCACGTGTAAAAGGAAGTGAACTAAGTTTTGCTTGTTGTTCAAACGCGCACGATCCAAGGATTTTTTGAACGATCCTCCCGTGTAAAAGGGCCCTAAGTTGCGTGGTCCTTTCTGGATTTCCGCATGGCACGAACATAAGACACTATATAAATGAAAGTTTTACAACTCTCTAATATACTTTGGGGGACATTTACAAACTGTTTTATGCCAGAATTCTAATGCAGAAAGGCTGCAAATATTGGTGCAAGTCACGCAAAAATTTAGCAACTTTTTTTCTGACTGCTGAGTCTGGGGCGTGTTAGGAGGTAATGATACACCAGGGTTCTGAGCGGAGACTGCTGCTCCGACCCATGTAGTGGCCGACGCTTGTAACTGCATGCGCAGATCCCACTGTTTTCAATGAGAACTGCGTCTGCATTTACAAGTGCCGGCCACTACACTGGTCGGAGCAGCAGCCTCCGCTCAGAACCCTGGTGTATCCCAATGGGCGCTGCTTGGAAAACCCCCTTTAAGGTCTGCCAAGCGATTCCGCAGCGTGTGAACTTTCTCTTGAGGTTAGACACTGACTTTGTCGTTTGTACGTGCTGAAAGACAAACTGCTTCTGTTGTGTCAACAGCGGAACGTCAACCTTGTTACCAAAATACTACCACGTTCCAGGTCAGACGTAGAAGTGTTGTGGAACAGATTCCCCACATCTACAGGCTTGAATGCTTTTAATTGAATTAGCCAAAAAGTTAGAATATAGAAGTTTTCTAAATTGCATCATATGAAGGAAGAATATGCAAATTAGGGTCTCCTATACAGTTAGGAACCATAAAAAGATAGTTTATGGACAATATCGCAAGTTGATAAATACAAATCTATTTCTAAAAAAAGGTCAAAGAGGGACAATTTAACAAAAAAAAAGCCAAACTGGGACTTGGGTCAAAAAGAAGGCCATTTGGGAGGTAAGCTTTACTGCTTTTAATGCTCATGCAGCGGGCAGGGACATCTGTGCTTCGGCTATAAAAAAAAATAAACCACCACGCTGTCACAAATTACCACGCACGTGCCGAACAGGGGATTCCGGCATGCCCACTACAAAATTAACATGGAAACCAGCCGCCATAAGCATGGCGACTGAGGCAGTTTTCCTTTTCCCAGTTGTCAAAGGATTAATTTACACAGTTAAAGCAACCGTATGTGCGGGAACAGGAGGGAGTCGGGAGTACATCTCCTGCCGTTCTTCTCTGCCGCCCCTCCAGTCTGCCAGTTCCAGACCCCATTTTTGGCCGTCCAAGATGGCCACAGCAGTTTTCTAACTTTGGAATGCACTGTACACTGCTCTCTGATTGGTAGTCTAAAGCCCCTTTACTGAAGTGCCCGACAGCCGTCCCAGCGATGATCACTCCTGTGCTTTAGAACAGCGAATGAAAGTGGAGCGGGGATCGTTCCGGCCTACCCACCTACACTCAGAATACAGAGGCCGTTGGTCATAGATGACAGACGGCCCGATTACAAGAATAATGCAGCGGTCATTCACTGCATGCATTCACACGGCACAATTATTGTGCAAACCGCTAGATCTAATGAGCGATTTGCACAAGAATCGTGCGTGTAAAAAGGGACTCAAGACTACCAATGCACTGCGATTAGGTAGTCTGAAGATTGCGTTGGCCAGCTTGGATAGCCTAAAAACAGGACTGGTGGTTCAGGAGGAATGTCAGAGAAGAACAACTTCAGGTAATATCTCCCACACCCCTGTTCCCAGGGCAGAATTTATTTATTTATATATATATATATATATATATATATATATATATATATATATATATATATATATATATATATATATATATATATATATATATATATATATATATATATATATATATATATATATATATATATATATATATATACACATACACACACATATACACACACACATACATACACACACAAACAAACTTTAGTTCGTAAAGCCATACTGCACTTACGAGCAGTAATACACAGCTACATCCATACTCTAAAATGACCAACGACGTCTACTCCCTGGGATAAAAGCGGGTACTCCTTCAGTAATAAAACACATCCAGTGTTTTGTTTCCTTTTGACAATGAGGAATAGAAGAGCTCCAGCATCGGCCCGGACTTCATTAACCCGTTGCAATCCAATTTTAGATTCAGGGTTTCCTAGTGGGCTCTCTCTTTCTGCCATTATACAATGGCGCCATCTGCTGGCTAGAGCCAGTACTGCAGTATTGGACATGCTGGAGAGGCCCCCGGACAGAGCGGCCAGTAATATACAGTAAGAATACCCTGCCGGACATCTTCCGACATCGGAGCTGTACAGCTTGCAAACAGAAAGTTTTCAGACATCAGACAGTGGATTAGTAAGGGTTAAAAGTTCCTTCTGTTTTAATGCAAAATTAAAATCTAGAGCACAGAACACTTCTCAATTCAGTGAGTTACAGATCCGTACTATGCTCTAGACATTAATATTGTATCACTAATGAAGAGCTTTAATGAAGTCCGGGCCGATGCTGGAGTTCTTCTATTCCTTGCATTGGATTTGGTGTCGTGAATCTTCCGAGCGCGCTGCGGACTGATGAGCTGATTGAACGGACTGCGGATACATATAGTATATACACACACCTATGTTTGTGACTACTACCTAGTTTCAGGTCCCTGTTCTACTAGATTCATGTTACATATTCACCAGTGCAAATTACGTAATCCTCTGGTTGGCTTTATCGATTTGCTGAAGCCGGCAGTAACCGCTGACTCACACAGCGATAAGAAATACAATTGGTTACTATTAACTAGTGGAAAGGTTTCAAGGACATAAGGAGGCAACCAGGGAGGTTTCACAAGACTGCGTGACTCTCAGCCACTGAGGAGGCGATTTCGACTTCATCTCCATTGTTCTGACTTGACTAAAGGTTAGTCATTAAAATATAGAGAGGCCTCAGCCAATATGTACCGAGAACAGAAGTCTAATAACCACACCTCATAAATAACCGGCAGCCCTGAAGAGGAGATTAAGACAGCTTTTACTTTTTAAACACTCTTATTAGGAAATATACCATACAGGCTATACTTCAATAACTGCATACATCATATTCTTCAGATTAAAGGGGAATTACAGATACAATATCCACATCAGATATATAAATATAACACTGGTACAATTAGGCCTCATGTCCACGGGGAAGAAAGAAAAAAATAAATTAAAAAAAACAGGCCCGCTGCGGATTCTTCATGCAAAATCCCGCAGCGGGTCCCTCCTTTCCCGCGGACATAAGGCCTAAAAAGAAGGTTTACTTTTCTGTCCAGACGCTGCGGATCTTCCCTCTGTCACGGCCGGATCTTCTTTCTTCAGCCCAGCGGATGTGCTGGGCATGCCGGCAGCGTGCTGCGCGCATGCGCTGTGCATTTTTTTCTTTTAACTCCTGCCCTCCCGTGCCGGAGAGCAGGAATTCAGCTACGGGTGTGCCGCGGATCCAGACGGCTTCAATAGAAGCCTGCGGGAGACCCGCACTAAAATGGAGCATGCTGCGGGCGTTTCCCCCCCCACACGCAATCCGCGCCTCAAGGGGAAAATGACATCCGCAGGTATTTAACTACCTGCGGGTGTCCAATGCATCCCTATGGGGCGCGGATCACCCGCTGCAGATCTGTCCCCGTGGACATGAGGCCTTAGGTTTCAATAAAATTAGAATTTTAACATTTGGTACCCATTTTACTGGGCAGACCTAGGTACAATTCTACTCAACATGCCTTAAACCAGATCCTGCGTCTGACGAGTCACACCATCTTCCCCCCCACAGATTGTTAAATTTCTCTGGGCCTTCTCTATTTTTTATTTATTTTATTTCTAGACTTTTTGGAATTACCAGTATTCTGTCACTTTGAGAGCGCTGGGGGGCCGCCTATCCATCTCAAAGCTACAGTTTTGCCAGCCATAAACAATATTTTAGTGAGAAATATCCAGTCATGAAATTGCCAGTGCTCCCCGTCCAGGATCCCCAATAAGCATACGCTCGGATCGAGTCGGACTGGCATTTCTATTAGCCGTCTTAGGAATTCTGTGACCTCCCTCCAGTGCGCATAGCTCTCCGGGCAGCTCCATATTAGATGATTAAAATTTGCACCCAGTGACTGGCACCAATGACATTGATTGGTAGGCACCCTGTCAATTTTGTAAAGCCTAGTCAGTGTTTAGGTAGCACTGATGGAGTATATACAATTGCGTTGACTTGTTATTTGCAGCTGGCAATACCATGGTATATGAGGGCATTGCCGCATCCCATTCAGTGAGGGAGGGGGATGAGTTCTTTCCACCCATCTATTACCACCATTGGTGTACAGGAAATTTTATAATGCAGTAGATGGGTATATAACGTAGATATCAGACCCCTAGGGACCCGAGTGCACAATATGCCCATCAAGGGATACTGAGAAAGGGTTGCCTGGGTTCTGGAAATTGTGCCATAAGGGCATGTCGGAGCTGTAGGCATCTATAGAAACTGGTCCTCGGAACCCAGAAGAGTTGCTGTAGCTGTTCAAAGGAGGCTAGTACTCAATATATAAAACGTTCTAGTGTGGCGATTCCCGGGTTTACCCAGTACTGCTTATGTTGTAAATTCACACGGTGTGGGAGCGCTCCATTATCCCACAGAGGGGTTTCCAAGGGTGTCCCTACATACTTGGCCATTGATTTACACGTCTGTGACACTAACCACCAGTTTGTGAATAGGCAGCATCTGTTTGGCAAGTAACTTTTTTCAAGAACGATCTAGAGGGACATTTCGGGCAGAAAAACCATTAGGTGATGTTCAGAGTTTGGGAGGGGAGAAACTGGTAGCACCATTCCTGCCATATCTTTTGGGCGCCGTAGTGTTTCCATGCAAAGCTTAGCGTCTTTCTGGGGGAAGGTTAGAGCCATCAATGAGTTGGTCTTATTGAAAAATGTCTGTGTCTGCATGCCCTAAGCAGTATAAATACTTGGAGAATATAATAATTTTAATAAGGTTTATTATGCCGGCCACAAATAACGGCAGGGCACTCCAGGTTTTGAGCTTTTGCTGTAGTGAGGTGTAGAGGAGCAATATTCAAGTTGAAGCTCAGAGCGTGATCCCGAGATATTTAAATTGGAAAGTAACCTGTAAATTGTGGAATACCTTCCCCCATCTTCCAACCCTCGAGTCTTAGAGGCATAAAGGCAGACTTCTGCCAATTTATGCTCAAGCCCGAAGACCTCCCAAACCCATCTATCAGGGAAACCGCAAATGGCAAGAACGTTCCTTGGTTCTGACATATAGTATCAAGTGGTTTCCATGCAAGCCAATTCTATCCTCTCTAGATCCGATCTTTACACCCTTGTACAATGCACCTTGCCGAACAATTAGATTAATCAATCTTTAACAATCTTGAACCAGAGCCATCTCTGAAAGAGGACAATGCAAATCATACAAAGCCAGCATTAGAAACTGCACCAATGGCCTCCTCCCTTCAACACTGCAGCAGATCATCCAGCCAGGCCGACACCACATAGTATCGTTGATTGATAGATCAATTATTTTGCATAGTACTCCAAGAGTAGGCAGAATATCCAAATGAAAAAAAGCTCATTTGAGCTGAAATATTGCACTTTATATGCCATTGTGGGCAATAAAAGGAACATTTTGAAATGATGATATTTGCCTAATTTGGGAATACTATGCAAGACAGGTGATCTGCTCATCAACAACAGTATCTCACAAATGTCTGGGCCTACATCAATGGATTTGGGAGCGTAAGAAACAAACTGATGGCAGAAAAAGATCTCATAGTCCATCTAGTCTGCCCTTATAGCATTTCCTTATTATTCTCCTCTTAGGATACATCTATGCTTATCCCAGGCTTGAATTCATTTATTGTGACTTACCAACCACATCTGCTGGAAGTTCGTTCCAAATAGCGATGATTTTAGGAAAATATTTTTTGATGTCACTTCTGATCTGTCCCCCCAAAATAATCTCAGATTGTGCCCCCTTGTTCTAGTGTTTGACTTCTTCACTCCTGACCTTTACATCTGTAACAAAGGTTTCCATCATATCTCCCTCTACTCCTGTAACCTATATAAAAAGGTTCCCATCGTGTCCCTCCTCTCCTCCTGTAACATCTATAAAGCTTTCCATCATGTCCCCCTCTCTCCTCCTGTAGCATATAAAGGTTTCCATCAGGTCCTCCCCTTTCCCTTCTTCCCTCCTGCAACATATGAACGTTCCCATCATGTCCTCCCTCTCCCATCTCTCCAGTAACATATATAAAAAAGGTCCCCATGTCCTCCCTCTCCCATCTCTCCTCCTGCAACATATATAAAGAGGTTTCCATCATGTCCCCCTCTCCTCCTGCAACATATATAAAGAGGTTTCCATCATGTCCCCCTCTCCTCCTGTAACATATAAAGGTTCGCATCATGTCCCCCTCTCTCTTCTCTCCTCCTGTAAGATATAAAGGTTCCCATCATGTTCCCTTTTCCCATCTCTCCTCCTGTAATATAAATATATATATATGGTTTCCATCAGGTTCCTCCTCTCCCATCCCTCCTCCTGTAATTTATATATGCGTTTCCATCATGTCCCTTCTCTCGTAACATCTATAAAAAGGTTCCCATCATGTCCCTCCTCTCTCATCTCTCCTCCTGTAACCTATATATAAAAAGGTTTCCATCATGTCCTCCCCCTCTCCTCCTGTAACCTATATAAAGGTTCCCATCATGTCGTTCTCTCCCCTGCTGTAACAGATATAAAAGGTTTCCATCAAGTCTCCATCTCCTTCCCCCTAGGACCTATATAAAAAGGTTTCCATCATGTCCCCACTCTCATCCAAGCTGCACAAAACAGATCCTTCGAGTCTTTCCTGATAAATAGTAGAAGGTCTCCAGAACCGAGCTTTTGTAATTAGTCTTTGGACTTATTCTATTTTATCAACATCCTTCTGTAGATGGGGTCTCCATAACTGAGCACAATACGCCAGATGTGGTCTCACCAGAACAGGCCAATCTCCCTCTTTCTACTGGTTATACCTCACTAGGCTTTGCTGCTTGACCACACTGAAGTTATGTTGAGGCCATCGGGAACCAGAAGGCCTAAATCCTTCGTTCTGGATAACACAGAACAGCTAATAGATACTCAGTCTGAGGAATTATTCTCCCCGAGTGCATTATTTTACTTTCTGAAACCTTGAACTGCAGTTTCCATTGTTTTGACCCTTTATCTAGTAAATGGTCAAAAACAATGGAAACTGTAGTTCAATGTTTCTAGTTATAAAATAATGCACTTGGGGAAGAATAAATCCTTGGAATGAACATCAACGGTACAAGCCTGGAAAACCCCTTTAATTTATGGCACTGCATGCTCAGAGCAAGCTGCAAACCATCCAGAAATTTATGGACCGTCTATAAGAATAAAAGGGACTATTTCCAATGTCCGTGAAAAGTATTAGATACATCCGTGAAATTTTTTATTTTAAGACGGTTTAGATAGTGTCCAGAAAAGTGTTCCAAATAAGAAAGGAAATCTATTCTTGAAGAGGATCTCAGCTTTGCTGCTCTTATCTATACACCAAAATTTGAATAGCCGCCATAGTCCAGGGGAGGAAGTAGAAAACGTGGACAAGTTTTCAGAGGAAGTGAAGATACTTTTACAGGCGGAGGGTCACATGTAGAGATGAGCGAGCATACTCGCTCAGGGCAATTGCTCGATCGAGCATTGCCCTTAGAGAGTACCTGCCCGATCGGAAGAAAAGGTTCGGCTGCCGGCGGCGGGCAGGGAGCAGTGGGGGGAGAGCGGGGAGATCTCTCTCTCTCTCTCCCCCCCGCTCCCCCCCCCCCCCCCAGCTCCCCTGCTCACTGCGGCAACTTGCCTCTCACCCGCGCCAGCAGCTGAACCTTTTCTTCCGAGCGGGCAGGTACTCGCTAAGGACAATGCTCACTCATCTCTAGTCACATGACAAATAGAAAGAAGTAAGCAGCTAGGCAAGGTAAAGGGAACGCATTATAAAATGGCGTATTGTGATAATGTACATTAAATTTTGATTATGAAGACTGATAACCCTGATCTCCGATTTTTGCCCGTTTTTAAATAGAGGTGTTTCAGAATGAATTATAATTTTGTGAAATCCATTCTATACAGATGCAAATTAATATTTCTACAAGAGCAGGTTGAGTAATTTGAACTGCATCATTAAATGCACATTTGTTGTCTCCATGCTCACTGATATTTCACAACAACGTGTGTTCATTTTACTTAAGGGCACCTAGTGTCAGCAATTGCTGATCATCTCTGTATGTGCAGCTGATTAAATAGAGTCTGGCATTCTAACCAGAGACAAATATGTACTCTCAAGATCATAGACAAGTGGCTAAAAGTGTATAAGACAGGGAACCAGCAGCCTACAAGCCTCTTTGGCACAATAATATGGCTGAAAGGTCATATACACTAAACATATAGTGTAAAGTAGCCCGCCTCTGACAACCCCACAACAGGAAGAACAAACAAGTGTTTCTTTTTTTTCCCCAAAAAAACTTTACGGATATACCCACATGTTACAGCAGAAGCTGGAAGTGGTCCCCGTTCACTCCTGTGCACCTCTGGGCACCTTGCAATACGTTGACCGATACAGCCTGCAGCTCTTCAATGTTGACGCTGCAGATAGTGCTCGTGAGGTTTTCCTTGAGTTTCTCCATGGCATGGGTCCCCAACTCCAGTCTTCAGGGACCACCAACAGGTCATGTTTTCAGGATCTCCTATGGTAAGAACACCTCTGGCAATGTCTGAGGCACCGACTATAATTACATCACCTGTGCAACACTGAGGAAATCCTGAAAACATGACCTGTTGGCGGTCCCCGAGGACTGAAGTTGGGGGGGGGGAGAAACACTGCTCCATGGTATGTGGATTATTAACGACATGATTTTGCCAGACATGGTGAAAGGGCTATGACCTCCTACAAAGAGTGTGGTGCCGGGATCAGAGGTGGGCTAGTTTTCCATGGCCCGCCCTGTAGAAAGTATATTTTGAGTAAATTTACTTTGGAAAACCAGCAAACTGAACATAAGTTTTCAGAGGAAGACGACTAGTCATTAATATACAATACAGGGATGGACAATATATTGGAGGTTCAAGACACAGGAATTGGCGGCACGCGGAAAGTATGCATGTCATGGCATTGTCACGGTCGTGTGAGCCCGGCCTAAGAGTAATTTTAGGCAGTCAACTACAAAGCACACATACTTACAAAAAGTTTTCTTCTAACATTTTATTGAGACAGGTCAGAAGATAAGAGTTGGTACCCCTAAGCCATGACAGCCCCTCGTTTTCCAATTAAAGAGAACTTGTCGCAAGAATTTAGGCACCTAAATCTCCGTATATGTGGTTACTGCTTGCACAAATGGAGGAGGTATCAGCAGAGTTACAGTTCGGGCGCAGTCACATGCTACAGACAAAACCCTCCTCCCTTGGCACACGTGTGTAATCAATGAAGTCAGCCATGATCCTGAACTATTCCTGTGCCACAGCTCAAAGAGGAGGCCCAGGATTCGTGGAGAACACTGGACCTGGTGAGGGCCGACAATAAAAGCTCAGGGGAATAGTATCAACAGAGCGGCATGAATATGCCAGACTCATCTTGGCCAGAAGAGGCATATTGGACTCATCTCTGCCGCATTAACATACACAGCTAGAAAAGTTTACATTGGGATATCTGGCTAACAGAATGGTAGTAAAAGAAGTATTAAAAAAAACAAACAAACAAAAAAAACAAATCAACACATTTTCGATATGCCCTACCCACATAGTATAGCTGTAATGGTGGTTTAGGTGCCTAAAATCTGGCGACAGGTTCCCTGTAAGGCAGCTTGCTCATAACCGCCATCAATTTGAGTCGAGGGCAGCGGCAAACAGCGTCTATTCCCAGAGGGCTCTTCACATGTTTAAATTTCCCTGTTGCTGTGCTGTAAAGGGAATTGAATACTTCCGGCCAAATTCCACTGATGACCATTAGGGACTTTCTAACAAAAAGCCTTGCTCAGAGCCAAAACTACACAACAACTTTCACCATAATAGTCAAGTCCATAGGAGCACACCGAGCTGCAGTAATTACTGTGTTGCACAAGTTGGTCATATTCCAATAGCAATCAATGGTAAAGGCTTCGGGCATCTTGACAGAAATGATCCCATAGGTTGGGCCGAACAACTTCAAGCTGAGGTTTCATACTTTAATTAGCACAGTGACTTTTCCCCTTAATTTGAAATCACTAGTGAGGGAAGAATACTGAACACCTCAGAAACCATCCAGAAGAGTTCAGGAACCAACTTTTTTTTTTTTTATCATGCTCATAAAAAAAAAAAAAAAAAAAAAAAAAAAAAAAGTTGAGTGCCATCAGAAACATTTTAGGTGCATTGGCTGCTTGGATTGTTCAGTTCTGATCGAAAGAATGTATCAACCGACTGTCAGTCTTATATCATTTCCATTTTTCCTGATGTACCGGTTTCCATCTAGACCAGCGTTTCCCAACTTCAGTCCTCAAGGCACCTGAACAGGTCATGTTTGTAGGATTTCCTCACTATCACACAGGTGATGCAATTACTGTTGTTGCCTCAGATATTGCCACGGGTGTTCTTACTAGAGGATATCCTGAAAACATGACCTGCTGGAGGGTCCTGAGGACTGGAGTTGGGAAGCATTGAGGTAGACAATAGACAAATAGGTAAGATAGCATTGGCTTGTCCAACGGTCAAGATGACATCAAAAGAGACATCCCATCATGTCAACCCCTGTCCACATAACGTATGAGGACATAAGGAAGTCACAAGGTGCTGTTGGCTCGGGCCAGTCCTCTATGACCATGACAGGCATCAGCGCGTCCTTTTTATGTATTACTTGGACAGCCAATCATCTGAATGGCTGCTATAGAATGCTGCATTTTCCCTGCAGTCGTCTTATGTTCCCATTGCAAATAGGTCCCATCGGCGACGATGGCTTTACGTGGAACACCTATTGGTTACGGTCTGTATGTCGGACAGTCATGGAAAGACAGATTGTCCATTTACACCAGGCCAGGATTCAACCAACGACTTTAGGTTTGCTCAAGTGAAACAAAATTAGTGACTAGTAAACAAATCCTCGCTCGGTATTAGTGTATTTTGACGCCACCAAGAATTCCTGGTGCAGTCAAGATCCACAAGGGGGTGACGCCCCTTGAACATGATTGGCTGGAAAGGGTGTTCAGTGTTAGGTCCTGCAAGTCCACTAAACATTAATAGGAAAGGCATACAGTGGCCGCTGCTGCCGCGCAGACCCAGGACAAAGTACCTTCACCGGCGCCGGGTGTGTGGGGTCACAAGCAGCGGCTGGTGCCACGCAGCCCCAGGACAAACTTTCTTCACCGGCGGGCCACAAAGAGCAACCCCCCAAATTTCAACAACAGGGAAGCCATACCGAAGTGACAGTGGTTTCCCTGATGCGGCTGTGACGGAGCAGTGTTTCCGCCGGCGCAACGGTGGTGACAGTGGAGGTCCGGGACAGAGCCCTGGAGGTGGGGGTGGAGGCTGCGGGCGGAACGGAGAGGTGAGCGGCCGCGCACCCATCACGCTTGCCTGAAACGCCGACCAGCACGGAGAACACACGCTGCTGCGTCTGCATACATGTTTCCTAGCGCTGCAAGCTTAGCCTCAGGCTTACTAAAGTACTTCACCTTACAATATGACATGTAAATGCTGCGATGTTACACCCCTAAGTACCATGGTAACCCGGAGAGTAAGGCTGCAGCAGCGCTGGGAAACATGTATGCAGACTGTGCTGCCAGCACCTTTCTACCTTCACCCTATCAGGAGCTAGGGGTGAGAGGGGGGCGTTCCTCCTGTCAAACCCCTAGCTTCCGGTGGTGTCAAGGTACACCAATACCTTCTCGCTCATCGCCTCGTCTGTCACCATGTCTACACAAAACCCAACAAACATTGTTCGCATGATTGCTATACTTATAAAACCACCCTAATATGGATCCATTAATTAAACCTCCACCAAAGAGCCCATCATGGGTAGAAGGAGATACAAGCAAACTCCACTGACTGCAGAGGGCAATGTCCTCCCACCATTGAAATAAGCCAAGAGTGGCAGTTCCAGCACTTCTGTCTCGCGGCATCCCATGTGTATACGGCACATTAGATTTGTATGCAAATTCTCACATCAATTTAGCTTTAGTCAGAGGTCTTCAAGGTGCCCTCATTCAAATGAGCCTGTCCTAATGCAAAAGCTCTTCGTGCCATCTCCTACATCCCTCCACGACTAGCAACCACAGTCTCACAAGTACTTCCTCTCATAGACATTGATTTACTTAGTCTTCGCTTACTTCCTTCTATATGTCCTGCAGTCTCATCTCCTTCCATAAAACCCCACCGTCAGCATGTCTTCCACAACCTCGTCACACAAAACCTCAACAGCAACTTAAAAAAGGTTTAGAAAAACAATGGCCAGTGTCTTACAAAAACAGTGCCACCACTCTGCACAGGTCGTATGTGGTATTGCAGCTTCATCCCCTTAAGAGGAGCTGAGCTGCAAAAATAGAGGCAACCTGCCGATAGGTACGGCAAGGTTTGTGAAAGAATGAACCATGTTTGCCTAAGGCTTGGTGCATGCTAGCGGTGTGTTAGAGTTGAGCCTCTTGGGCTCAACTTGCTTTTCGGAGAACACATGGAACGAAATCTGCGTGCTGGCAGATCTACGCAGAGACAACACATTGACTTGCAGACAGGAATAGTACTTGTGATGAGGGTTTTTTTTTTTTGGTGGACCATTGGTTGGTGTGGACACATCAGGGTGCATGTCCTCATAGGCAAGTAATGGGGCGCTGTGCTGTCCACATACAGCACACGGCCCAGAATATGCCAGTGCGTGGGGTGCCTACTCCTGCATGCTCTCTTAAGGGCGAGGATCATATGCTGGAATATATATTTTTATAGTAGCTATTGCAGAAAGCAAAGGGGGAAAAAAAAAAAAGGGGAAGTCGCCGGTGACAAATCAATCAAATTTTTCCTTGTTGCCTCAGCTGCACAGGACAAAAAAGCTAATTAGTTGCTATGGAAGCTGATCCATTATCTGCACTAGCAGTCGAGCATTAAGCTCTAGAGATAGGTAAAAAATAATACACAACATGCTACTAATGAGAGCTGTGAAGCCGGCCTGTTGACCATCACAATCTAAGGGGCTTTCACGTACCCCCCAGAATATTCCACAACACTCAGTGGAAATGTACCCCAAAATCCACATATCAAAAGATACTGCCGTAAAATCCGCATGAAGGCCTGTGCAAATCGGCATCAAAGTTTGCATGCTAGACCTGCAGATAGCGTTGTGGATTTTTCTGAACATTTCGCCGTGTGTTGCACAACATTTCAGCATGTGTGAAAGCACCATAAACTGTTTTGGCAGGAATTTCCAGTATTCTTGTAGGGGGGTGGGGAGGAGGAAGAGGCTGAAAATATTCTTCATAAATGTAGTCATTTCAGAGTACTTAAAGGGGTTGTCCAGTTGTAAACTAATACTAGATTAGCAGGGATCTGCCAGCTGGGACCCACATTGATCAGTCGTTTTTCCAGGCTGATATGCTCAGACATTGAGCTTAGTTCTGCAGGAAGCAGACAGCTCCGTTGTTCCAACAGCAGTGGCCAGGCTTGGTATTGCAGGCCAAATTTTTATTAATTTCAATGGACAATGTGCCTGCAATACCAAGAAAGGCCACTGCAATGGGAATAGGGGGGGGCTGTCTGATTTCTGCAGAAGTCTCATCAGTGTATGAATGCACCAGCCCGGTGAACAGCTGATTGGTGGGAGTCCTGGGCTATGGACTCCCAATCTACTATTGATGAACTATTCTGAGGATAGGTCATTAGTTTACAACTGGACAACCCCTTTAAAAAGGATTGTACCATACACATTAGTTCAGCAGGCAAGAATCCTGAACAAGGCGGTTTAGTTTTTTTAAGGAGTATTCTCATTTTTGGGATGTTGTATATACCGCTTGAATATGCCATAACACCAATCCTGAAATCAGAGGGACTTGAACACCCTTTGTTATTTCTTCTGGATGGTCCAATAAAGTCTGTTATCTGTTCAGGAGCCATCTATAGAGTAGGCAATTAGTGTCAGATTGGTGCAGGGTCCAACTACTCGACAACCAGCTCAGGGGAGCACCGTCGCCTCTGACATCACATTCATCGGTCAGATGGCCTTTCTGCAGGTTAGTGTGACTCAAGTAAATGGCAATGAGGTGCAATACCAGGCAATGTGATGTATGGCGCTGTGCCTGGTTTACATTGAAGAGGACGCGGCACTCATCCAAGTGCTGCAGCCCCTTGAAATAATGTATATTAATTCAAAAAAGACAGGTCAGACATTTTTGTGTTAAACATTTAAAAAAAAATTGGTCACAATCTATTTAAAGTAAACAAAAAAAAAAAAAAATCTGTCATTTTTCACACTGTTGTCTAAATGGGCCTTTAGGCTCTGTGTTCAATTATTGCTCAAATTCCATCTTTTGAGCGATAATCGTTGCGTCTAAACGTGCACTATTCGTTCATTGCTCATTTCTAGCCAGCTAGAGATGAGCGATGAGCCTCGTCAGCATGCAGTGCTGATAGCATTGTTTAAGCTGGTATCCCGCTGGCAGTTCTCAGTGGGACACCAGCTGAAAGTAGAGAACAATGCAGCTGTTTGAAAATTCTAAACAGCTGCATTGTTCTCAGAGCTATTGCAGTGGTATCCCGCGCCGTCTGCATAACTCCAAGTAGCTAATTAGCTACTTACGAGTTATGCAAAGAGGATCTCTCAAATCTGTCACTTAAACTGTCGTTTTAGCGATCATCACTCCGTGTAAATGGGCCTTTATTCTAGTCTGTCACTTCCTGATCAGTAGAGAAAGCTTTGGCAGCAGTCAGCCACAGGATGAGGCTGCTGTAAAGCATATATTCTAAAATGCTGTAAAATATAGCTCAGAAAATATGGCCACCCCCATAGTCCTCTTTACACAACAGAATTATTAAAAAAAAACAAAAAAAAAAAACGTAAAAAAAGGCACGACCATCCACAAATCAGAAAATAAAAACAGATTACAAAAATGTAGTTTGAATTAGTTAAGAAATATATTTTAAAGATTCTCCAAGTCTCGTAACACCCCTTAAAAAAAAAAAAAAAGGGTTCTTCTCAATTGCAGTCTATCAAAGTTAAGACAATGATCCATTATATTTTACGACTATAGGTTTACTATAAACACTCCTGCTGTTAGGGTTTCCATTGGAATCACAGAATTGACTTTGAGTCTCCAGTCATAAGATTTAATAGCTCCCTGCTTTAGCGAGCGGTCACCCCCATAAGACACACTTGGCTGCAGCCCCCTCAAGCTGCGCATCTGACCACTGTTACCCTCCACCGCCGTCTTCATTCTCCAGTCCCCCAGGACAAACGGCTCAGCCAGGATTAAGAATGGCTTTCACCTTCTCCTTACCAGCAGTCATCTTGGCAGCACTCATCTCCGAACAACAAATTAGAAGAGTCTCACCCCCCGACATATTATAAATCACATTCCGTACTTTTATTAGAGATCTCACATTGCTGCAAGTTGGGTTTAATAATCCCAGCCATGTTCTCCAACATTACACAAAGTTAGCGGATGAGTACAGGAATAAGCGGCATAAAGTGAATTTGCTTTTCTAGCAAGTGTAAATAGCATCCTCAAGGCCCTTTTACACGGCACGATCATCGTTAGGTCGAGCGGTTCGCATAATTGCGTAGTGTAAATGCATGCAATGAAAGAACAATCAGTGCTAAAAGCTGATGGGAACCCTCATGCAGACCACAAAATCATTGTTGGCCTGCCGCTGCATCTGCTGTGAAAAACAGGCAGTTCATCTATGATAGACTGCCTGTTCACTGTGAATGGAGGCATTTGGGCGGGAACGTTCTCCACTCCGACTCTATTCACTGACCAATGAAAGCACAGGAGCGATCATTGCTGGCTTGGTGTAGGATACAAGGGCCTTTAGAACCTTTTTAATATCTTCAAAGAATAAAGTTGGGAGGGGTATGGTTTACTCTTGTGGAGAGCGCCAAGTAGGTGTAAAGAGACTACTAGGCCATGCAAGGATCCTCTGGGAAACTCAGTATGTAAATGGAAGATAGTATAGTGCCTCAAGAGCGCCACCTATTGGAAGGTAACAGCTTAATGAATTAATGTCTGAGCTTTTGACGGGGCTTGTAACAGGGCTCCTGCAGGAAAAAAAAAACACCCATGTACAGACTCCTAAATAGCCAGTCTATACATGGGAGGGGGGGAGGGGGGAGGGAGGGTCTTGTATCCTTCTGGTCAAGACTCTTGTTCATATTCCTAGTCCTGTTACAAGCCCTGTTCGAAGGTTGGACATTGAGTTATAGGTAAGCCACCTTCTCATGGGTGGCACTTCACAGAATAAAGTATTTGTCATTAACCCAAGGCCGGCACTGAGAGCTAGACATGGATGGCACCCTGCGTGGATTTATTTTGGGTAGAAGACATCTATATATTGGCTGTAGTCGATTTGTGCAGAAAGATAGCAGCATACATGCACCAGAACCAAGCTCATATCATGAATACAGCACCAGCACCAAGCTATTTTGTAGCTGATGGGCCGACATTGGCACATCAGCGGGAAAGAAACAAGAGCCAGGATGCGGATGATTCATGTAGCTCCACAAGACGGTGCTGCATGAAAGACAATCATCTGACCAGATGGTCCTAAGGAAGCAATTGCCCTCAGCCTTCATTAGCCTGATACCCCACTCCTACAAGCTGGGGGCCAGAGCCCGGGCGACCACACAGATTGCACATAGCCAAGACCGCTTATGCTGGTGATTAAACCCCCACTGCCAAGTATCGGAATAGAATCCATAAGCCAGACTGTTACCGAGCGTATCTTCCAGGAGTCGGGAAACGGCTGCACAGATGTGAGGCTTCATCTACGGGTAGTCACAGGCTGCAGACGTCTCACTGACTATCCCATTCACGTGAGTCAGGCCTGCAGAGATCCACGTGCTTACAGCCGAAGCAACACGTTCTGATGTAAAGACAGGGCCGTCTTTACAGCTCATACTGCCCTTAGGCACCAAGGCTGCGTGACTCATTTCTGAGCAATCGTGATAATTAGTTCATGCGAACAAAAAGATCTACAATAAAACCATTATTTATTGCCGACAATAAACAGAGATGCCGTTAAAAAAAAAAAAAGTTATTGATAGTACAACTGATAATGCAAATGCTACTCAGTGAAGTTTACACTCAGCATTGTTTTACGAGAACATTTACATAGATTAGCTCTGCTAAGTAATGCCGCCACACCATGACTCAACAACACCGTCATGCAGCAAACACCCTGGTCCTCAGCGGTGTTGGTGCCCTTCCATGAGGACAATGTCATATCACCAGAAACCCCCATCAGTCCTCAGGCCCCACACCCAATCTTCAATAAGGGCATGTTAACATGTAGCGGAAAGGTTGCAAAATTTGCACATTGGAGAAAAAAAAAAACCTTAGCGGCAATTTCTGCATTTAAAAACAGTTAAAAAGTTAAAAGCCGCACCACTGATGCAGATTTTGACTCGAAATCAGCTGCGCTCCCCCTCACCTCTGAAGACTTTGCACTCATGGCCATGGGCGTAACTATAGATGATGCAGGGGATGTGGTTGCACCCGGGCCCAGGAGCCTTAGGGGGCCCCATAAGGCCTAACTTTTCCCTATAGTAAGCCTAGTAGTATGAATAAAGCTTTATAGTTGGGGGCCCTGTTACAGCTTTTGCATTGGGGCCCAGAAGCTTCAAGTTACGCCTCTGCTCCTGGCGCCTCTGTCTCGGAGTGCTGGGTTGACACACTCCACGGAATCGGAAGCTAATCCCTGCCTCACTTGCTGCTGCTAGGCCTTAGCCTGGGTTTCCACACATCGGAATCCCGGCGGAAGTCTCGCGGTTTGGCTGCAGCGAAAAACCACGAGATTTCCGCCGGGAGAAGCGCTGCTTCAAAACCCGCGGCACTTAGCCCCGGGTTTTGAAGCGGCCCGGCCACTCGCTCTTCCACTGTGGCCGGCACACCCATAGAGGTGAGCGCAGCCGCAGCGGAGGAAGAAAAAGAATGAGCATGCTGCAGCCGGCTAATCCGCGCCGCAGTGCCAGCTTCTGCTGGCTTTGATGCGGAGGATTTGCCGGCCATGTGGACGAGATTTCTCAGAAATCTGGTCCACACGGCCGGCAAATCCCGGGATTAGCAGCCGCAGGCGGATTTGCCACAGCGAAATTCCGGACGGAATTTCTGCGGCAAATCCGCCCCCCTGTGAGCAAGCCCAACAAAACTGGCTTACTCTCTGCCACAGGACGGGCATCACCCTACCACATCCTGGATTGTAGGGTAACAGGGATTTTTGTTGCGTTGCATTACATGGGTTGTCCTACCCAGCGCCCAGAGGGTACAGTTCGTAAACAAAACGTTGCTCAAAACACAAAAGACAGTACATATACTGAACCCCCCCCCATACATTTTGAAATACAGGGAATCCGACAAAACAAAAAACTTATGTCGAAGATCATAAATGTGGAGTGAACAGGGCGCAAGAATCACTGAGGCCGGACTCACACGACCGTATATTCGCGCACGCAAAATCCAGTTCCAGCGCCGATGTGAAAGCGGCCTTTACTGTTTAGCAGAGCAGCAACAGATCTCTGTTTAATCACAAATAAGGCAACATTGTTAAAGTTCAGTGGAAACTTCTGGAGGCCTCATATGGGCTTATTTGTAGATTGCTGGAGCATAATGAATGGCCGGGCTGTGTGCATTGTGCGCTTCAAGTAACAGAATAGCTGAGATAGTCAATTAATGAAATCCATCTGTGTGAACTGGACTCTGCAAGTTCAACGCTCTCCACTCCAGAGTCACCGGGCGCCCTGCAATACTGGATAAACACCAGCTGTCAAGTAGGGGGGCTACAAGTTCTGGAAAGTAGACTCCAACGTACTGCTGGAAACGGCCACAAGTTACACTCCTTGCACTGCGATGAGCCAAACCCTGAGCAGTGTGACCGCCGTCCAGTGCTAGGGGAGCGGGGCATCGGCAAGAGAAAAGCATAGCGTGAAGTTCAGCCCGATATCACGCTTAACAACAAGTGTCCACCCCCCCCCCCCCCCCCCCCACGGCGAAGCAAGGCCTTTTTTTGAGCTAAAAACGCCTCAAATCACTTCTGTGAAATTGCGATTCTCAGGCACGCGTTTCACGCACAGTGGATCGCAAGCGTTCTCCATTGACTTCAATGGTAGACATCACACCGCATGCGAGTGCCATGCAATGTCTTTTAAAGTCCCACTGAAAAAGTTGGACGCAACACCCAAAGATAGAACAGGATAGAGGGGAAAAAAAACAAACAAAAAAAAAAAAAACACGCTAGTATGGCTAGTACGAATAAATTGCTACTTCCCCCAAGTGATGCGAGGCGGTTTGGATATAAAAACACCTCGCATCCCCAGGAATATCGCATGTTGGCAAGCGATATCAAGCCGATTCACGGCCCGATATCGCACTCGCCCATGTGACAGTAGCCTTAGGGAGACTTCACACATCCTAGAGTTGTGCTGTAGAACGGCTACCAGTTACGCTCTTTGTACTGAGAAGTGCATAATCTGCAACAAGATCCATATGCAAGACATGTGGATGTTTGTGGCAGATCTTTACACCACGTGTGAATCCACCCTTTCCAGACCATATGGACAGCCAACGGCAAAACACAGGACCACCTGGAAGAAGACAATGATAGCCAACAGGACTGGTGAGGTCTTCTGTGGTCACTCCACCGATGGGAAATCAAAATCTTAGTAACTGCCAGGTTCCAGAAACCATCCACATGAAGACCCTCATGGATGGAAATAGCAAGGACTAGGCAAGTAGAACGTTGTGGGTGAGGTGGGCACCTCGCCGCTAGTTAACGCTACATTTTCAGGTTTTTTTTCACTGTAGCATCACTAACCACGTACAATCTCATCCAGCCAGATACCATGTGGACCTGATTACGGAGCCAGATAGAGTCGAGACAAGTGACATCATTGAACTACAAGTAGAATCAGTATTTTACAGGAATGACATCACCACTCAACATCTCTAACAACGCAATATAAAACCCATTATACAGGCCATTTCATGTTCCTTATCTAATGTGCAGTGAGGATATTTAGGTCTATCAGAGATCAGGCATCCAATAATGCATTATTAGATAGCCAAAGAAAAGGATAAAGATTCATTAGTAAGGAGGGAATTTTATATAAAATATGTAACTACAACTCCAGCGGGATTTTCTAATAAGTTATTGCTGTTTGGTCTTCTAGACGTATAAAACTCAATGGATTGCCAGACTAAGGGGCCTTGTACATGGGAGGAGCACTCAGTGAATGAAGGCAGAGCAGGCTGGGGATCGTCCAGGCCCACCTGCCTCCATTCACAGTAAACAGGCAGTCATTCCTATATGAACTGCCTGTTTAATTAGGCTGATCATCATTTGATTTTTTTTTTTTGCCTGCAGAAACTTGATCATCATTCGTCGTTCATTCACTGTGATCATTAAAATTCCCACAATCCAGAAAGAATCTGAACGATTATCATTCATTGTAAAAGGGCCCTTCATCTACCGGTAGGTGGTTCTTTTGGGGCCGAGTGCTGTACACAAATCCACTGGGCCCCATTATAGCCTATAGGAATAGGCATGTGGATGGAAAGTACTGTATTGCATAATGGCAGCAGAATGGAACCCATTAGGCACCATTTGGGTCCGACATGCCAGAGCTGGGCAATGGGAAAGTTAGGGAGGAGGGTGTGGCCAAAGGCAGGTACAAAAGGATTCTAACCACCACACACACAATAAGGCACATTTTTTAAAAATTAACAAGCCGCTCATAAGGCCGCTCACACACGGCGTATTGGAAAAGGCCACAACTTTGATCACGGTGTTCTGCCGCGATTTTTACCACCATTATCGAATGCATGTCACAGCGCTTTTTAACACAACCCATCATTGTAATGGGTGATGAGGTGCATTAAAACGCAAGACCCTATTGAAATCAATGGGAGATTTGTACGGCGATTACCGCGGCATTTTGAGAGAGAGTGGCCCAATTTAAAATTAGTTCTTTCATGCAGTTTACAACAGCAGCCCCCCCCCCCCGTGTGAAGGAGCGCCAGAAGACTTGTACTACGAGTCATTGTGTTTTCACACCGCTATCTCCTGTAAGCGGTAATTCTAGTCTTTACTTCTCTCTGGTGCTTTTCTTCGAGGCGCACGAATCCACATGAATATTAATAGTAACTATACGAGAGGCGGCAGAAAATCTTTGCAATGCAAACAGGTTTGAAAAACTAGATTTTTCCTGCTCAGCTGCCGTCTGACTAACTGAATTATGAAAGCAAGGAAAGTTGTAGAGCCGTCACATAGGAATGCGAGGAATCGCTTGATCTGCCATTTCAAGTAGTTCCCTTTAAAGATCTACGGAAACTTCAAGCAAAAAAAGGATCATGAGCAGTAAGTGACGTCTCTACTTGATATTCAGCTTCTGCCTCTCCCAGCCTGCCAACATAGTAGCATACACCAGAGATAGGCTGCAAATTAGTTTTGGCCAACCAGAGGAACCAGTTCTTAGGTGCCACCAATGTCTTGGCACATTGGCTACCTTAGCCCTGGGATTTCTCCTTGCCTGCCATAGCCCGGCTCTATAGGTTAAGGACACATTTATATTTGCCTTTGGATGGCAGAGAGCAACACATAAACTTATTCTGCCCATCGAAGTGATGAACATTTTGTTGGACCCAGTTGTAATTCAGTAGGGTTTGTTGGGCAGCGTTTGCCCCCTCATATGACAGCTCTAGCACAGAGTCACGGTTTTCAATTATAAACAGATGCCATGATGCCCGTGTGGACAGGACATAAAATGTACCAGTTGGGGACCATTTCTATTACATGAAGAAAAAAAAAAAAACCTCTTAAGTACTTCACACAACTTAAAGGGGTTAACCCACCAAAGACAGTTAGCAACTATCCACTGGATAGGTGGGAAATGTATGATCGCTTGGTTCCGACCACTGGTACCTCCATGGTTCAAGATAACGGCGCACCAAAAATCCCCCTAGTGAATGAAAAGGGCAGGTACATATGTGACCACCCCTCCGTTCACTTACATGGGACTGACGCTTGTCTATGTCCATAAACAGTGAATGAAATGATGGTCACACATGCACACCGCTACTCAATTCACTTGAGGTGCACCATCCTCATGAGCCTAGGAGTCACAGTAATCATACATTTATCACCTATCCAGTGACTAAGCAATAAAGGTTTTTGTGGGTTTACAGTTTTAAAAAAGGGGTTTCCCAGGCAAAGTTAATCACCAGGGACCCACGATCAGCTGATCACCCAGCCCATCATCAAAGGGGTAGGAGTGGAAGTGCCTTAGCTGGCTTCACTCCCATTGGAATCAATGGAAGATGAAGTGGCCATTACACTTCTGCCTCCAATACTGGGGTCACATGCAGAAATGTGAGGATGTAATAGCGGACTATGTAAAACCTGCTATGGTATCCTCCCTACCTACTCCTGTCCGCTATCACGATGTCTATCCAACTGCACCGAATGTGGGCCAAGCAATCCGTTCATCACCAGGCATCCTGAACGGCTGGTCCCTGGTGATCAAGTACTGATGACCCATCCTGAGGGTAGGTCAGCAATAATTTTTGCATTGACAACCCCTTTAACATTAGAAGGAGTTGATTAAATCCCCATGCACATAGACCGGTCATGCAACACTCGAACATTTACAGGCCTACATTGTAACTCCAGAGATTCTAACTAGGAAATTGGTGTGAAAAATAGAAGTTGTGTCATGCTCCATTGTTTGCCATTCTGGAGGTTGCTTCTAGAGGACAATAGTGCCCACAGGTCTTTGATATGGATTCTATACACCAAGTCCAGTGCTGGCCCTAGGTTAGATGGCCCCCTGTGCAAATTTTTTTGTGCCCTCACCGCCGCCAACATAACAGTAAGGGCTCCTCACAGCGCTCAGACAATTAGAGGCAGTGCTTTTAGGAGGCAGGGATTTTTCAATCCCCAGCCAGAAGAGATGCTGAAGAAGAGTTCCGGGGACCTGCTAGAAGATGCGCCGGAGAGGACAGCGCTTCTAAGGTGATGTTTTTATTTTTTTTTTTTCCTGCAGCTATGAGTTATTTTCAGGGTAGGTCTTATATTTCAAGCCCCCTCCTTAAAATCCTCACCACGAGGAATTCCCTCATCAATGAGCATTGTGACAGTGCTGTCACAGAGTTTAGTGTTGAGGGGACTCAACGGGGAGGAAGGAATCCCCTGCCACTGCCATCACAGCTGTTGCAGAGGACCCTGATCATCTCCAATTACTTTCAATAGCAGCCACGCCAATCCCATTAGAAACAATGTGCGAGATTGCAAAAAAGATAGGATATGCTACAATTTTGCTTTCATGCTGCATTGCAAGCGTTAAAACATCGCACATGTGAAGGGAGCCGTTGGCTTCATAATTTAGCGATTTCTCACAGCGCTGAGAAATCGGGCGATTTCATTGCCAGTGTAAAAACATTGATAGGCAGTCTGCCTGTACAATATCTTACTTGTGTAGAAAGCAGCAGGGTAGCAAAAATACAGCCCCAGAACCAAGCACATAAATACAGTAGAAGAATAAAGCAATAATGTTGCAGGGGTGCCAATGAACTGATGGTGGCTCCTTAAAAGGTTTATAGGGGAGGAGACAGAGCCAAGAGAAGAACGATTCATATAACTCCTCAAGATGATCATCTAGCCAGATGGACCTGAGGGAGGCAATCTCCCCCAGCCTAAATCCGCTTGGTGCCCCCCCATATGATGGTGGCCAGCACCCTCTGCAACTGCGCAAGTAGCCTATGTGGTACATATGGATCTCTAGAGTCTAGACCAGTGTTCCCCAACTCCAGCCCTCAGGGGACCCCAGCAGATCATGCTTTCCTCAGTATTAGACTGCCTTCCCACGAGCGTCTTATCGCGGCTGTTTGGACGCGATAAAATGCTGCTCGTAAATCGTGACCATCTGATGTACTGGATTACAATGCAGTTGTTCAGTTGGGCGATTTTTGGGGGTGCAAGAATCATCTGGACAGAGAAAAAAAAATACGCATACAGTCATCTGCATGGGCAGAAAAACGGGAGATGCAGCTGCATTTTGTTCGCGGCTGCCTCCCGTTCACGCAATTTGCGGCCGGGATGCGTGCGGCTGAAAAAGCGCATCGCCCGTGTGAAGGAGCCCTCGCACAGATGACGTAATCCTTGTCAGCCCCATATTGCCTCAGGTGTTCTTACTACCTGTGATATCCTGGCAGACGCTGATCCAGGCAGTAGGAGCGTCCATGAAGACATTACAGTTACTGACGGCTTTAGAAGGTTTACAGAACATTTTTGTTTTAAATGAAGAGCCAAAAAAAATCTTTACAGGCAAAATCCTGGGAGGTTTTTGTGGGAAATGGTTGCAGCACAATCCCCCCCCAGAAGAGGAGGGCTGGGTGGGTTTTGGACCTCAAGTACTGACAGTCTACGACAAGTCAGAGGACGGCCGGCGCCCCTACAAAGCCTGGTATTCATTACCCTGCTGGGACCGAGCTAGTAAGAAGGCCGCGCTCTCCAGAGCTGAATACTGTCCTGGAACCAGTTTCAGTCTGTTTAGACACCGATTGTAGTCATTTCAGAAAAACCCCTGCCCCCCCCCCCTCCCCCTGGGAACTTCCTGAAATATCTACATTCACATGTGCGAAGCTCATTCACGGGTGCATTCAGTTGTAGCCATCATGTCATTGCTTTGGCTACAAGTACTGCAAGGCTGCGCCTTGATCGCAGCATCTGAACGCACCCCTACAATGCAGCGCTGCTGCCGCTGGCCCCAATGCGTAATATTGCAAAAAGATAGAACATGCTGCAATTTTTTTTTTCCTACATAGCATCACATAAAAAAAAAAAACCAAAAAAACGCTCATGTGTATTAACCCATTCAAGAGAATAGGGATCATTTTTCCCGGCCTTGTGGGGGGCGGGGGAAATCAAAACAAAAAAACAAAACACACGAGCTGCAAAATACAAATAGGGTCATGCATATGAGCTATGTTTTCATGCAGGAAGACAAATCATGGCATGTTATATCTCCCTACGTCCTCTCGTATCGCAGCGCCTACTACCAAGAACAGAGGTCCCGTGACCCCTCTACTCCTGGCTGCACCCCCGCAGTGAGGAGGAGATTGAATAGAGCGACAGTCGAACATGTATGGTGGCACTCCATTCAACTTCAATAGGGTCACTGGAGATAGCCAAGCGCTTGGACTCCGCTATTTCTGTCCATTGAAGAAGATGGAGCGACACCACGCATGTGCGACCACCATTCCAACCAGTCTCTACATTACTGAGAATGCGTGCAGAGAGCCTGCAGTAAGAAGAGGGGGACACAGGACCCCTGATCTTGGGATCAGTGGAGAGACCCTCCCCACGATCAAACATAATACCTATTCTATGTACAAGAGATTAAAGCCAGTTTTGGTACGACGCTTTAAAGGGGCTCTACAGACACCTGCGCCTCGATACGGACAGGATTTCATGGGGATCCCAGAGCCGTCTAGCAGAACCGCACATTTTTGGTGTTGCAACCATAATATGGATCCCAAAAATGGACTAATCTATAAAGGCAAACAAAATGAGCCGTCCGCAGTCACCTGTATAGACCAGATTCTCTCGAAGGGCACGTTTACAAGAGCCGGATTTACCGTGGATTTTCCGGGCAGACTATCTGCACGGTACTTAGTCGCAGCAACATGAATGAGATTTTTTAGATTCTTGTTCTCGTCACGTGGAGGTAAAATGCCCAAGATCAGAGCAGATACCGACATGTGGTGCGGAATTTAAATCCGCAGCGTGTCAATTAGCTGGAGCGGATTTATGGCGCAAATTCGACCTCTTCAAATGACGGGGTGCATGCCACACCAAGTGGAGAGGATTTTGAGCTGCGCATCTGCTCTAGAATGTCCACTGTGTAACACTGGCCTGAGGGAGGGGTCCACGAGTGTAAGCGCATTTGCACGCGTTTTTCTGTACACGCAAGTTGTTCACATTTGCGCGCTGAAAAAAAAAATGCAATCATGCAACAATTGACTGAAATATGGACAAATGCTCAGGAAAAGAGCACGCTGCGTAGTTTTCCCTTGCGCAAACACGCACACAAACCCATTGAAATCAGTGGGATCTATTTAACGTGCGCAATAACGTTTGCGTGAATCCGGCCTTACACAAGGCCCTTAGAAAGCGGATGCCTCAAACTACAGACTCAAGTTCGCCAACGGATCCAGGAAAAAGCATTCTCCACCGACTCCATTTAACAAAAACACGAATATGGTAGTACCAGAAGAAATAATTTGCCAAGTTCATGAATTGAAGAATTGATACATATTGTGCCTTTCATTCGTAGACAAACGCTGCAACAAGTTTTCACTTTGTTTTGCCACAAGTACAGAACAAGCTCACCCAACAAATCAATACAGCCAAAGTAGGCAGAGTCTACAAGTAGATCAAATTACTTCTTCCCACTTCTTATCAGTCAGGGAATGAATCTTTCACAAATTAATAAGCACAAAACAAACAAAGGGTATATCTGTGTATGGCCCTTTAAGAAGAAGAATAAAACTTTTCTAAAGTTTGGAAAACTTTGTGATACAATACATAGTAGCGTAGAAGAACACAAGCTGGGCCCTCTAGCGACTCCATGATATAGATCGGTGCTCTGTAGAGGTCAGCAACAATCGCTACAAAGAAAAGCCTGAATATTCAATGTTCTGCTGCTCACCTGTGCCAGGTGTGGTCATTCTACACAGAGATCAGCCTTGTACTCACCTCCTCCAGGTCACATCTACATTACTGCATCCTGAGAAGCCCCCTCTGGCTAAACTTCCAAGAACCCCATGAAGAAGTCCTGGCTGCAGTTTCTGTGAATGCAGGATACACTTGGAAGGTGCAATGAGCCGCACACACACCCGCCCACCCCCACTTTCAGGAACTGGGAGGAACAGTAGCCTCCCAGGTCCTAATGCCCAGCCCAACTAATTAAGTGACTCTCTGTCAGTGATATTTGCATAGCTGTCCCGGCTATTCAGCGGTTAATTTAACATGACTAGAAGAACTAATAAGCGACACTATAATTTATTCTGAACTTCCTTTATTTAGATGCGTAGAACAATAAAAGAACAGTCAGCTGTAATTACATATCCGATTACTCCTTTAATAAACGTTGCC
This sequence comes from Eleutherodactylus coqui, assembly GCF_035609145.1. Taxonomy (NCBI): domain Eukaryota; kingdom Metazoa; phylum Chordata; class Amphibia; order Anura; family Eleutherodactylidae; genus Eleutherodactylus; species Eleutherodactylus coqui. Next base: position 47,106,397 of record NC_089842.1, on the reverse strand, counting down.
GCTGAACTTTGCTGGAAACCACAGTTTTAACTCCCGGTGTGGCAATAAAGTAAAATATAGGATATGAAATACAATGGGGCTCAACGTGTATTTCAGATCTTCAAAACCGTCTTACGTAATGTGCGGCGAACGCCCGAATGATTAAAATGGCGAACAACAGAGAATGGCAAACATATGAATAGTTTCACTTTGGGGCTAAGGCTGTAATCACAAGGGCGATTTTTCTATGCGATTTTCGCACTGAAGGTAATTGGAGCGACACATTGATGTGAGTGCGGATATTCACATGCAGGTTTTTATACTTGGATGTACGTGCGCGCAAAAAAAAAAAGGAGCACTTTTGTGTGCATGAAAGGTCCATAAAGAAGTCTATGGAGGGTGCGCAAATGCATGCAAAATACGCAAGGAGATGCGCCATACGCTGTGCAGTTCTACGGGAAAAAGAACACATCTGGAACTCATTAGGCCATTTAAATTGGAGCGTGTTCGCCTGCCATGCGCAAATGAACATGTCCTGCTGGTAGCAAGTTTGCGGAGGTTTTTTTGCGTCTGCATGATTTGCATGCACAAAAAATACAGTAAAACACGCACTTGCATGTACAAATTTGCAACGCTCATTGCGCAAATACAGGGCGCAAAATGCGCTTACACACATGTGAAGCCGGCCTGAATCTACTGGGAAGCGACAAGATAGAGAACACTGAGCTATAAGGAGCAAAGTCCACGTTATCACAAGAAGAGTTACATGGCGGATCTAGTCACCGTACCACCAGCGGCTGTCAGGGCATGCTGGGAGTTTTACGTTGTAGCTGGAGAGCCGGAGGTTGGAGAGCGCTGGTCTATAAGGAGCTCAGCCCATTTTATCACACAAAGAGTTAAATGAAAATCTGATGACTATAGGAATATATAGAAATGTCAGCTTGTAAACTAATTCTAAGCAGATGATAGGAATCCTCCCCTCCGCACACAAGGCTGTTCTGTAGATAAAGCCAGAAGACATGGCCCAACCTTAAGTAACTTAAAGTCCAGAAGTCATCACCCAGCTGTCCCAGACTACTGAATGTCACATCTGCTTAGGCTTCGGGAGTAGCTAAAGGCTAATGGGGGCTGGTGTAAAAGTTCAACAACTCTTCATGGCTACCAGCCGGGATCCTCCAGGAAGTTTGTACTGCATGGCTGGGTCTCTTATGTGACCCATCCGTATATCACTAATAACCAGGGGTGTTGTTAGAGTCTTAAAAGATTAGGGGACGAGCCCAAGACATGTTCCCGAGCAAAAAAGAATTATAAAGAAAGTATTTTTATAAGAAAACTTCTAGAACACAACGGGCTCAGAGTGACTCAGCTCTAGTGCACCTCTAAATAATGCACTCACCAAATAATGATAAGATACTCGTTCTATGCAGTGATAGTGATGACAGTGCAGTTACCTCCAGTGATCAAAGGTGACGTCTTCTTTTATTGTCATCCTTCACTTTCCTTTTTCTTTATCTAGGCTTCTTTCAGCCACAACATGTTTCTGCACGCTCTCCCCAACCTCCGCTACCCTCTTCTCTCTGTTTCTCCCCACAGTACAGTGTGCCCCTCTATGCCCCACACAGTAATAGAGCCCGCATACATTAATAATTTTTCCCTATAGCACCCACTGATCTGGATTATGATTTCTCCAGCAGGCTTTGGGGTATTTTGCTGCTTCCAAATTGAGTATTGTGTACACTTCATCGACCAGAATCAGACACAAATGCTTGTCTAAAACCGGGAGAGTCTCTACAATGTATAGAGGCTCAAGCCTTTTATTATAACACATGACAACCGCCCTTTATGGGCGTGCAACAGATTACATCAGTAACATATAAGATTCTCATTTGTCGGATCATATAGAATCCTCCACCTCTCTGCCCACCTCTCTGCCCACCCTCTCTCACGTCCGCCATAGTATGGACTTTGTCTTCTTTAGCATGAAGTCAGCTCCGTGTAGTGATGAATCATTGTTTAACTAGCTTGTGTGAAAGAGTGGAAGGGGGCTAGGTAAACACTCAGTGTTAAACACAGGATATACACGACACTATGGCCCTTTAACTCTTAGAAACTGGTTGAGCAACTTCTATGTACTTAGAGCAAATACATCACCCATCCATTGGCTAGCAAATACCATGATTAGATTGTGTGTGTCCTTTAGACTCCACAGAGCTTAGAGTCATTACAACAGCAAAATACATTTGGGTTATACAAATCGATAGACATTGTATAAATAATCATCATGTCTATCACACCCACCACAAGAAATAATTCCTCCACTGTACCCCACAGTAACAGTACCCTTCTTTGTTACTCCCACATAGTAATAATAATTCCCCTTTGTGCTGTTCACAAGGTAATAATGCCCACTCTCAGCCCCTGAAAAGTAATAATAGCTCTGTGCCTCTACAAAAAATATTAGCGCTCTTGCTGTGCCCATAACAAACTAATAGTGTCTCCGCCATAATCACACAAATAGCAGCTCCTCTCTGCTCCAATAACCGATATTGCCTTCGACCCCACAAACAAAAACTGCTCTTTCTTTGCTTCCAGAAAACAATAATGTCTCTTCTGTGCTCCAAACAAATTAATTCACTGTGCTCTCATTCTAACAGTGGCCCCTCTGTGCCCCACAGTCTGAGTGGCCCTCTGTGCTCCCATAGTCTAATAGTGGTCCTCTGTGCCCCACAGTCTAAGAGTGGCCCTCTGTGCTCCCATAGTCTAATAGTGGTCCTCTGTGCCCCACAGTCTAATAGTGACCCTCTGTGCCCCACAGTCTAATAGTGACCCTCTGTGCTCCCACAGTCTAATAGTGGTCCTCTGTGCCCCACAGTCTAATAGTGACCCTCTGTGCCCCACAGTCTAAGAGTGACTCTCTGTGCTCCCACAGTCTAATAGTGGTCCTCTGTGCCCCACAGTCTAATAGTGACCCTCTGTGCCCCACAGTCTAATAGTGACCCTCTGTGCTCCCACAGTCTAATAGTGGTCCTCTGTGCCCCACAGTCTAATAGTGACCCTCTGTGCCCCACAGTCTAAGAGTGACTCTCTGTGCTCCCACAGTCTAATAGTGGCCCTCTGTGCCCCACAGTCTAATAGTGACCCTCTGTGCTCCCACAGTCTAATTGTTGCCCTCTGTGCCCCACAGTCTAATAGTGACCCTCTGTGCTCCCACAGTCTAATAGTGACCCTCTGTGCTCCCACAGTCTAATAGTGACCCTCTGTGCTCCCACAGTCTAATAGTGACCCTCTGTGCTCCCACAGTCTAATAGTGACCCTCTGTGCTCCCGCAGTCTAATAGTGCCCCTCTGTGCCCCCACAAAACAATACTGTCTTCTTTTTGCCTCCACAAACTAACTCTTCCCTTCCTGTGCCACTACAAACCAATCCTCTATGCCCTCACAGTCTAATAGTGGCCCCTCTATGCCCCTTCATTTTAATTGTGGCCCTCTCTTTGCCCCCACAATTTATTAGTACCCCTCTGTGACCCCCTGTGTCCAAAACTCCAACCAATGCAAGTAAAACACTTCAGTCAATAGCTGACTCAGCACAGCAGCTTTATAATAAAGCCAACTCCTCCCCAGTCTCCGGCTGTCAGTGTACAGAATACAGTATAATGTTAATTATAAAATCCCGCGTGGGAGATCCACAGCTCTAGGCGCCCCTAGGGATGCATTAGCATCCACAAACAATTTAGAGCATGCGGATGTGAGTTTTTTCCCAGCACGCAGATCGCACACACGGGAAGAAGTCAAGGCATGCTCCATTTTTCTGCGGATCCCGCGGGGCGGCACGTTGCCAGTGTGTCCGGACGCATCCGCGGTGCTGCAGAAAGAAGATCCGGCCGGCACGGAGGAGACCAGCGCTGGATCTGGACAGGTAAGAAAATTTACTTTTTTGTCCTTGTCTGCGGGCATGGCTGGATTCCACTGCGGGATTCAGCAGGTGGAATCCGTTCGTGCCCGTGGACATTGGGCCTTAGGCCTCATGTCCACAGGCAAAAGAAGAATTAAAATCCGCAGCGGATTTTAACTCTTCTCCTGCCCACGGATCCGCATCCCATAGGGATGTATTGACCACCCGCGGGTAGATAAATACCCGCGGATGGTCAATAAAAGTGATTTTTTTAAAAATGGAGCATGAAAAAATCTGGACCATGCTCCATTTTCGTGCGGGTCTCCCACGGGGACGGCTCCCGCAGGCTTCTATTTAAGCCTATGGAAGCCGTCCGGATCCGCGGGAGACCAAAATCGGAATTTACTCACCTGCTCCGGATCTTCCCTTTCGCCCCGGCTTCATCTTCTCTCCGTCGTGGCCGGATCTTTTTTCTTCGGGCCGGCGCGTGCACGGGGCATGCAACCGACGTGCCCTGTGCATCCGCCGGGCCGAAGAAACAAGATCCGGCCGCGACGGAGAGAACATGAAGCCGCGGCGAAGGGAAGATCCGGAGCAGGCGAGAGGTGAGTTAATTCTTATTTTTATTCCTCATGTCCGCGAGGCAGGAGGGACCCGCTACGGATTCTCCATGGAGAATCCGTAGCTGGCCTGATTTTCCCCGTGGACATTGGGCCTTACGGTCCTTTTAGATGAGCCGATTCTCGGTTGAATGATCAAATAACGTCACCGCTAGCTCGTTAGCTCTCGTGGAGCTGTTTAAATTGGCAAATTCACCATTGGTTCATTCAAACAAGAATACAATTATTCATACAATAATTGTCCAGTCCCCGTATAAGTGAATGAGAGGGATTACACGATTTCTATTTTCAACCGAATGATAAGTGAATGAGCCAATGATGGTTTTTATGCCTGCATTAAATGAATGACGAATGACAAGCGAATCATTCTCATTTAGTCGTTGGCTCGCGTCTAGACCCGACATTTATCGTTCACCTTAGCTCGTTTGAACGATTTTTTGAACGATAGTCGTTCCGTCTGAAAGTACCTTAAGGCCTCATGTCCGCTGCTAAATTGTCATTTAAAATCCACAGCGTTTCTCCCGCAGCGTGATCCGCGCCCCATAGGGATGCATTGGACACCCGCAGGTAGTTAAACACCTGTACGCCGTACCTGAATTTCTGCTCTCCGGCGCGGTAGTGCGGGAGAGCAGGAGCTAAAAAAAAAATGGAGTGCCCGGTGCATGCGCGCGACACGTTGCCGGCGCGTTGAGCACATCCGCTGGGCCGAAGAAAGAAGATCCAGCCGCGACGGAGGGAAGATCCGCAGCGTTCGGACAGGTAAGTTTAATCTTCTTTTTATCCTCATGTCCGCGGGAAAGGAGGGACCCGCTGCGGGATTCTGCATGGAGAATCCGCGGCAGGCCTGATTTTCCCCCGTGGACATGAGGCCTAAGTGTATATGGAAGAAGCCAGGCTTAATTATGCATGCTGTCATGCCAAGTCAGCAGTCAGGCAACAGCGAGAGTAGTAAATCAAGTTTGTCCTGTACTGGCCGGAGCTTCAGTGGATGGAGCCAGAGGGGGCAGTCTTGGTGCTTTTGGGCCCTACAGGCTTAGGAGACCGATTGTAATCGCCACTCCTACAGCAGCACCACTGCTTAGGCTCTGTTCATATATACTAAGGGTGGGTTCACACAGGGCGGATTCCCGTCGGAAATCTCGCGGTTTGGCCGCAGCAAAAAACGAGAGATTTCCGCCGGGAGAACAGCCGCGGCTTTGAAGCGGCTCAGCCGCATGCTTTTCAGTTGCGGTCGGCGCTCCCATAGAGGAGAGCGCGGCCGCGACGTAAATAAACAAAAAAGGAAAGGTAGACAGACATGCTCAATCTTTGGAGACCGCGGCTGCGGCGGCCGCAGCCACGGTTTCAAACTGATTTACCGCAGCGGATTAGCCGTCCTGTGTGGACGAGGTTTCTGAGAAATCTCCCGAGATTAGCGGCCGCGGGCGGTTTTGCTGCGGGCGGATCTGCTGCGGCAAAACCGTGGCAAATCCGCCCTGTGTGAACCCAGCCTAAGAGTTGCTATTAGCCCGTAAATATGAAGATTTACCTATCAAGAGTATGGGAAAGTAGGGTCGCTATGATTGCTATAAATGATTTCACCCAGCTTTCACAAAAACAGCTTTAAAGGGATTTTCCAGGTTATACTCAGGGTAGGTCATCAATAACACGTCAGTGGGGGTTCACTGTTTCGGACGCCCCGCCAATAGGTTGATGAGAAGATGCTGTGGATGGCAGGTATGCTCAGAATGCTGTCCGCAGCGCAGTGCTTCAGTTTGGTATTGCAGATAGGGTTGCCACTAGAGATGAGCGAACGTACTCGGATAAGCACTACTCGTCCGAGTAATGTGCCTTATCCAAGTACCGCTGTACTCGTGCTGAAAGATTCGGGGCGCTCCGCTGCTGGCAGGTGAGTCGCAGCAGGGAGCGGGGCAGAGCGGGCGGGAGAGAAGGAGAGAAAGATCTCCCCTCCGTTCCTCCCGGCTCTCCCCTGCAGCTCCCCGCTCCGCAGCGCGTCCCGAATCTTTCAGCACGAGTACAGCGGTACTCGGATAAGGCACATTACTCGGACGAGTAGTGCTTATCCGAGTACGTTCGCTCATCTCTAGTTGCCACCCAGTCAGTATTAACTTCAACGGTAATTTACTCTAAAGGCCCATGGCATTAGATTAATGGCTGATAAAAAATAATAACCTCATGTGAGCACCTCTGGCCGGGCAGCAACCTTGTCATCAAGCACTATAACTGACTGTAAAGCTCTGGTTGGGAGCTGCAGCTCACAGAAGAGCATCACTCCTTCTCCCGTCGCCTGCATTCCTGCACATACTGTACACAGCGCAGACACTGGGGGGAAAGTCGGGATGTTTTGTAAGAGCTGCTGCAGCGTTCCACCCTGACCAGGGCTTCTAGATCTTCACAAGGAGTTATAGTGCTTGATGGCAGGGTTGTTAGTCGGTCGAAGGGAAGGGCACCAAGAGGGAGCGCTACTATTACTGGGGTTACTAAATGCAGCACTGTTATTACTAAGGGCCAATAAAGGAGGTGCTATTATTACTGGGGCCACTGAAGGAGGAATTATTACTATTGGGGCCACTAAAGGGGGGGGGGTGCTATTATTATTGAGGCCGCTGTGAGGGGTGTAGTATTACTATTGGGGTACTAAGAGGTAGCACTATTACTACTGGAGCCACTGAGTGGGGGCACTATTACTACTGGAACCAATGGAATAACAGAGGCAAAAACATATGTATTTGATGAGCCATGCCCTTAACTACACCTCCACCCCCTTTTTATCTTGGTCGGAATTTTTCAGTGACAAAGGTGGCAACCTTAATTGCAGATCTGTCCCAATCACTTCAATAGGGAGGAAATGCAATACCCAACGGGGCCACTGCCGAACACGTGGCATTCTGAGACTTCCAGCCATCTGCATAATCTTCTCATTAGCTGATCGATAGGGGTCCCAATCATTCGATCACACTGATCTGCTATTGATGACCTATCCTGAGGATAGGTTGTTAATAGTTTTTGACTGAAAAAACCCTTTAACCATGTATTTAATCCATGGTCTCCATGACAATACCTGACAGAACTCATGTCTCAGTAGTGCAGCCTCAGGCTTTTGGCCTGTAACTGTCTATCATTATCCGTTTAGTCGGGGCTGAATCTCAGACACTTTATGGACTAGTCGGTCCTGTTTTGTACGGCTTCTTTCAGTTCGATCACTTGCATGTTGGTGTCGGCTTTGATAGTATCCAGCCAGCGTGTCCTTTGGTGGCCGGGTCTTCTTCTGCTCTGACCACTCCAAGCATTATCCATGTTTCTAATCAATTAGCTCACATTATGTTGCTGTGATTTTGCCCTCCAATGAAAACTTTGGTTTGATGTGGTTTACGACTTTTTTGTTCGTGATCTTGGCGGTCCAAGGAATTCGTAAAAGTTTCCTTCAGCACCAAAGTTCAAAGGTCTGTAACTGTATACGATCATATCCCAGAAAATATTATAATACTTCCACATTTTATAGGACATCTAGGACAATACAGGATCGTCTGAGTGTCATGTTAAAATTACGGCGATGTCAGCGTTTCTCATGCTGGATGTTTTGTAACTTTCAAGGTCGCTTGTCACTTTTTCACATAGGGAAACATTGAAGTCGGCCAAGTAGGCCTTATAGGTGGCAACAGAAATAACTGACAGTATGATACATCTAACAATGGGGGAGATTTACAAAGAAAATGTGATGGAATTGTGGCCCAGATTGTTCAAAAAAGTGGCATAAGTAGAAAGTACATAATTTATTATGTGTTTTAGTCATTTTAACACCTACCTTGACATTTTTGAAAAATGTCTAGAAAAGGGATAGTGTCTAAGATGAGTCATAGAATGTGCCAAATTTAATAATGTGTAGTGGCCTGAAGTATACATATCTGGCCCCTCCATAACTGTTCATAAATGTTTATATATGTGTCCCTAAATGTCTGTCATCTCTTTAATGTGGATGCACTGTGCAATTGTCTTGTTGGTGATTTATGTGTATTGCATGGCTGCAGCGCGCAAGGGGTTAACGTCTAGGTCTGTCTGGAAAATTTAACAGTTAGTGTGTTGTCTATGTTGTCACATGAGCATGAATGATATATGTGTTTGCAAGGTGTATAAATGAGGTTGGTACCGATGCATTATGTCTCCACGGGAAGTATGGGTGGAGACATGGGTTAGCCAGATTGAGATACAGGGGATGGGTAGGTGACGCCCACAGGTGCTGATTGGCTGTGCTGCTGTCACTGTCTCGGCTCCCATCTTCCCTGTCGACCCCACTGCTGTCAGTCTCCCCTACCGACCCCACTGCTGTAAGTGTTTCGGCTCTGATCTCTTCTGCCGACCCCGCTGCTGTCAGTGTGCCATCTGCACTCCCGATGCCAGTGTCAGTGTCCATGCTAGCCCCTCTGGCGGCCTTCCAGCTCCGCTGTCACTATTGTCCTCGCTGCCCTCTCATCTCAGCTCCCGGCTTGGCTGTCACAGTCCCCTGCACCCTTCCATCTCCGCTGTCACAGTGCCTGGCGCCATGTGTCCACTCACGGCCCTGCGGTCAGTCTCCCCGCCAGCCTCCCCTCTGTTCTATTGTCTCCGCTGTCACTCTCCTCCCCGCCAGCCTCCAATACATGGATGGATGGCTGGATGCAGTTCACCGCTGGCTCACACCTCCATCCCCTGCCCAGTCTCTGCTGCTGTCTTTGGCTGGCGTGATAGCTGTTGTGTGCCGGTGTCAGCTGCCATGGTCTTGTAGATGGATGGATCGATGGGGAAGTCAGCTGATGTCCGTCAAGTAACTGTGGGGACAGCAGAGACCAGCAGCCAATCCACAGCTAGGGGCGTGACCGGGGTGTTACCTCCAGCTAAGGCCAGTCAAAACTTAGTTTCCGGTGGAGACATAATGCACCAGTACCAATGAAGTCTTTTGTCTTTGTTGTTGGTCTTGCTAAGGCCGCCTACAGACGGGCGGAAATCCCGCGGCGGTATTTCCCGCGGGATTTCCGCCACTGAAAGCCTGCATAAGAGTGCATTACAATACGCACTCCTATGCAGACGGCTACAGTTTGGCTGCGCGAAATCTCGCGCGGCAAACAAACCGCGACATGTCCTATTTTTGTGCGGGGCTCGCACTCACCCGGCCGCCGGCTCCGGTCTGCGCATGCGCCGGCTGCGCGGCAGCCGGCACATGAAAGAGCCAGGGCCGCCAGGCGCGGGTGAGTACGCGCTCGTCACTGCAGGCTCTCGGGTCGGGTCCCGCGGCGAGAATTCTCGCCACCGGATCCGACCCGCTCGTCTGCAGGCGGCCTAAGGAGAAAGTGATGAAGTCTACTCTGAGTGGGTGAGGAGTCAAGCCATCTAGCAGATAACGAGGGAGTCTGAAAGTCTACCTGTGAGCAAGAGATACCCCCACCTAGGCCTACTCAATATGGAGAAAGCCGAGCGATATATCCATAGGCTGTGAATGAAGAATACCCCGATTGAGAGAGTACTTTAACAGACAACTAAACAGTAAAACACTTCCTTACCAGTAGAGAGAGTGAGAGAAGTCGTCCGGGATAGTGATTCTACAGATAACGTGGACTGTATGTATCAAGATGCCCCGAGTTGCCTCCCTTCCTCCTCGCAATTAGCAGTTGTCTCAGAACCAATCCTCCATGTCAAGGACTGTGGTATATTATCCCTATAGGATGTTCCAGTAAAGAAAGGCTTTACTGACCGTTCCCGGTTTAGTCTATTTAAAGTACAGCCCTGTGTGGGGACTATTTAATTGCACCATCGTCGGAGTTCACTGCAGTGGATGGAACAGTGGCGTCACCCGTGACATATACTAAAACTTAATCACTACAGAGTTTTATACAGGTAACCGCACCACAAGCGCTCACTGGAGAGGCCTGCCAAGACCTTGGTAAAGGGTTGCACGCGTCCCTCAGGGGAGGAGAAGGTAGCGCCACCGTGAAATCCTTAATAGCTACCTCGCCATCTCCTCAGCTGTGGTCCCTGCGCCTCAGTCACTGCACATGCACTTTTTCGCACAAAATATGGATGTGAAGTATGCCAGCCATAAGGTGGCATAAGTAAATGAAAAGTGTCTTAACAAGTTGTGCCCAATTCATCATATATCATGGACCATTGTGATATATTTGGCTCAACTTCTGCCCTTTTGGTCTAGTTTTGTCCGGTTTGAGATTTGTATTCCCCTTAAAATCAAGTTTATTATGTGTATATAATATCTATGTTTAGACATGCATTGTATTAATTATACATGCAAATTACCACTCCCTATTACAACACCCCTCTCAGATCTGGCACGGGCATCATCCAGCGCAGACTGGTGCCAGTGAACTGTACTATACCAGTTTGGAGAAATGTCGTCTAAAAGCTCATTCAGCCAACAGCCATTTGTCCCGACGCCACATACATGTGCCAACTTGGCCGAATATCCATATGTTCTGTATGGGGAAAAAGGAGTAAGTCGCTGCCCATAAGGATCGAGCATACTGAAATCCAACAGCCCAATCATTCATTCCCTGATATATGCCTTTGAGGAAGACTTGAGAGACTACCATACACATTAGATGGTGGGCTGGTCCCGCCTAAACTGCCAAGTTCATGCGACATTAATCTAACATGAATGGTCATCTTAAGGCAGGCTTCACATGGGCGTATGCTTATTTCCTCGCACATGAGCGTCGCATATTTTCATTTTCGTGAGGCAAAAAAATATGCACTGATTGAATTGGCAAATTAGTCTAATGAGTTCCAGATGTGTTCTTTTCTCCCGGACAATTCTGCAGTGTTTCACGCATCTCTTTGTGTATTTTGCGTGCATTTGCCCATCCCCATTGACTTCTATGGGGACTTTTGCTGTGTTTTTATTTGTGCAACCGAATGCACAGGAAAAATACGCGCATGTGAACGAACCTATTGAAATCAATGGGTTCTATTCTCTGCGTATTGCGCGCGCAAATTTTGTGTGCGTGAATACGCCTGTGTGAAGTTGACATTAGACTTACTGGAAGGGTATGTACGCATGGTGGAGTTTTTCATGCGAATTGTGCTTCTAAAAACCACGTCAAAATCTGCATCTTTCTGACGCGGTCTATGGTGCAGATCTGCCAACGGGCAAAACTCGGACCGTTATCGTACTAGTAAACCCATGATTTGTTATGCAATTCCTGTGCGTTTTGCAATAACAATGCATCGCATCACTTCCGGTTTTCACAGCGATGTGCAAGGTAAAAAAATATTGCTGCATGTCCTATTTTTTCACGTTCCTCGGAACCCATTACCTTAACCCTTTGCAATCCAATTTTGGATTCAGGGTTTCCTAGGGGGCTTTCTTTTTCTGCCATTATACAATGGCACCATCTGCTGGCTAGAGCCAGTACTGCGGTATTGGACATGCTGGAGAGGCCCCAGACAACAGAGCGGCCAGTCATCTACAGTAAGAATACCCTGCCGGATGTCTTCCGACATCAGAGCTGTACAGGCTTCAATCAGAATGTCTTTAGACGTCAGACAGTGGATTGGAAAGGGTTAAAGGGATTGCATAGACTCATGCCATTCATGTGAGTGCGATGCGATGTTTCCCATTATAATCAATGGGAAACACTTGCGATCGTCAGTCGCATGGGAAACAAGCGCTGGAGGATCAGGATTTCAGAGAAGCAGTACAAGGTATTTTTGTATGAAAAACGCCTTGCATCCACGGGTAAAATGCACGTTCATAAGTGTGATATTGCGCCGAGTTTCTTGACCTGATATCACGCTCGCCTGTCTGAATATAGCCCTAAAATAATGGTGTCTTTTCACGTGCGATATCTCTGTAATGCATAGAAAGTGTGCGTGAAAATCACCAGTGTGAATACATCCGCAGGCTACCTACACACGGGGAGCGCGATATTGGGCCGAAAACACCTCCCATCGCTTCGGTGAAGTAGCGATCCTCCAGCGCAGGTTTCAGGCCATTAGAGGATCTGCCAGCGTTTACCATTGTTCTCCGTGGGAAACTCACATCGCACTTGCGTGCACATCACTAAGCGTGCAATGCGTTTTACTGTCCCATTGAAAACAATGGGCAATGCGCTCCGAGAGGAAAAAATTCCTTCCCGACTCCAGTCTCTCAACCGTAATAATCCCCGGATCACCGACCCTTCTGAAGCAATCAGTGACTAATAGAGATAAGCAAGCGTACTCGGTTCGGGTGTTTTTGCACCCGAGCACCGCTTTTTCCGAGTAACTGACTACTCGGACGAAAAGATTCAGGGGGCGCCGGGGGGCGGCGTGGTGGAGCGGGGGGTAGCAGTGGGGAACAGGGGGAAGCTCTCTCCCCCCCCAACCCCCCCCCCCCCCCCCGCTCACACCCGGCGGCCCCCGAATCTTTTCGTCCGAGTAGTCAGTTACTCGGAAAAAGCGGTGCTCGAGTGCAAAAACACCCGAAGTGAGTACGCTCGCTCATCTCTAATGACTAACATGTAATATTGTAACACTCTAGAAAGGCGTCCAGCACCCTCCTGTACTCTTTTATTGAGTTCGCCATCACCACGTCCTCAGGCAGAAAGTTCCATAGTCTCACTGCTCTTACAGTAAAGATCCCCCTTTTATGTCATGTGCTCCTAGACCTCTTTTAATGCACCCCATGATCCTATTTGCCTTGGCATGTAAATTTCTGGTATAATCTACACCAGTTTTTGGCATAAATTATACATAAACCTTTTGGGCTGACAAGCCACATCCCCGTAAGTCTTAAAGAGCCACAAGTTCTTTGCACAAGCTAGATTTATGCAATTTTTCCCTTGATAACCTCACCCTCCATGTTTCTTTGCACGATATTATTATGCTATATTAACGCTACTACTGCGACCAGTGATAATATTAATATACATTATATAGTAAAATATTGGTCATGTAAACAATATCTATTCTGGCAGTGCAGCCACTGTGGCGCTGAAGAGTTTGAACCACTAGATGTCCATAGTTTAGGAGGAAGGCCAACAGAGATGGGTTCTCTGCTTTGGAGTGGCTTCATTATGCTTCACCTGAGAGGCCTCCTTAAAAAGAGGTGAGAGGTTTCCCTTCTAGCTTCTGAGCTCCTGGCTCCAACCCTGTCTGTGGAGAGGTTCTGTAGACCGGTGACTACGAGGCACAACAGGGAATGAGGCGCCCCCTGTCCTCTGACATATTATATGGTATATTGATTTGAAGTTTTATTAGTAAGGGCAAATGTGTAATGCATAGTAAGAGGCCAGGTGGCCAGGATTTGTTTTTTTGTTCCTGTGCAATATGTTGATGTCAAGTGCATTGAATATGAGTGAGAATTGCTGTGCTGCCTTAAACCTGGTAAGAGACAGTTTTTGAAGAAAGTATTTGGTGTTGGGCTGAGTTCCTGCGAGGATACCAGCCAATTTATGCTGGAAGACGGCAATCCCAAGCAAGTGGCGAATCCCCTGATGTCACACTATTTAGAAGTAAGAGACATAACTGCAGCGACAATTCTTTTCACACATTTCTCCCATGTTCTGTCACCTGTAATGTACTAATGATCACTAGTGGACATTGTACTTCACATCTATAGTTCTACTCATCAATTATCTCTGGGAAGAAAGGAAATCAGCAATGAGTCATCCGGACAGTATCTGTAAGCAGGCCACACCTTTGCACAGTAAGGATTCATGGAAAGAAAAGGATGGAGGCTCATGAGTTGGACTTATGCACATGTCCAAAAGTTGGCTTGACATTCTATATACATAGGGGCCCTATGATACTTGCCGGACCATACTAAACACAGTGTTAGTTGCCCAGAAACAAGCTTTCAAAATGCCACAATATATTGAGGTGGTCTACTGAAAATGCATGTGGTCATCGCTCAGCTATAGGGGTGCAAAGGTAGTACACCTGACCATTGGTGCATGATGGTGCCCAATGGTCCCTATGCTATATAAGAAGATTCCAGTACTATACAGTATATGGGACATTGTAGGTGGGTCCCTGTTATAGAGTTTCCATTGGGGCCCAAGATCTTGTATATACTGTAGTTGTATTGAGGGAAGAGTTCTACTTTGGATCAACTTCTACCATAGTAGTGGGATACTTAATGCCTATTATTCAAACATGTTCTAGTAGGGCAAGGAGCTCTTGCATATGTTTAACCCTTTCCAATCCACTGTCTGACGTCTTCCTACATTCTGATTGAAGCCTGTGCAGCTCCGATGTCAGATGTCCAGAAGGGTATTCTTACTATATATTGCCGGCAGCTTTGTTGTCGGGGCCTCTCTGGCATGTCACATACTGCAATACTGTCTCTAGCCAGCAGATGGTGCCATTGTATAATGGCAGAAGGAGAAAGCCCCTTAGGAAACCCTGAATCCAAAATTGGATTGCAAAGGGTTAATTGGGGCTGGGCGCTTTTCTTGAGTGATACAATATTATATATATTATATCACTGATTACTTTAGAAGGGTCGATCATCCAGGGATTATTGTTTCCCCTTAATTTAGGAAAGAATTGTTTCCCCTTAATTCAGGAAAATTGGCTTCTACCTCATTGGGGTTTTTTGTCTTCCTCTGGATCAGCGATAGGGGGGGGGGGGGGGGGGTAATAGGCCGAACTGGATGGACATGTGTCTTTTTCAGCCTAACATTCTGTTATTAGATTACGAACTGAATTCTACCACGAGTGACTGAAGTTGACCTCAACAGGTGACACCTAGGTAATCTAGGTGTGTTCCTTATATTTGAGCTAGTAGGATAGGCCCACAAATACCTTCGGTGTGTACTGACATGACTCACACTGAGTACATTTGCTTCACAGCGGCAATTAATAGCAACACTTGAGGAATCACATCCATTCCTGTATTTGGCCTAATTTCCGCCGAAATCCTAATTTAATCCATGAAGTAACTTTAATCTTATCAGCATGTGCTGGAGCCTCCGACAAGACATTGCTTTTCTGTTCGACGGCAATGAAAGATCTTTGTTGCCCAGGTTTTCTGTCCTTAAGGGCTTATTCAGACAATCGTATGCACAAATGCGCATGCTTCAGCACAACGCATTTTCCCCGTGAACGAGGAGCACTGTACTTTTTGCACATGCAGGGGCCTATTCACATGTACATGCAAAACACCCTGATTTAAAAGGCTATTTAGCCTATTGAGCTCCAGATGTGTTCTATTTTTCACAGAATTGCGCAGCGTATTGTGCATTCGCGCACCTCCCATAGACTTTTTTTTTTTACATTCTCTGTTCTATTCTCTGCGCATTGCGTGCAAATACCGTTGTCTGAAGGAGCTGGAAGGGCACTTGTATGGCTACATTTGGGTAAGTGGCGCATTGGCTCTGCTATGGACCCATTCCTTGCTCTAAGGCTACCAACACACTTGCCGTGTGTCCGAGTTGCATGGACATGTCTCCTTGAGCTGCACGATATATATTTGTATGTCCTAATCCTCACCCATGATGTGGACAAGCATAAGTCATGCGATGGTTTTTTTTTTTTTTACGTAGACCTTAGGTCCACGTAAGAAAAAAACGGTAGCGTGTGTAGCCCCATAGGCTGTAATGGGACTGTGTACTGCCCGTAAATTAACACAGACGGCACACGGTCCCACATACGCCGGAGGCCTAACACAGCATGGCTGTCTAGCTGACAGCCCCCATGACATATGGGGACAGCCGGAGGAACGAGTCCTGTGTTCCGGATGGAAATTTACCGGACTAGAGCCTTAAGGTAATGAACATTACATACACATGTGTAGCTGTAATTGTGATTGGTGGTGGTTTATGTGCGTTTGTGTTATATGTGGGTGTGATAAACTGTATACTTTTATGCTTGATAAAGACCCCAAGAGGGTCGAAACGTAGCAGTTATATGGAGGAATAAATGATCACTTTTTGCTAATACGCCTGGGATGCTGCCACTCTATTTGCTGTGAATTAGCTGACATGAAACATCATGATGGAAGTTGTAGTTCTACAATAACTGGAGAGCCACATCAGCACGATATTAGATTACCTCTTTGTTTTACAGACTTGGCATCATGCAGCGGTCGCCACTCAGTTACTGTTGCTGGTAATTGTAACAGTTTAGTATGTTGCAAAATGTATTTGTATCAAGATGTAAATGATATAATAATGGTGCAATATGTTGCTAAATACGGCGCAAGCTTTAGGTGCAATGCAGAGGAGCAGCTATAAGGGAGCGGAGGTTGTGGTCACATCTAGTTCTGGAGTCGGAGAGGCCCAAAATATCTCCCTGCACCATATGAGAGATGAATGCCATACATGATAATTGGGGCTCAGAAGCTACAAGTTACACTCCGGTGTGAAAACAACCCTTTGATGACTTAGGCTACTTTTACACGGAGCGATAAATTGTTCGCACAGGCAGCCTGTTTATACAGGCAGATAAATGGTTCACAATATCATTTGGAATTGCGTTCGCATATCGTTCAGCGGTTTACTGCATCAATGATTGCGAACTACTAGACGTAACAATGTGCGGATGAGCGAGCGATTAGCTTTATGCCTGCATAAAATGAATGACGAATGAGAAGCGAACAAATTCTCATTCGCCGTTCAATCGTTCACCGTGTCTGCCCTGGACAATTATTGCTCAAAATTGCACAAACCAATGATTTTTTTTTAACTATAATCATTCAATGTAAAAGGGCTCTTTGAAATCAATGGGAGCTGCTCTTGCAATTACAAGGACTGGCCACTACACAGGGGTTGGAGCAGTGGCTTCCGCGCCGACCCACATGTATCCCAGTAGGCGCTGCCTCTAGTCACCCTTCCTGTAGCTCCAGTCCGGCAGCGCAGTGCAGAGTCTGTGACCACTGACGTCTGTGCCAAGGTGAGAGGTCAGCGATCACAGACTCAGCAGCGGATGCCACCGGACCGGAGCTGATGGGGTGAGAGTAAAGCTTTAAGGGATGCTGCCTGGATAGAGGCGAATAAGGGGGGTTGCTATCGATCACTGGCCGAGCAGCATCCCTAGGACTACTATGGGGGTCACTATTACTGCTGCGGCCACTATGTGAGTCACTATTACCAATGGGGTCACTATCACTACTGGCAGGTGACATAAAATGAGACGGAGGGCCAGATTCAACTTGCGGGCCTTGTGTTTGATAAGTGTGGTCAAGAGGGCGTGTTTGGGGCATCTAGGAGGGGCTACATTGGATTTTTATTATTTTTATTTTCTTTCCACACTTTTTCTCCTTTGGAAATCCAAGAGGTAAAATATTGCATAAATGTTCCAAAAAGCATCACAGAACTGTAAAATTCCAAAACCAATGCATGCCTATTTTGGACTGTCCTTTTTTTGTTAGAAAGGTCGTTAATGACCGTATGCTATTGTGATCACAGGACATCCAGCTGCTGGGACCCCCAGGAATGATCTGTAATCTGCTGCGGAACCTGGCAGCAAGTGAATTGCGTGACCTATTCTTATTATTTCATTACCCCAATAATAAAATATCCTAAATGTCCGGGTTCCTGTCAGCAATGCCACTGTACCATTGTTTCGGAACCCACTGAACAGCCTATATGCGTAGTATGTCATCAGCTGCACATCGTGTTTGGTACCTATAGATAGCTGGGGTTATGATAAGCAGCATGGCAGCCATGGTTTTCCTGTGGGAGTGCCTCCTGGGGAAATATGGCTGAAAACTTAAATTGGGTTTCCATCAAAGTGGGCTATACATACATTCAACACACCTCTTAGTGATATCGAAAGGAGGTGTGGTCTGAGGAGACCCTAAAGTAGAGGGGTTCCCTCTCCCATGTGTCAGACTTTGGAGATGCGCTGCGGTGTAAGGCTTTCCCGTTATACCTTATACTCTGGTGTAACACCATTGTTGTATATTCTTTGTGTGTGTGTATGTGTGTGTGTGTGTGTGTGTGTATATATATATATATTTACAGTGCTAGTTTTTTCTTTAAAATAAATCTACAATTTATTAGTAGAACCTTGTCTGTTTTAAAAGGAACCATAAACTCCGAAGATTGTGTTCATTGTCTGGGTTCCAGCTTACCTTGAACAGCTGGTGGTTGCGGCAAGTGTGTGTGGGTATTGTAGACTACGGGAACCGTTAGACTGGATAAGGTGGTGATTTAAGCTTTCCTTTTGCATATGTGCCTGGGAAAGCTGGGTACAAATCATTCTTACAACTCCAAGCTTGCAACCTCACTAGAGTAATCAATTGAGGTTCTGCCGTGACCAGTGTTCACAGCGGCTAGAGTGCTCGGAATAGTCAAACAGGCGACAGAGGCGGGATCTGTCAGGTCATCCCCTCTCTCACTTCGTGACAAACACTTAGGACATTGGGGTCCTTCAGGGAGAGAGACACTCTTTATCACCTTTGTACACACCCTCACCCAATAACGTGTTGCTATTCTTGTGAGATGATTCACAAATCTCCTATTAGTTCTTATTTGATCTCTCCTGTGTGAACAACAATGACAACATGACAATCTAATTACCAGAGAATGTATACATGTTTTGTGTATATGAAGGGTTTAACCACAGAGATATGTCCTCTGATGAACCTAAGAAATCCCAGTCTGAGAGCTAACACTGCAACTTGATGCTCCTAGGCCTCCATCAAAGTTGGTACCAGGGTTCCCTGGCCCATCACACGTAATTTATGGTACTGCTCTCCATGTATGTGACCTTCAGGCTTGCTGAGAATCCACTGCCCATGTGCAACTGAAACTTCTATAGTTATAGCTCTGCAATGAGAAACCCAACTTTTCCAAGCATATAGATTAAGGCAACCCTTCATTCCCAGGACAAAAATGTGTCCAAGGACCAGGAGAGCAAGGACAGTATATTACTTGCTACCTTCCGATCTTCCTGTTCTGCCACTTTTCCACTTCTGTCTGGGATCTTTCTTCATTCTTTTAATATGGCAATGCTTGATGCACAATGGGCATCGGTAACCAGACACTGAATGCTGCATTTGGATTGGCCAGTGCTGCTCACATAAGCTCAGAGCAGCCTGTAATGTGTTAGACCGCCAGGGCTCAATATGCACCTGTAGTCTAAGAATCGTCATGACCATGTTGGAAGAATGAAGAGAAGGCCCAGAAAGAAGCGGATCAATGGCAGAATGGTGAGAAAGGATAATGAAGGTAGCAGATAATATACACTCTTTGTAAAAAAAAATCTCTCCCTTAGAAAAAGTTATAGTTTAGCTGCAAAACTCAGCATGCAGTCACATCTCAGGCAGATATACAAATGAGAGTTGTGATGATTAGATGAACGGTCTTGTCACCTGAGGCCATAGAAGTGGTTCCCTCCTTGGCCTATAAAAGGCTCTCAGAGGCTCCTTGTGTGTAGTGACCTCTTCTTCCGCTTGTATGAAGCTTGTTGACCACCAGACACCTCTACGATGCAGAGAAGAGATTTCACTTAATTAACAGAATTTAAGAGGGGGCGCATTATTGGGATGCGAGAAGCTGGATTGTCATTTCAATGAATTTCCATCACCTGGGCCGTTCTGACAAGACTGTTAGGAGGTGTTGGGGCCAATGGATGTGTGAGCACACACGGTGACCAGGATCAGGATGCCCCCTACAGACCACCAGTAGAGAGGATCAGCTGATATTCCAATAAGAACAAGCAGCTACAACTGTTTTGTTGTCTGCCATCCAGAAACATGTATGGGACCATTTGGGATGTCAACTTCGACAGCCTACTAGTTTGCACAATCTAGAGGCTCAGTTCACATTTCCCTTGTTGCTGTCATCCTGATACAGTTAAGTATCTGGTGTATGATTTGTATATTGGAGTTTCTTCTGCCATCACCCATGCTGCCTATAGTTGCTACTACCTGTTCTTAGATATTATGCTTCCACCTAGGGTAAGTGCAGGTGACCCCTATGTTCCAGCGTGGCTCCATGTCTATAGGGGTGATGGCCCCACTTTAGGCCAAGGTTTTCCCCTCTTCTGGTTGTTAACGCTAAACCTCCCCTTGTGTTTGGGTGGTGGTTTTGTACAAAGGTATTTATTTGTCCTGTGTGAATATTGCCTTGCATCCGTCCGTACTGGGCGTGGTACTTAAAAGCTCACCACGGATGTAACAACAACCCCCTTAAACATCCAGCCAATGTCATTAAGAACTATCTTCAGAGTAAAGAAGAACAAGGAGTCCTGGAAGTTCTGATATGGCCCCACTGAGCCCTGATCTCATCATCATCATCCAGTCTGTCTGGGATGAAGAGACAGAAGGATTTGAGCGAGCTGACATCCATAGAAGATCTGTAGTTAGTTCTCCAAGAGGTCTGGTAGAAACTCCCTGTCGAGTTCCTTGAAAACAAGTGTACCTAGAAGAACTGAGGCTGTGTTGAAGACAAAGGGCAGTTACACCGAATACTGATGGGATTTAGATTTCTCTTTTGTTCATTTTGTTAATTGACCATAAAAACTATTAACTCTTCTCTTTCTGAAAGATTTCTTACTTTACTGCACTTTTTCCCACACCTGCCTAAAACTTTCACACAGTACTGGATTTAGTCCCTAGAATGCGAGCGCTGCGTGTTTACGGTAATTCTCGGTAACCACAATTAGATGATCTGGCTGTGACTCAAAGGATGAAGTTGCTGCCTCTAAATCTCTCCTCCGCTTGAAGATTCCTTCCCTGCGTGCCTCGCTGGGTGCTGTGTCTGTGCTTTCTCACTGGAGCGGACCCCTCTGCTTGTTGGAGCAGGGCCCATATACACACACACATATCTGGGAGGCGACACACAGCTGTGACGTAAATGCAATTGTTATAAAATATTGCTATTTTCACACGTGCCGAAATCTGGTGCCCACAAAGGCTGAACTATAAACAAGTTGAAAAGAAACAATCAGCACTTATACCATAGAGTGTTACCCCATTATAGTCAGTAGTGTGCAGATGATTAAAAGGATTTCAGGTCTATTGTTCTGTCACGATAAAAAGCGTCTGCACATATAGTAGAGGAGAGGCAGGGATATCTGGGAAAATCTGATGATGTCACTGCTGATGTCATGTTAGAGACTCCAATGTATTGATTGTAAAGTATCTTTTTCCTGTTGTAAACAGGAAGGGGGGGGGGGGGGTCTAAAATTTTTTTTATCTATTGCATTTTTAACATTTCCTGTCTCTGACATTTTAGTTTAGGGAGAGGCTGCATGGAAATATATTTTAACTTGCTACTTATGTAGTGCCACCATATGCTGCAGCGCTATACAGAAATTATCACTCACTTCATTTCCTGTCCCGAGTGGGCTCACTATCCAGATTCCCCAGCTCAGACACATATTGGGTTCGGTTTCATTGAACACTATTAACCTACCAATATGATTTCTTCCCATACCTCAAAACCAGAGTCCCCAAAGGAGACACGCACTATGGCCAATTTCATGAGTGTTTCTGCGCCCGTATTATGGCTGAAGTCCTCGTTTAACTACGAGTCTACTCACTTGGATTGACAGCCTGATAGGTCTGTAGGGATAATGGGGTTGTATATTAGTTGATAGGCACGTAGAGGTGGGTACCCATACTCTTTGTCTCCAGTATGTACTTTTATTAGCATGCATCTGTCTGTTTATGTAACTGTCCCTTTAATACTGTACGTTGCGTGGATGAGGTGGCAGAGTGTTTTTTTGGGTGGGAGTTCCACCCCTTTCTCCAGACCTGAGCAGACGCTGGCAAAGTTGGACACAAGATCTGTGGATTCTTCATCCTCTGCCAACACAGTAACATCCGGCCTATGAGTTTATCTCATCCCTTGGAAAGAGCTGGTGTCATGGGTTACTGCCCTACCTCATTCCCTCTGGAGACACGGAAGACGTCTTACATTTCCTATCTCTGACATTTTAGTTTGGGTAGAACCTAAGACAACAGAACCTAAGACAACAGGCTGAACACTTTCATTGACTCCATTCACCACCTACCATGTGGCCATGCCACGCACGCATCATACGCAGTGAAAAACCGCCTGTGGATATGAGCCCTAAGGCCAATGACATATCAGAGTGTCCCGACCTGACTTTAGGTCTCCTGACTCAAACTCCAAGCTTCACAGGAGTCCATGATGCTCAGAGTCCGAGTCCAGAGTACTGCGGTCAGGCTGGGACACTATTCCATCTTACGTATGCCTAAGCACAGCTGGAACTTGCTGGTGTGTCCTAAGGGCCTGATTAGATCTGGTTATTGGCTCAGTCCAGGGCCCTAACTTGGCTATTAATAAAAACTGGTCTCCGCTTTGAAAGATTTCCATTTATTCACAAATTTTCTGCCAAAAATAATGGGGTGGGCTTCATTCCAACAAACAATGCTGGTAATGAACAGAAACCAACTGAAACGTAGGCCGATTGGTCTCCTTTTCAACAATTTTCTATCAATAGGCAAGATAGGTTTGGTCCAGGGGTGCCATTTTCGTGATTCGAAATGTAAACCTTGACGGGACCCCAGGGCAAAGCCGATAGCAAGATCTGAAGAGGCGCTAACCCGCAGTTATACAACTAGAAAAGTATATATTAGAATCTGGCGATCCCAATGTTGGCCGTGCATGCACAGCAATGAGCGCTTGTACCTAATTATGCTTTTCTTTATACATGGCTGGTGTAATGCGGCCCCTGGGTAAGATTAGCTGGTTGCAGCTTAATTACACGCCGACCCGAGCTGAAATTAATCATGGAAGGTAAGTGACAAATTGAACGAGCCGCCTCGTGTCTGCAGAACTTGTTCTAGGTACATGTCCTAATCCACTGTAATAACGGAGCTCAGCAGACCAGAGACTGCACTGTATTAATATTAGACAGAGAAATGTCACCTGGAATTTTCACACATGAAGAAAGGTGAATCGGGTGGTGCATTCTAATCATATGGAGAGGAAAAAACGTAAAGAGAAATACAATAGAAAACCCACATATGGCAGCTTTGTTGCAGAAAGTTCTGGGACTGAAAATCCGTTCCATACATCTGCATAGGGGCGATTGGATAGCAACATGTACCCATTGCTGCAGGTTTCTGTAGTGGCACATCATCCTGGGCTCCTCCATAAATGTCATACATGTTTGTCTCATGTAGATGCACTGTGCAAGTCTGTCTTGTCATTTCCAGTATGTGTGTTGCACAGCTGCGGCGCTTGAGAGGTTAACGTCGGTAAAATCATAGTCTGCATGTAAATGTATCAGTCTGTCATGTCATGCGGTGTAAGTTAAAGGTATAAATAGGATTACCTGAGAGGGGAAAAGGGTCTGAATTCCATCAAGCGTTCAGGAGTGGTCTTCCATCTTGTCTGCTGGGAGAGCTTACAACACAGAGCCACATGGAAGCACCTTCAGCTTCCTTGTGATGAAGATGGAGGAGAAGGAGAGATATCCCGTAACGATTGTGTTCTGGATGTGAGTGGAGTGAGCCCAGATCTGAGAGCAAACTTTCGTAAGTAATTCTGTAAGACGAGCCCAGTACAGAGGTACAAATTCAAGTCTACCAGTTTCTTATGCGGCCATCCAAAGCTAGGATCCCCGCGTAGAAGTACGCTACTAAGTGACACCGACGCATCTACAGTGCAGGGTGAAAATCCTAAAAGTCAATTATGTACTGCCAGAGTGTCTGTGGAGTGACCCCTACCCCTTCCTCCTCCGGAGTGCTCCCTGTCCAGGAGCGGTACCTTACAGATAACGTGGACTGTAGGACTGGTTTCATTCTGTGTTTCCTCCCTGACCTCTGATCTTTTGAGTTGCCTGCACTGTGAAGACTGTACCTAATTTTTCCTGTAAAATTGTTATTTACAGTTTTATTCAAGTAAAGTTTATACCAGGTCCTAACCGTTCCTGGGGACCCGAGGTACTCAGAATCTGTGTCTGTGATTATTCTCCGCCGTGTAGAATACCTGTGTGTAGGAACAGTGGCGTCGCCCGTGACAACTACTACCACCATCCTTCTGTTTATTGGCATTCCCTATCCTAGGGGTGTCTTTGGTGATCTGCAGTTGCACTCTGGCCTTGGCTGCGTGTTATCCCTCAGGGAAAGGAGCCTGGTAAGTGCCGCCATGACAAGCCATCACTTAACCTTCCCAGCTCCCCACGTAAGTCAGGTTTCCGGAGTACTCCTCTGAGGTACTGCATTTCCTTAGGGCTCTAACCCACTAGTGATATGTTTTCTAGCGATGCCAGTGAAAACCCATGATTATGAAACCAATGATTTTCAATTGTTTCATACTCACTTGCAATGTTTTCACTGAAGTCTCACAGCACTAAGAAAAATCTGCGCTACTGCCCATTGAAAATATAGAGAGTACATCGAGTTCCCCTGACACAGCTGTGACAGCTATGGCAGGGGATTCCTCCATCCCTGCGGGGACAGTGGAGATGAAGGAATGCCCTGTCACAGCTATGGCAGATTTCCGCGATGCTATTCCATTGCTTTCAATGGAGCCGGTGCTACTGCATCCCCATTGAAAGCAATGGGATGAAGGCCGCCACTGCCGTGATGATTTTCGGGGAAGGGGTTGAAATATAAACCCTTCCCTGAAAATCCTCCTTATCTGTAAAAGAAAAGTAACAAAAAAAAAATTTACTCCCCTAGAAGAGCAGTGCGGTTCTTCACTCCGGAGGCCAAGGATTGAAAAATCCCCACCTCCAGAAAGCGCTCCCTCTCATTGGCTGAGCGCTGTGACCAATCATAGGCAGCACTCAGCCATTCAGTGAATTAAATGACAGCTGAGTGCTGTGACCAATCACAGGCAGCACTCAGCTGTCATTCAATGGAATGGAATTCAATTCCCCCTCTTCTATACTGCTGTTACGCTCTCTTTCCTTCTACACCGACAGCCTTTGTTGCAGCCTGCTGTTGTACGTTAATGTGGAACGTCCAGCAATGATGCTTCCACTGGATGACAGATCCAACTCTGCAAGGGGGTTTCTGCTACAAACGAAAACCACATCGCGGCCGAGAACGGATCCTGATGGATTTTGCTTCTCTTGCAGTTATAGATATTTCTTTGGCCTTTTCTCTGCACAAACATATGACTAGTCGTGAGGATCGTTGCACGTGCGCCGCACACACCCATGTTGTAATGTATACATTTCCATTATGTTCTCATCTTGTCTCCGTTTCCAGAAATTCTAGTTGATCGAGTTTATTGAAAGAACTGGTTCACCGGGCGATAATTACTAAATATAGAATATTGCTCCCAATAAATAACCTATAGGATCGGCTGGGGACAAACACCTCTTCCTGGGCAGATGGGACTTCCTGTCATTCTTCAAAACTCAATTAACCCCTCCAGGACCAGACCGATTCTGGCATCCAGAATTTGTTTCCGACTATTTTCACAGCCCCATATTCAGAAAGTAAAAAAAAAAATGCCATAAGCGTGGCTGTAGGAAGACTTGTGTTTGTGGGATGTTTTATTTCGGACCTTCAACTTTTTGGGGGAGGAACGTAAAAAAAAAAAAAAAATTATTATTAAGTCTTATAAATGTTGTGCAGTTCGCCGTGTTGCATATCAGCATTATTCTATGTGTTGCTACGATCACAGCGATAC
The DNA here is from genome assembly GCF_035609145.1 of Eleutherodactylus coqui. Lineage (NCBI taxonomy): Eukaryota > Metazoa > Chordata > Amphibia > Anura > Eleutherodactylidae > Eleutherodactylus > Eleutherodactylus coqui. Next base: position 47,080,374 of record NC_089842.1, on the reverse strand, counting down.
CCAATAGGTTTAGGTTTTCAGGTTTTACTGCTTTTACACAATATTAGTATGTCTCATGCAATAGAGAAAGTTTATGCCACTTCATTCCAAGAGCCTTCACACATGCTCTATTTTCCTGTGGATTTGTGCACCTAAAGGTCCCCACAGAAGTCAATATGGTTGCGCAAATGCCAGCGCAATATGCAAGATGCGTAAAAAACACTGCATAATTCAGCTAGAAAAAGGACACATCAGGAACTTCTTAAGACTAAGGCCTCATGTCAACGGCCGTGTTGCTAAATAACAGCTCTGCCAGTAGAGAGCTGGCAGAGTCCGCATATGCCTGCGAGTGTACTGCGCATGGCCGCATATCTCACGCATGCGGTCACACAGTGTGACCTTTTTTTTGGAGGAGATGATAAATTAAAAAGTGGTAATGCCACTGCAAGGTTTAACGGTTTCCATTTAGCTGCTCACCATGCAGTTTCAATAACATGCCGTTATGGTAGGAGGGTGTTAGGCCCAGAAGTGAGCTGGTTAACTCAGTCTTAAATACTAGTAGAAGTATTCGTAATACCCTAGTCTAACAAATCAGGCACCAGCGAGAATTGAACTCATGACCCCTGGTTTGTAAGACCAGTACTCGAACCTCTGAGCTATGAAGCCCATTTCTAGAGCGAGGCACTACCGAGACTGCTATTATGTGTAGACCAAGCTGTGATTTCTCTATAAAGTTTTGTAAGTAAAGTGCCTCAGGAACGGAGCATGGCGGCGGGAAAGGCAGCTGGGAAGAGTTGAGGGTTGCTGGGCGACCAAAGTCATTAAATGCAAGCGAGCTCTGCGTAATGACGTTGTTGTGATCCGGTTCGAGGAAGAGTTTGGAGCAGAGTAGATTTCTACACTATAAGGCATACCCGATGCCACTCAGGACTCTTTGCAGGTCCATTTGCATTTGTGGAGTACCACCACATTGCCTTACCCTCCATGTTAAAGTAATTCGGTGAAGCTAACCAGAGAATAGTCACCATAGATTTGTTCATTAAATAGTTTGATAGAAGAATGGTCTGTAATTTCAACTAAACCATGTGTGATCACTTTTTCTTGGAAAGTAATATCCAACTGCGAGAAAGAGTTGACTCAGACAATATGGATGCGTCGTCTGTATACCAGGACAAGAATGCCATTCACGTAGATAGGCCATTGAAGCGATTAGAACTCAGCTCTGTTTAAATGAAGAGCTTGATATAGTTGGGTAATTTATTGCAGTACTGTTGTATCTTGTCTCCACCAGAAGAATGTCTGGAGACAAGCTGCATGCCCACAATTTCATTGGGTGGGCCAGAGAATCCGCTGTCATAATTCCCCTGGCAACCTTCTTCCCTTCCAGTTTCGGCCGTGTAAGTCCCTGCTCTGGCGCAGTCTAATGCAGAAGCCGGTTAGGCCACAAGGCAGAGCGGCCGTGGGGTCAGTGGCATGAGGCGTCATAATGGAAACCCATTCTCCACCCCAGCCAAGCAAGTTGTGAGCGTTGCTTGTAGGCATGCAGCTTGTCTCCACCCATTCTTCTGGTGGAGACAAAATACAATAGTACCATTTATTGTTCACAATAGAGACTTTTTATCATCTTTGATCAGCGTTATTTGTTTTTGCTTCCACTTTAACAACTTTATTCTATTATGCTGTATGAATTGAGGTCATCCTTGCCTTGACTTTTGATTTATTGGTACCCCCTGCAAGAGATACATGTTGGCTTCTCAGCCTCTTTTATACTACAAAACTTGCATTAAAATATTTAAAACTAAATAAAAAGAGGTATCATACAATACCGCTCACAGCCCAGGTAAGGGGCGGCGCTGAATCTGAGGAGGGAAAAGAAAGCAATGGTGTCTGTGCACATATTGTACTCTCAGATGGTCTTGGAAGAAGTTGAAACTACAAAAAAAAAATCAATCAGTAGAATTTTTTTAGGATGGTTCCAGTACGGAATTACCAAATAGGCAGAGTAGGCGCCGGCCTATGGGGCCCCACGACAAAAAAAAAAATCAAAATATTCATTTGCTCTTGAGAGAAAATTACATTCAAGATTTCTTAGTTATCAAAAGACAGAAAAAAAATGAATTATGTCAAAGAAACAAAATCGTTACATTAAAGACTGAGAAAACTGTAATATTGTAATTTACCCACTAACAGCCATAAACTATGGGCATCAGGTTCATATTGGCATTTGGTGCGGGTTTTATTGCGCATTCCTGTGCGAAATTCGCCCCCCTCATTGAGAAGAGGTGAATTCCACAGCGGAAACGGCGATAACATTGACATGTGGCGGAGCTGAATTCCGCACCAAATGTCTATTTACGCACAAGTTTTGTGCGGATTTTTGCCTCGGCTTGTGGATGAGATTTTCAAACTCTCATCCACTTTGTTGCTACTGTAAATGGTCGCACGGATGCTCCGTGGCGAATCCGCCGTCTTGACTCCCTTATGTATAATAATGTGTAATACTGTTTAACCCCTTAGTGACGCAACCTATTTTGAACCTAAGCGCATACCAACTTTTTTCGGGAAATTTCATCTCCCCTTTTCAAAAGCCATTGCAAAACAAGGGGCCTGTCTGCATGGAGAGCCGCAGACTTGATTGGTACAATATGTTAATGTACATATAATGTATTGTATAACTTACTATTTTTTGGGAGGGCAGGGAGAAAAAAACATCAGTTCTGCCTTTTTTTTTTTCTTTACAGTGTTCTTTACATCTAGCATAATTGACAAATGATTTCTGCGGTTTGGTACGATTACAATACCAAAACTATATTTTATTTTTAGGTTTTCCAACTTATCAAGATATATTTTTTTGAGAAGCAAAATGAACAAAAAAACAAAAACACTTTGGCTCCATTTTTCTTTCTTATAGCGTCTGCTGTTCAGGATAAAGAGAGTGTTCAATTTATTGAACAGGATGTTACAGATGCAACGATACCAACTTTTTTTTTTGATAAAAAAAAGTTTTTGCTGCCCCTTTAAAAAATTTTGTTTTACGTCCCAGCAGGAGACTAGAACCGGCAATTGCATGATTGCTCATATAATACACTGCGAATACATCCAGACTTAAGTGTATTGTCACTCATCATAGCGATCACAGGCGATGACATAACAGAGGGCCGATGATGTCACAGAGAGCGCCCAGCCTTCTGTGAGCCCATTACATGCTGCAATCGACAAGGATTGTGGCATCTAAGGTGTTAACTGCAGGGATCAACGTTCTCACCGATCCCTGCTGCTGCAGCAGGAGGCTGGCTGTCGGTCACAACTGCTTCCTGCTGTGAATGGTGCATGCTCAACTTCAGGGCTTGCAGCACCAACAGGATGTAAACTTGCACTCATTTGCAGGAACCCCTTCCCACCCGTGGAGATGATTTTAAATCTGCAACATGTCCACTATTTTTGTGCATTTTCACCACAGACGGCAATTTTCAATAGAATGGGGAAAATCCACATCAAAATTTGTAACATTTAGATTCTGCCGCTGATGGAGACGTATTCTTAGCTGTACAATAATAGAACTGGTCTGTGAACGTCGTCTCTTCTGCAAGATCTTCATGTAAATATGGCAATGACCACTAGGGGGCACTCATAGTATTAAACTGATAGAAGAAGATTCACATCTTTTTTTTCTTCTTCTGCAAACAAAACTTTAAAGGGATTTTTCATTCTTGTGGCCGCCAGCGCCGCATCGGCAGTAAATGATCAGATGTCGTCACACTAGCTGCGTCTTAACCCCTTGAACATCAGCAAGTCATGAACATTATAGCATATATAGGGCTTATGGCAACATATCCAAAGCAGCCGCCTCTGTATGACTCGACATACATTCTGCAGATTTACACTGTAAGGTTCCGCACGAAGTCCGCAGCTGCGTGGAATGCAGGCGCAGGTATTAAATCTGAAGCATGCGAATTTCACCGCTACGCATGGGGAGGGATGTGCTGCAGATTTTCAATTGTAGAGAGTCCATACATTTCCATCTGATGGGCACACATCATAAGGCGCGTTCACACTGCCGCATGAGTACAACGCTGCGAGCCTCGCAGCACTGTACTTATCGCAGCCCCTACGGCCGAGTCGTTGCACAAATTTCACACAAATACGTACCCTATTCTTTTGAATGGAGTCATACACATGAGCGGTTTTTTTTCCTGCACCGTACCACGCCCTATATTTGGGCGTTCCCTCGAAATGTATCACTCATCATTTTCAATGGGGTCGGAAAACACATGGCATGGTGTGCGATGCGAGGTTTCTTGGAGGATTGCCTCGTAGTCGTGGGGACATTGAATGACCGCGATGTCGGGCCGAGTTTCACGGTCCAATACCGCGCTTGGCCGTGTGAAACTAGCCTTAATGGGAGGGTGAATTCTGCACAAATACATGCTAAAACCTGCACTGAATGGTGCGACTCTTGAGGCAGACATTCCACTGCTAATAAGCCCCTATGTAAGGCTAAATTTCACACAGGCAAGTGCGGTATTGTGGGAACGTGCGATTTTCCTGCGGATGCGAGGTGTTTGTGTCAAAAACGCCTTGCATCACTTCAGGGAAGTAGAGATTGTTTTCAATGGGAAACCTCGCATTGCACACCGTTTAATGCTTTGCCCTGCCCCATTGCAAAAAACAATGGGCGATGCGTTCCGAGGGAGCTCCCATAGATAGGACATGCCACGATTTTTTTCCCCACACCTGTGATGCAGTAAAAAAAAAAATTAAAAATAATTAAATATCGCTGTATAGGACTCCATTCAAAAGAATATTCGTGTGAGATTTGTGCGGGAAAGCGGCCTTCTAGGTAGACTTTAGGGGGCTTTCACAGGGGAAGGAATATTTCACACGTGTTGCAGAATATGCAGTCTTGGATTTCCGTACGACAAAATTAGAGGCGGTTTGTGGCACACAATGTTGCATATAGACTGTGCACCCTTTTCACAAAGCCACGCCCCTTTGTCAAAAGTGCCTGAAAGTAGCTAACACACATAAAAAAGGCACAAACCCTGTAAGACAACTTTGTGGGGCAATTTGCACCACAAAACTGTTGCATTTTCAATAGTAACTCTGCCCCAGCGAGACTCGGACCCGTCACGTACGAGCAGTCACCCCCATCTATGAAGTTTGGGTTGAGTGGGTGTGAAATAGCTGAGCAGCGCATTCGGCAGGATGGGTTTGGACACGAGACGCGGCCCTTCTGCCGAATTGGATTACACAAGATAATAGATTTCCAGACAAAAGAGCAACGTTCCTTTCTGTGAGATAATGTGACTGTGGGGAGTCAAGTCCAAGTCAAACCGCAGGAAGGAGGGTCAGGAAGAGAATGAAAGGCTGATGGGAAAACATCTCAGAAATGTTCTGTAAAGAAAACAAAAATCCATAAAAACGGAATGCAGAAGGGGGTCTTTGTTTAAAGCCGTCTGACTTCAACAAGGCTTATTTGTCTAGAAGAGTCCTCAAATATAAGCTGATAACAGGGGGTCCCAGCCATCAGCTGTAATTGGGAAGGGAGGGGCGGGGTGCACTGCAGTAAGTACTCAGTTTCTCTGCAGCACCCCCACAGGTGAAACATATTATTGCACAATTACCATTGAAATCAATAGACTGAAGGGGAGGGAGGATGTAAGAATTTTACTCCATATCCACAGTGGCTGGTTCGAAGATAAAGCTGATTTCTTCACACACGAACTGACATACAACAGACGGAATGACGTGAGAAGATAGAAGAACTCTTCAAGTTTTTAATGCACCTTACAGATGTTCTAGGGGGCGCGGTTGGTGACACTAGACTACCTAAAACAACCCTTGTCTGCTGCAGTGGCATCAAGGATAGGACATGCTGGGACGTTTCTGGATAGAACCAGACCACTGATTGCACATCGGCCGGGTCACCAATGGCGCCAACATCTGTAAAGAGCTATAAACACAAAGAGTTCTTCTATCTTCTCAGGTCATTCTGGCTGCTGTATGTCACTCCATGTATGATGAAATCAGATTCACTTTTGCGCCATTCTTTTTGTACGCACGATCACATCGCGGGGGGCCGTAAGGGACTCCCGAACATTGGGTAGCGCATTTAAAGGGTTAACAGCTCCGATAGGCTGCGAGGCTTATGGGAGCTGTTGCGGGCGAGTGCTGGCTGTAAGAAACTGCCAGCACCCACGTTGTATGGAACGGGATTGACCCCGATCCCTCTCCATATAAACCCTAAATGTGCAGGGCGTAACTGTACATCCTGTGCCATTAAGGAGTTAAGGCCGGCATCACACAAACGTATTTGTGCACGCAATATGCAGACCCATTGATTTCAGTGGGATCACTCACATGCGTGTATATTGGCGCGTGCGCGCATTTCGGTCACACACAAAAAAAATAGAAGATATTCTATTTTTCAGCGGATCTGCACACCAAGGGTCCCCATAAAAAACAATAGGGGATGCGCAAATGTGGACGCAATATGCGAGGGAGATATGTGAAACACTGTGCAATTCTGCCGTAAAAAACACATCTGGAACGCTTTTCAAAATCGGTGCGTTTGTGTCCCAAGTGCGAGAAAACATTTGCTGCGGACAGAAAAAGTATAGTAACCTGCGCCGACACATGAACAAAAGAGCCTCGATTATAGCGCTATAAAGTTGCGCTAAGGCTTGCACAACTGTGCTTACGCTCATGTGATGCTGGCCCAAGTTTGTATGGCTAAGGTACAAAGGTTCCCATGATCCTCCTGTTCTTCTGCTCCAGCCGTCTCTCCCAACTTTCCCATTTGCATAAACAACCATTGTTCTGAGATTACTTGCCCCAGAAGTTGCCCACGTGATGCCAACGTCGCGAAAAGCTGCAGTTACAAAAACTTTCATCGGAACTCTTTGCTGCTACAGAAGACCCTTGATTCTACAGAACGCTTTAAGTGTATATCTTTCAGAATAGCCCTACTTTGTTACACCGGCGTTTCCCTTTAAGACATCACGCAAAAGGGCATTATATGGTTCACTCCTGTACAGACCTGCAATAAGGTGCCTACGCATTCTGTGCGCCCATACTGTACCTCACGTTGTATATGGATCTGTATAGGGAATAAATAGTGGCATGCCCATCAGATGCCACATTATGGTGGTATTCTCCTCCTATAGGCATTGCTTCTAAGAGAAAAAATAAGATCCCTCATAATGGTACTGATAGTCCCTCAGGGGGAACCAAATGTACCCCAAGGACTATGTGCCACTGTACAATACCACAAAGCTTAAAGGAACTGTACCAAAAATTACATAGCTGCTAGGTGATGGAAGTCTGATCAGTGGGGTCTCACTGCTGAAAACGGGGTCCATGTCTCCTCTTCCTCTGTAGTGAGGAGATTGAATGCAGCAGGGGTTGCACATGTGGGACTTCCAGAGATAGCCAAGAGCTTGTACTTGGCTATTTCCATCAGCCCTTCTTGTATGTGACCACTGCTCTATTCATACTGCGGATGGGTGCAGTTGGCCCGCAGTGAAGAGGAGAGAGGGTCATGGGACCCCATTCTTGATATCGATGGGGATCTCGGCAGAGAGACTCCCACCGATCAGACTTTTATCACCTACCCTATGGATAGGTGGTAAGTAAATTTTAGTAAAACCCCTTTTAAAGGTATTTTTTCATTGCTTTATTTTACTGCATATCATTCATCACTGTACACATAGCCTTAAAGGGGATGTCCAGTTGTAAATTATTGATGGCCTATAAATTCAAGATCGGCCATCAATAGTAAACAAGTGAGGGTCTAGCGTCCAGAATTCGTGCTGGTCAGCTGTTCATTGGGGCAGTGCATTTGGCAAAGCAACATTACCCTCACTACAGTGTCCAGGGAAATTGCAAAGAGGCTCCGCAGCAGACTAAAGATGTCATAAAAACTTCTTTTTTATTTCAAATCCATAAAATTGGATACACACAGCGACGTTTCGGCCGGTGGACGACCTTTTTCAAGCAGTCCAGGTTTGGTATTACAGGCAAAGTTCCTATTCACTTCAATGAAACCTTTGTAATACCAACACTGGCCTCTACATTGGGAACAGCGCTGTCTGCTACCTGCTGAAATCAGTTCAGTGGATGAGTGCGAACAGCTATCAAAAGGGAGACTGATGCAGCAGACCCCTGCTGTTCTCCTATTGATGGCCCTATCTTGTGGACAGGCCATCAATAGTTTACAACTGGACAATCCCTTTTAACCATTCATGGCCCAGAAAACTACACCTAAAATGCAAAATACTCCCAAAAGACATGATGACCACACACACCAGCAATATTTTAAAATAAGCTTTATTTGTTTCTTTTTGCCTTCATGCCTTTAGAATTTCTTCCCCCTTCAGGTAAGGGGATTATATAACTAATGATACTAATCATCATTAAACTATGTATTCTCGTTCTCTTAAATAGACCATTTTCTTAGTAACTTATTTTTATTTTTTAGAATTATTTCCTAAGCATGTAATGAAAAATACTAAACAATGAGCTTTTTTAAAAAAATAAAACACAGGAAAAAGAAAAAAAAAAAAGCTTTTATAAAACATTTTTCGTCTGAAGGCGAGAAATCAAAGCGCGGCGGCTTCCCTTCCTATAGATCAGACGTATCCCTTTAAAAAGCTGTAACGTTATTAAGCCACTGATTCCCAGTGATCACACACATCATATGAACAAGAAAACAGATTTAGGTTTTTAAGACTAAATATCCCTTTAAATAGGGTGCACTAAATTCAAAAATACCATCTAACATTATCAAATGTTTCATGTTACAGTTTTCAGAGGTTGACATTCATTTTTCTTGTCAAAAACAAAAAAAAAAAAACAAAAACAAAAAAAAACACTACATTTTTACAATAAAATTGGCAGCATTATATATCCCACTCATCTAGACATTAGTAAAAAGTGAAAAAGCACAGAGCTGGTCACAGGCAACTCAACCAGTCTGAAAACGAGATCGAATACATACGAAGTTACTTGCACAGAATCAACTCGGATCTGTGAAAAATGCCCAAACAAAAAAATGTGTATATCTGCTGCTGCAGCCAACGCGGCCCAAAATTGCTGCATTTTCATAAAAAAAAAAAAATTACCAAACACGGGTCTTTACTGTTTTCACACCAAGCAAATTGGATTGATCCAGGGTTATATAGACGATGTTCAAGAAAAATACAATGCTATGAGGAATAGATTTTACTATCCACGGCTATGGCTGATTTAAAGGGGTTTTCACACGACTTAAAGGGAATCTGTCACTTATTTTTAGCCTTATGGGCAAAGCTTATGGGCTAAAAGTAGGCGATCCGCTGAGTCCGGGAACATAAGTGTTCTACTTACCTTCCCCATCGTTGCCCCACTGTCAACGAGCCGCCACGCAATGCATTGAGCGGCGCTGCCAAGTAGTCCATACGTTATAAAATTAGAATGGAAGGACTGCTTCGCAGCAGCGCTGAATGCACTTTCAGGACGCATACCGCGGGGAACAATGGGGAAGGTAGGTATAATACATCCCCGGACTCAGCAGGTCACCTACTTTTAGTCTATAAGTTTAGCTTACAGGGCTAAAAGTAAGTGACAGTCTCTTTAAAAAAGCTTCACAACCACTCTGTCCTTCCTGGCCACGACATGTGACTGCTGTAACCAATCACTGGTCACAGCAGCGATCTTCTATAGCCAGTGATTGGTTGCCATAGTCACATGTCCTGATCAGCAGCAATCGGGAAGGACAAAGTAATTGTGGCGCAATGTTAAGTTGTAGGAAAGCGCCTTGAACGACCTCATGTTCGTTAAATAATATACAGATTCTTTTTATATAGAGGTTTAGGTCAGGAATATAGATCATGTCATACATACAGGCGGTTTAATGAGACATTAGATTCCATAGGAGTGAAGGCTAGGGCTACAAAGCAACACGCATGAATTGCGATATAACTGTGATGGGACCTTAGTGGTCGGAAATAAAGTTAGGCACAACTTTGTGATCATTGCAAAAAGTTTGATTAAGTCAGATTTTTTGGGGGATGATCAGAAAGTTGCCTCCCACAGGAAAACACTGGTAATGCGGCAGTTTTACAGTAACCCATGTGTGGTTTGTTCCTACAGCGTTATCCACTATGCTGTGTGATTATGTCAAGGGGTTCCATCACGGCCTAAAAACAGCAATGTGACGGAACCCCGAATAGAACCAAATGGGACAATTGACTGTCATTAGTGAAGCAGACACCACTTTGGTCTTACAAGGCTTTTATTAGTTGACGATGCTATTCTATACTCCAAATATAATGAACGGAAGCCCTCCTGAACCAAAGTGGTGTCCGTTTCACTAATGGTTCTGTTTAACTCCACTCGGGTGTTTAGTCACATTGCCGGTTTCAGCCGCCATGGTACCCCCTGTGTAGTAGGTTATGCTGCGTAGCTCCAGTCCACTCAATATTATTTTACTTCAATAGATCCAAAAATTCTGTAAGCATTATTGTATTAATATATCTTTGTAGCAATAAAGGCTCCATTTTTCCAAAATAACCAGAATAGACCTACACTTAAAAGGGTTTCCTGGGACTAACATATTGATGCCTTAATTGTAACCTAAGCCAGGCCCAGTACCGTACACCAGGGGCGTAACTATAGACGGTGCAGGGGATGCGGTTGCACCCGGGCCCAGGAGCCTTAGGGGCCCATAAGGCCTCCCTTCTCCATATAAGGAGCCCAGTACTATGAATAAAGCATAATAGTTGGGGGCCCTGTTACAGGTTTTTCATTGGGGCGCAGAAGCTTCAAGTTACACCTCTGCCGTACACTGTATAGCAGCTTAGTACTACTTACTTGAATGGGACTGAGCTGCTCTCAGCCCATGTGACTTCTAACTAGTGTTGAGCGATTAATGAAATAATCAGGTTGGGAATGATTTTAAAAATAATTGTCATTTCAGACTCCTGAATGTGACTTCCATTAAAATTAATTAGGGGGCAAAAAAGCGGTTTCCATAATTTGGCCCCCTCGAATAACTATGGAAGTAGTGATGGTGACCCAGTGGTTAGCACTGCTGTCCTGCAGTGGTGGGGTCCCAGGTTCAAATCCCCATTAGGGCAGATTTACACCTAGCACTCCAGCACTTCAAGGCTGCAGTGTTAAGCCAACAAACCTGTGATTTCTGCTCTAAGCAGAAAGCCAATATTTTGGCGATTTTTGCTAAAAATCAGAGCGAGATGATCCAATACAATTTTTTACAAAAATCGTCCCAATTTTATCGCACAGCCAGTCATGATAAGCAACACTACTGATGAACATATCACAGGTCAGAAAAGAGGCTGTAGCAAGTGTTCACTGAAGCTCCACGGCCTTTTCAAATGAGCTGATTGGTGGGGGATCCCAAACGGTGCACCCCGCTGATCAAATATTGATGAAAAGTTATCAATATCTTAGTCCCAAAAAACCCTCTAAAAAAAACTTTTCTTGCATCCCAAAGCCTCCACTAGAGGGAGCTTTTTGTATACTGTGACACAGAGTTCAAGCTATACACAGTACGCAGTAAGCTCCCTCTAGTGGTGACTGCAGGTAGCTAAAATATGATTTTTTTTTTCACTTAAAAGGATTGTCCAGTTGTAAACTATTGATGGTTTGTTCACAGGATAGGTCATCAATAGTATATCAGCGGAGGTTTATGAGCCGGGACCCCCACTGATCAGCTGTTCTCAGGGCCGGTGCTTATTGAGCCGATTTCTGCAGGAAGCAGACCGCTCTGTTCCCACTGAAATGACCCATTTTGATATCCACAGCCGAAGTTCCCATTCATTTCAAATTGGAACTTGACTCAATGCACTGGCTGGCAAACAGCTGATCGACGGCGTCCCAAATGATAGACCTCCTCCAATCTACTATTGATGACCTGAGGATAGAACATCAATAGTTTAAAGCTGCACGACCCCTTTAATGCTACATCTATGCGAAGCTCTGAATCAGAAAAATGGAGTTCTTACTTGTAAAGATATTTATTAGAATTGACATCCTAAACATGATGTATAAACCAAACCTTCTGAGGGGGCAGAAACTTAAACCATGCACATGATCCCCCTTATTGGGAAGATATCAATTCCCTGGACTAGACCATTATCTATAGGCCATTACCGATTAGTCCATGCTCCACACAAATAATGCCTCACAAACGGGAGGATGGGGGTGGGGTGGGATCAGTTGCATTTTAAGTGTCCGCTAATTTTATAACATGATTAGCAACTAAACAAAGTGGTCAGGGATGAGAAAAGCAAAAAAAAAAAATGTGCATAATAAATAGTAATAAAGTACATCTGATGATCAGACTCTACATACAAAAGGGATAAATACTGCAGATATGGCAAAAGTTGGATTTTGGAAGACATAACCAAGCGAATATTAAAATTACTTAAGTTATTCGTGCGATTTTGGTTGAGCTGCATTAAAATGTGACTGAGCCCACTCGTCTTGATACAATAATGGGAGGGGCCGCAGCTTTTAGAACACATGATATAAACATACCCTTCATCCTGTAGGAAAAATAGAACTTCAACAATTACTTTTTTTTATAATTTAGATATAACAACTTTGTGCATTTATGCAAATAAATACAAAAAAAAAAATACAAGAATGTAAAAGAAAAAAAAAAAAAAAAAGGAAAACTATTTTATCTGGCAGGCATTAAGAGTGTTTAAAGGGAACCTGCCAGCACCTTTGGGCCCTATAAACTACGTTATAGGGCTCAAAGCTGGGAGAACGGGGGTTCCAAGAAGCTGCTCCTCGGGACCCTTATTCCAGTGCAGCTCCCCCGAGAAATCAGTGCAAGCACACAGAGCGCGACTTATTTCGGACGGATCTGTGCGCATGCCTCTCTCATTGATCTCCACGGGCGCATGTGTGCACATAGCCTTCTAAAAAGAGTCATGCTGAGTGTATGCTCCGATTTTTCAGGGGCACAGGATATAAAAAAATAAAAAAAACAGCTACCTGGACCCCCTGCCCCCTCACCTTTGAGCTCTGTAACAGAGTTAATGGGCTCAAAGGTGCCGACGGGTTCCCTTTTTAAAGAGTGACTGCTGCCGGCACAGTGCAGGTAGCCATTATATGTGGTCTGAACCCAAAGTAGCCCATCGTTGTAACAATGACGCTGCTGCTGAAACACTCCGTGCTGCAGCGATGTCACTAAATCCAAATGGACTTGATAAGCAGAATATCGGAGTAGGCCTGGCTGTCTTGCCCCGTGTGTAAGCAAAATGGTACGTTGTAATACTTCGTTCAAGAAAGTTGGTTAAACTTCCTGAACAAAGTTCTGTACATATATAATTTGTCTCTTTACAAAGTGCTGGCACACCCCTGAAACAGGATAATGTCATTCAAAACACTGCAGATACAGAATGCATCACACTACGGGTTAAAAAAAAAAAAAAAAATGGCGCTCAGGACAAGACACTACAAGCACAAAGTGCACAGTTTCTGTTATTTACAAATACACAGTAGTTTTTCAAGTTTCAAAAAGGAAAAAAACCAAAACCCATGAAAAAAACAGAAAAAAAAAACAAAAAAACAAAAACTATACCCACTCCCCAAATAAGGATGCACAAAAATAAAAAAATCCAGTAAAGACAAAAGTTACAATACAACAGCATCGCTAAAAGGACAACAATCAACACCTTTATACACTTCTTTATGTACAGCAATTACAAGAATCGGCGATGCAAATAAAAGTGAAAAACAAAAAATTAAAAAACAAAGTCTTAAAGAGAATAAAAAGGCTCACTTGACTGGTTCGGACTTTGTAAACGGGCACATACACCCTTTCACATATACACACACAGAATAAGCAGGTTCCAGAGACAGTCACCAGTCCGCATCCTCTTCGATGTAATAGTCAGGCGTAGTACCATCAAAAAGACCGGGGTCTAAGGACTTCCTCTGTTTCCCTCTTGCAAATACTCTTGAAATGGACCCGAAACCCATTTTCTCTTTCTTCTTCTTCCTTTTCTGGTCTTCTAGATCTTCTAAAGACTGAAAAAGTAGAAACAAAATAGATAAAGGCCGTTATGATAGAAGTCCCCCATTGGTGTACATGCAAACATGCTCATGGGTAGATCAAAGCTTTATCGAAGCAAAGGAGGAGCAAAGGGAGAAGGTTGCTGTAGGAATTCTATGAGGACACATGCATTGCTTCTCATCTGCACCAAACACCAACCATGCACATGCTTCCATCTTTTCATTAGAAAACCCATAAATGTGGCGTATAAAGACTTCATTTCAGCCTTATTAGTTCTAATCAGTGACAGATATTTGTATTTCCAAATGCAAGACATATATGGCATACCAATGGGAAATGTCATATATATCTGATCAATGTTTGAGAAACCTTCAAGACCCACACCTATGTGGAGAATGCAGGCCCACCAAGATTGCGCCACCCGCTGCATCCATACAGAGAACAGTCAGTATTTCAGGGGACTGTGTGTATGCCTTTTAAATGTATTGTGCTCTTCATTACTCTCTCGCCCTGAAGGTGGTGGCTGGAGCAGAGTGGAGTGCAGACAGGGATAGAACAGCCCAGTGATTCACCTTCTCACAGTCACAGCCAATCAGCACCAAGAAATGGGACGTAGGAACAAAGGTTATAAAAGTTCCTGTAGTTGTCTAGAAGATTGATATAGAGATAAAGTGTGTAGTGCAAATAAGTTAAGCTGGTTCAAGAAGCAGTCACTCGTAGACAACTTCCAAGACCCAGAAAACTAGAGAAAGCTGCGGACTCCAGGGCTGTGGTGTGAAATCCACAACAGGTAGTACAGAGCAATAAGGTAGCAGGGGAAAAAGCCAACATCCTCAAGAATGGACTTGGAATTGGATTGTAAACATTTTCTTCCTACATCATCTGGATGTTGGACCATTACACATGTGGAGCAAGCAAAAGCGAATTGCACTGTTTTTCCCATCCTGACTCTTTCACTGAGGGTTTGCACTACACTACCATGCCAGGGAGCAGAGTCCAGCCCTTTTACCAACACTCCAATATTGCAATGTAGTGTAGCTGTTTGAGGAGTGACTCACACTTTAATGGCCACTGTGAAACAGGGAACCAGACCCCCACAACATTGCCCCCATTCTGGCTTACTACATAGGCAGCGCAGGTATTTCTTCACTAATACAAATAATTCTGGACTCCCAAAGACTCCCACCACTCCTACTCTCATCTACAACGATACCCCAGTGTTACGACGAGCCCCACTAAGCTTTCAACCAGAGTTCCTGATACTCACCTTAAGACTCATTCACATAAAATAACCTGTATGGCAGCTCCTTAGTCCCTACAGCCGTGTACTATGGTACCTCCATACTGCACTGCATTATAGAGATAGTCTCCCCAAGAAGTAGTGCTATGTAATGCACCACAATTACTTGTTGTATTCCATATAAATCCGACAGGAAAAAAACCTCCATATGAAGTTGGAATCAAGTAGCAGAAGAAGGGAGGTGGATCGTGGGGCACTGAGACAGTAAAGCAGAGACCAGGCAATAGAAAAGGAAAATTCTTTAAAGGCAACCTGTTTTAGTAAGGTAATGGCATCTTCTTTGGGCTGTTTACCATACACAGTATGTTTGCCCATTGCCTACTGTAAACGGCCCAAGGAAGGTACCATTCCAGCACCAAAACACATTGCCGTTAAAGGATTTCCCTTTCCATTGCCTGGTCTCCACTCTCCAGTCTCAGTGCTCTATGATCCCACTCTTCTGCTACTAGATTGTACGGAGATACTTTTGGTTCTGTCCGTAGAGGCAGCTGCTCATTTGGCCGGCTCTTCACCGTGCTGTGCAGATGCACAACCATCCAAGGTACAAACATCCTCTTTGTTTTTCTCGGCTACCCTACAGTGTTCATCCCTTCTGCACTATGGAGTGCTGCTTTTCTTTTAAAGCGATTCCGTCACCAGGTTCATGAAGTTTGAGACTGAGCCAAGCTCCACGTCACAGAAGTGGGCTGCTCTGGTCTCTCTCCACCCACAGTATGCAGATTGACAGCTCTCTCCCTATACCTAAAGGAGGAGAGAGCTGTCGGTTTGTATGATGTGGGCAAAGAGAAAAGCACCCGTCACTCGGAGCTCAACTTCGAGTTAAACTTCCCTAACTTAATGACAAAATCCTCCTAATTACAGCATATGAAGTTGGAGGTATATTAAGGCGTCATAGCTGTCTGTTACTGCTGTATTATGGCATCATACAACTTAGAACTTGTATGAAGCTGTAATATGGCTGTGAAGCTGTGCACAGGAGACCTTAGAGTACTAACCAAACCAAAAATGTCAAAAATTGAAAAAAAAAAAAAGTCGTTTCTACAAGCTAGACCACTTCGTGTGTGTGTGTGGTGTGCACATCCCTTAGCTGCCTATACACCACTAAGCCTATGTTGACTATGTGAAGACCCAAGATTCCCAATGATGCACTCTGCTGATAGTGGATTTTCCACTTCGACAGCTTGAAAGCTGATCACCAAGTGTCACCCATGCTTGCACCTATCAGTAATCTCTGGGGAAAATTAAAGCAATCCTGTCACCTCACCTATCAGCATCACAAGTTAGTATATGGTGCTTTAGGCAGGTGACCAGTTCCCTTTAAGCATTACACAGTGTTCAATCAAATTAAAGGAGCACTAGTGTAATGGTGGACAGGACAGTGCATTCAGGGCGAGAGAGTCTTTGTAATCACCCCCCACTCTTGCCAAGAGATGAGGACCCTGACCAAAGGACCCCCTAATTCATAATGCCCTGATAGGATTTTTCAATGCTCTTTCCTATACTTGACAACCCTTTAAGAAACTAACTCCATCTATTCTAAATAACCCTAAAATACACTACATACATTAAGATATAAGCCCATCCTACTTCCTCTATGCTGGGGACAAGTCATACGGTGCTGCTTGAAAATTCATGAAACCTGAATTTTCCATATTTTTGCTTATATTTGTCCTAAAACTACATCAGATTTTCACACATGTCCTAAAAGTAGATAAAGTGAATCAAATCAAACGAAAGGAGTAAATTAGCCTTGGTCATTTATTGAAAAAAAACAAAAAAAACCCATCCAAACTCACATGTCTGAGTGGCAAAACTATGTGAACCTTTACGATAAGCAGTTAATCTTAAAGTGAAATTAGAGTCAGGTGTTTCCAATCAATGGGATGACAAACATGTCCGAGTTTTGTTTAAAGAGCAGGGATCTATCAAAGCCTGATCTTCACGTTTGTTGAAGTGTATCAAGGCATGAACCAAGAGGACCTCAGAAGAAGAGTTGTTGATGCTCATCAGGCTGGAAAAGGTTACAAAACCATCTCCGTTAAATTGTATACAAATTGAGGAAATTCAAGACCATTAATACCCTCTCCAGGAGTGATGGACCAACAAAGAAAACAAACAGCAAGATGTATAGTGGTCCGTTAGGTCACAAAGGAACCCAATGAACCCTCAAAGTAACTAAAGGCCTTTCTCATTTTAGCTAAAGTCAATGTTAATCAGTCCACCATGAGGAGGACACTGAACAACAATGGGGTGCATGACAGGACTGCAAGTAGTAACTGCACTTTAAAAAGATCACCTGGACAAGCCAGAAGGCGATTGGAAAAATGTTTTGCAGATGGAGGAGACCAAAATAAAGCTTTTTGGCTAAATGAGAAGAGTTATGTTTGGTGAAAGCCTCATGCCATCTGTGAAACTCGGTGGTGATCGTATCTAGCTTTGGGCCTGTTTTGCTGCATCTCAACCAGGATGATTTGCCATCATTGTTGGAACAATGAATTCGGAATACTAGTAAACTCTAAAGTAATAGATCAGGACATTTGTCCATTAGCTGAATCTCAAGATGCAATTATTCTCAGTAAGAGAAACCAAGTAATCTTGTAGATATGATACCTTTTAATGGCTAAGAAAAAGATGATTTTACAGCAAGCTATCAAACCTACTTAGGGTTCTTCCTTAAAGGGGTTGTCCTGCGAAACAAAGTTGGGGTATACACTTCTGTATGGCCATATTAATGCACTTTGTAATGTACATCGTGCATTAATTAGGAGCCATACAGAAGTTATTCACTTACCTGTTCCGTTGCTAGCGTCCTCGTCTCCATGGTGCCGTCTAATTTTCAGCGTCTAATCGCCCGATTAGACGCGCTTGCGCAGTCCGGTCTTCTCTGTGTTGAATGGGGCTGCTCGTGCTGGAGAGCTGCTCCTCGTAGCTCCGCCCCGTCACGTGTGCCGATTCCAGCCAATCAGGAGGCTGGAATCGGCAATGGACCGCACAGAAGACCTGCGGTCCACCGAGGGTGAAGATCCCGGCGGCCATCTTTGCAAGGTAAGTAAGAAGTCACCGGAGCGCGGGGATTCGGGTAAGTACTATCCGGGTTTTTTTTTTTCAACACATGCATCGGGTTTGTCTCGCGCCGAACGGGGGGGCTATTGAAAAAAAAAAAAAAAACGTTTCGGCGCGGGACAACCCCTTTAAGCCAGAGTAAGTAGGTTGGAAAGCTCGTTGTATCGTCATCTTTTCGTTAGCCATTACTAGGTATCATATCTAAAAGATCACTTTGTTTCTCTTACTGAGAACAACTGCATTTTGCTCTACTGGCTAACACATTCCCGAACTTGTATTTCTGAATCTCAAGAGAACATGGGTCATGCAGCAAGACAATGACCCAAAACACACAAGTCGTTCTACAAAAGAATGTTTAAAGAAGAAGTTAGTTTAAAGTTTTGGAATGACCAAATCAAAGTTTTGACCTTAATTCTATAGAAATGTTGTCAAAGGACCTGAAGCGAGCGATTCATGGGAGGAAACTCGCCAACATAACAGAACCGAAGCCGCTTTTCTAATGGAGAAGTGGGCTAAAATTCCTCCAAGCCGATGCGAAGGACTAATCAACAATTGCCAGAAACGTTTAGATGCAAAAGGGGGTCACGCCAGATACAGTACTGAAAGCAAAGGTTCACTTACTTTTTGCCACTCACAGACACATATTAGATCATATTCCTCAATAAATAAATGACTAAGTCTAATATTTTTGATTCATTCGTTTAATTTGCTTCTCATTATCTACTTTTAGGACTTATGTGAAAATCTGATGTAGTGAAATACAAGCAGAAATATGGACAATTCTGAAGGGTTCACAAACTTTCAAGCACCACTGTATATATCAAAGATGTTTAAATTTATGTACAAATTCGATGTTTTTGATACTTCGACATATACTGTAAAATTTCCCGGGCCGAATTATTGGATAGGGTCTAAATATTACACCAGCGATGGCCAACGTGAACCCTCTCAACCGATGCACCAAAGGATCGTGTGTAGAGCTTCATACTATATAGATATTTTTAGTCAGCCATGCTATTATTTCTTTATAGGGTAAGACAAATGATCTTGACACTACGAATGGGCCGTCAACCGACACTATAGAGAAGTTTAGTTATTAGCATTCAAGCTGCATATTCACCTGCTAAAATCAGCAGCCAATGAATTCATCAACACGTTCTTTTATTCCCGTTCCTATAGAAGCGACTCAGCTGTATATGTCAAGCCTTTGTAACCAGGAAACGGCACAAGCAGGAATCTGCAGCATTCCCTATAATGAAACACAACAGTCTTTCTGCCCCCCTCACAGCGCTCCCATCTATTCAGCAAGGCATGCAGCGCACATACTGACAGCAGCGTATAAACAAGTAGAGGATGTGAATAATCATTCTCGGATGGAGAAAAAGGGAGAGATAAAAAAAAGAGAGACCTACACTACCGTCTTACATTGCAGAGGGAATGTGTTCGGTGTCTTGGCGAGTTGATGTCACTTGGTGTTGATGACCTGTCGCCCTCTGCAGCAGACGCGTCGGAGATTATTGATGGTTGTCTCGAATGACAAGGGCTTACTCTAACGGCTAAAAGGGAAAAGCAATACATAGAAGGTGCCTTGAATGTGTCGGTTTCATGCATAGAATTAGAAGAAGGGTATATATACATAAATATATATATTTTACAAGATTGAAACTAACAAATCAGTAGAACAAAGTGCAATCGTTTCATAAGACTCGTCGACTAAATACTCAACAAGAGGTTCAGGAGGTGCAAATAGAAACACTTCCCTATACTGAAAGAGAGAGTCTTGCGTAAAAATTACAAATTTTTGCAATCAGTAACCCAAAATTCTAGTATTTAGCTTTGGATAAGTAAAATTCTGGTAAACTCAAGAAGCTATTTCACAATGCTGTTCGGAATACTGAAAGCCGGACAGACCCCAATTATTGTCAATGGGGTCCTTTTGGTGCCATTAAAGTACAAGACGCGCCACTTTGCATAAGTGTCTTCATTAAGAAGGCAATGACAAACCACCCCGCAAAAATAGTCTGCCAAGAATATGTCACGATGTGACATCACCCTAGAAGTCAGTCATGACTCGGTGCTTGCACCGGGTGCCTTTACCCTTAAAGGGGTTGTCTCGCGAAAGCAAGTGGGGTTAAGCACTTCTGTATGGCCATATTAATGCATTTTGTAATATACATCGTGTATTAAATATGAGCCATACAGAAGTTATTCACTTACCTTCCCTGCGCTGGCGTCCCCGTCTCCATGGGTACGTCTAACTTCAGCGTCTAATCGCCCGATTAGACGCACTTGCGCAGAAGGGTCTTCTGCCTTCGGGTCTGTTCGGCAGCAGCGGCGTTCTGGCTCCGCCCCTTCTATGCGTCATCGCGTAGCTCCGCCCCGTCACGTGTGCCGATTCCAGCCAATCAGGAGATTGGAACCGGCACACATGACAGGGCGGAGCTACGCGATGACGCGTAGAAGGGGGCGGAGCCAGAACACAGCTGCTGCCGGACAGACCCGAAGGCAGAAGACCCTTCTGCGCAAGCGCGTCTAATCGGGCGATTAGACGCTGAAGTTAGACGGAGCCATGGAGACGGGGACGCCAGCAACGGAGTGGGTAAGTGAATAACTTCTGTATGGCTCATATTTAATGCACGATGTATATTACAAAGTGCATTAATATGGCCATACAGAAGTGTTTAACCCCACTTGCTTTTGCGAGAGACAACCCCTTTAATTAATAAATGTTATGAGCACAGTTGAACGCCGGTCTTAACTCCACAAACGTTCCGGAATCAAAGCACCAATAGTAGAGCCTGAAATTTAAAGGTGTTGTCCTATCCTTCAAACAGTCCATCAATAGTAGATTGGGGGGCTTTTTGCAGTACTGAACTAAGCCAATTAATGCAGGAAGCAGACAGCTCCATTCTCACTTCAATGGTCAGTCTTGATATTGCAGGCCATTCACTTTAATGTTAACCCTGCCTATAATACAGACCACTATAGTGGAAATGGAGTTGTCTGCTTCTCGTAGAAATCAGCACAGTGCATGAGCACACTGGGCCACAGAACAGCCGATTGACAGACCCTTAATGATGGCCTATCCTGTGGATAAGCCATCAATGGTTTTACAGCTAGACAACTTTTTTAATGCCCCTAGTATAGTAAATGAGGACCTGATTCAAAGCTATATTAAAAAGTAAAAAATACTAATTTCCTCTTTTTGCATTTTAATATTTTTTGCAGTAAATGGAGAGCAAATATGTACTGGAGAGCTGCTCTGGGAACCTGGCTGCTTTCCTACTAATAACATATGCATCTAATTAGGCAGCGCTTACTTAACCAAATAGTATATACTCTGCAGGAATTTCTAGTGCGTGATTGATCACCCCTGTAACTCCTTTGATTATGCGAGATCAATGCTTGGAAACAAACCTTGCCGATCGACAGTATGCTGCGGGTGACCGTGGTACAGCGTTTGTTGGCTTTGACGGATGGCTGCAGTAAGCGGGAGATCTGCGTGCATTACCCACTCCTGGTTTCCATTTAAGACCGTTTCACCTGGCATAGCCAGTGAATGTCGCTTGGGTACATCTTTAGTGAGGGTCGCTAAAGACTGCTTGGCCTACAAACAAGAGAAAAGACTTGATCATCATGTCCTAGTACTAATCAACGTTGAAAACAACACACAAAAGGAAAAAATAAAATGAATAAATTAAGGAAGACGGCACACAAAGAAAGCTCTCCTGGTGGTCTAGGAGGAAAGTGGAGGTTGAATGTAATTAGGTAAGTGAACAACCTAACCACAGTCTGTGCTAAATTATATCTAAAGTTAATAAGAGTGACTTACCTGACTAAAGTTAAACAAATAAGACCCAACACTACGCTGTGGTGGATAACTCAAATTCCATGGTCAAGGATAGACCAAATGGTGTCCCAGTTGGACTTCCATAGCAGCATGTAGCCACTTATTTTTTAGCCAAGATGTTGTCTTGGGTCTCAAAATTACTAAAGATTCTTTACTCATTAGATGGTAGCAGAGATAGGCTGATGGATTTCACATGACTGCAATATTTTAACAAAAATTAGATTTCCAAAAATTAGTTGTGAATGTTTGGAGTACACGAGGCGTTACATTGGGGCAACTGGCAACATCTACATAATATGGCAGTTTGAGGTTAACACAAGGAGGTAAAAATCACAAAGTCGAAAAAATAAAAAAAAGAAGTATAGCAATAGCTCAAACTCGGCATAGACAACATGCTAACTCATTATATTGGTACATTCACATAGGTATGCCCTCGATCCAACTCTAGTTTTCTACTCGAATGTCGAAGTGAAATATTTATCCCTGGCCTTAGGCTTTTCCTTCCTACAGAGTGTGAAGAATGGATATTCCTACCTCGGAGTACACATTTTCGCTATTAAGAGTGTGGAAGAAAGGTAGGTGAAAAAAAAAAATGGGCATGGGTGCGGACAGAAGCCAACAATAGGGCAAAGATGCGTAATACTCCACAGTTAATGGTATAAATGCTGCCGACCTAGTAACGCTGGGTCGCATTAGCATCAGGTAGTGAAGAAAAAGTGGTGGAAGAGAGTAATGCCCCGTTTACAAGGGACAATGGTCGTCTAAACGATACGCACAAACGGGTGACGTCGCCGGTAGTAGTTAGCGCTCTTGCAGAATGTTTAGACAGGCAGATCATTGCTAGCAATCGCTCACTTCTTGCTGATTTCTCAGTGCTTCACATCCTATGTGAGCAACAAACAGTAAACGAATAGTGCATGATGGCTTTGCATTTAGATGTAACGATTATCGCGCATTTTCGTAAACGGCCTTTAAAGCACTGGCATGGCCTCTTCGTTATCGGATATTCAGGAATAAAAAGTGCCGATGGACTGGAACATAAGAATATTTTATTCAAAAACTAGCAGGTAATGCGATTTGAGGAAAAATATGGCTCTTCATCAGATGAACTGGCTTATGAAGCACATCCGGGACCCAGTAGTGTCTGCCTACTTAGTGAAGGAGCGCAGGTTAGATTATAAACTCCCCATACCTGTATCCACCGTGAGATCTGCTCTGACGGCCATCAATAACCAGTGGTCATGATCATTTCATAATTGGGATTATGAGGAACTGATTCACTGTCTAGATACATTTCTCCATCTGTCTGATGAGGTGTATGGTTTTGAAACGTATCACCTGACGGTTTGGAATAAAAAGTCTTCTTTGTTGTTTCTTCCACCACTTTTTATTTTCACTCTTCAGTTAACTTTATATGTCCCATGACCTTCATTTTTAGATATCTAGGTCTACACAAAACGCAGTGACATAGCATTCAATGGATTGAAGTATCCCATACATATGATTGGTAGCAAATTGCTTGTGTGTAGGGCTGAAAATGTTTAACTTTTAAGACAAATTCTCCTGTCCCCACCATCAAAGTTCTACCAGAGTTGGTCTGCACCCATAGTCTAATGTGTATTTCCAGCTGCCAAATGCTTGCTTTCTTAGTCCTCCTGAAGGACAAGGAAGATCTCATTCTATTTTAGTTTCCACTAACTTGGATAAATTTGACATCACGTGTAAAATACAATGCCAAAATGAAATAACTCAAGCCCCTAGAAGAAGTTGTTTTCCTGCAAAACTCGGCATGCAGTTCCCTTATGCAAATATGTAATTGATTACCATTGTGGTGTGATTAGATGAACGGTCTTGTCACCTTACGCCCTAAAAGTGGTTCCACTCTTGGCCTATAAAAAGGCTCTCTGAGGCTACTTGTGGGTAGTGGCCCCTTTTACAACTTGTTGGCCATTAGACGCCTCTACGACGGAATCAAAGAGGTTTCACCCGTTACCAGAGTCTGAGAGGGGGCACATTATTGGAATAAGAGAAGCTGGCTGGTCATATCAACGAAACCTGGGCCGTTCTGACCAGACTGTTAGGTGGTGTTGGACCCAGTGGATACAGGAGGGCACACAAGGGGCCCGGGCTCAGGATAGATCAGTTCAGAGGATCATCAGTTTGTATGATGACCAGCTCCAATTATTTCATTTTCCATCATCCAGAGACAGGTGGCACCATTGTTACAAACCATTTCCAGCT
Organism: Eleutherodactylus coqui; assembly: GCF_035609145.1. Classification (NCBI taxonomy): domain Eukaryota; kingdom Metazoa; phylum Chordata; class Amphibia; order Anura; family Eleutherodactylidae; genus Eleutherodactylus; species Eleutherodactylus coqui. The sequence goes on along the minus strand of NC_089842.1, from coordinate 47,055,912 downwards.
GCTTGGCCGAAGGACATTTGGTTTCAGAGCGCCAATTAAGTCTACTGCCTTTGATATCCAGCCACCATCGCCTGCGTTTGCTGTGGTATCGTGGATAATTAGACTGGACTGCTATGGAGTGAAACCGGCCTGTCTTCAGCGATAAATCCAGGTTTACTTTGAGCACCGACGACGGCCATGTTCATGTCTGGAGGACTAGGGGTGAGCGCTGCTTTGTTATGGAGTAGCACACTGTCCCCACTGCTGGTGTGATGGTCTGGGGGCCATCGCATACGACAGTCGGTCAACCCTAGTAGTGGTACGAGGGACAATGACAGCGCAGCGATATGTTCAGGACATCCTGCAGCCACGTGTTCCTCTCATGGCGGCTTCCAAGAGGCAGCAGCATAATGCTCGGCCGCACACACAGGAGGTCACATTCTCACACTTCAGTGGCTACCCAGTCACCAGATTTATCACCAATTGAACATGTATGGGACCATATGGGATGCCAATTTCAACAAACTACGAATTTGCACGATCTAGAGGCTCAGTTACATTAAATGTGAAGCGCTATGCCGCAGGATACCTTAAGGAACCTATGCCTCCATGTCCGCCCATATCTCATCTTGTATCCAAACTAGAGGCAGTACAACAGGCTACTAGAGCCTCCATGGGCGCCTGTATCACATCTTGTATCCAAGCTAGAGGCCGTACAACAGGGTCCCCCCATATCACATTTTGTATCCAAAATGGCAATATTACAATTCATAATAAGCAGCTCATGTACTCACAGCCTTAAAAAAAAATTGCAAACGCATCTTTGTCTTAACACACACCGGTGAAATAAAAGTGATCAATTTTCACAGACTGCCCAAGATTTTTGAGATGGGAATAAAGGGGGGAAAGGAAATGAAGAAGCTACCGCAGCTAAGGAAGCAAGAAAAGAAGGCTGGGAAGTATCACAGACGAGAAAGCAGGAAAGGAGGAAAGTTTCACTAGTGTTTCCCAATTCCAGTCCCCAAGCAGGTTTTCAGTTTTTCCTCAGTATTGTACAGGGGATGCAATCGTTGTCGATGTCTCAGACATTGCCACAGGTATTCTAGCTATAGGATATCCCCAAATTATGACCTGTTGAGGAGTGGTGAGGACTGGAGTTTGGGAAACACTGCACTACACTCCATGTAGCACATTAGTACTGAGAGGAAGACCGCTTGTTGGGGATGGGGAATCGCTCTACCAATGGTGGTGGCTTGGGGGGGGATGAGAGGTCCCTAATGACCCATCTAGCCATGATCTGCCTTTGTGGGACTATCCATACAGACAAACATCTCCAGGGCTGGGCTGGAATCCATATATACTGCATTTTCCCAGCTTTTATCTGACAGAAACCACAAATAATACAATCTGTGAAAAATACAGAACTATTTCGTTACTGAAAGCAGCTGTTTCTCTGTGGGAACCCGGCAGCATTTCATTACACCAGTCACGGCTTCCAAAGTGCAAATTAGAACAGACCATCAGGGACAATTTTATTTGTGCAAAGTGTTTAAAAAAAACCAAAAACGGAGCAACGTTTCGCTCCCACTGTGATATTTATCAAAACACTTCCAATGGGGATCTTTTTAGACACAGTATTAACACCGTCTTATTTGTCTTGACATAGTGTTTACAGCTTATTTAAAATAAGGCGGCTCTGTGAGCCGGGAGTCTCAGTAATTGCCCCCAGTGGGGCTGTAAAGCTCTGATCTACCCATTATTCTGCACATTTTGGTGAAATATTTGTGTCATTTCTGCTTTCTTTGCTCATCATGTCTTAAGAGTGACAGTTTCAGTCCAGCACTTCTCTAAATGGTCTTCACAGTCACTTAGAAGAAGGGACCAGATGGTCAGGTACGACATAACATTGCCAATCATGACTAGGTTTGTTAGATTCAAGCTTTTCATTATCAGCGCTCATCAGATCCAAGTTACCTGTCTACAGGAGAGGTTGTCATATCGTAGACTCTAGATGCACGGGTTTGCTTGAGATGCAACAAACATGAAGCATCTCAATACATTAAAAGGGTTTTTCCCACAATTGCAAGTTATCCACTATCCATTAGGATAAGGGACAACTTTCTGATTGGTGGGGGTCTCACCGCTTCTCCCGCCGTCCTCACTACGGAGTTGCTGTACCCCCTTCAGTGAGGAAGAGACTGAATGGAGCGCTGGTCATGCAAGTGCACTAGCACTCAATTCACTTTTAATGGGACTACAGAAATACCCAAGCAGGTGCCGCTAAGGTATTGGTCAGCGCCATTTAAATGAAGGGAGCGCTGACTGCGGATGCTCGCCCAGAGCTCTATTCACAGTGACGTCACTGCAGGGGGAGAGGCAACCTCAGCAGTGACCGGAGAGCGGGACATGAATTTGGTCATGAGCATAACAAGGCTCCTCCTGCGTGGTCTCTACTCAGCATTTCTCACATCCAGTTATTGTGGACAAAACTATATGTCTTAGTGAGTGTGGGGCCAAGCTGCAGCACCCCCCCCCCCCCGCAGCGAGCGGGGGCCAAGCTGCAGCGCCCCCCCCCCCCGCAGCGAGCGGGGGCCAAGCTGCGGCGCCCCCCCCCCCCGCAGCGAGCGGGGGCCAAGCCCCGGCGCCCCCCCCCGCAGCGAGCGGGGGCCAAGCCCCGGCGCCCCCCCCCCGCAGCGAGCGGGGGCCAAGCCCCCCCGCAGCGAGCGGGGGCCAAGCTGCGGCGCCCCCCCCCCCCGCAGCGAGCGGGGGCCAAGCTGCGGCGCCCCCCCCCCCCGCAGCGAGCGGGGGCCAAGCTGCGGCGCCCCCCCCCGCAGCGAGCGGGGGCCAAGCTGCGGCGCCCCCCCCCGCAGCGAGCGGGGGCCAAGCTGCGGCGCCCCCCCCCCGCAGCGAGCGGGGGCCAAGCTGCGCGCCCACCCCCCGCAGCGAGCGGGGGCCAAGCTGCAGCGCCCACCCCCCGCAGCGAGCGGGGGCCAAGCTGCAGCGCCCATTCCCCGCAGCGAGCGGGGGCCAAGCTGCAGCGCCCACCCCCCACAGCGAGCGGGGGCCAAGCTGCAGCGCCCACCCCCCGCAGCGAGCGGGGGCCAAGCTGCAGCGCCCACCCCCCGCAGTGAGCGGGGGCCAAGCTGCAGCGCCCACCCCCCGCAGCGAGCGGGGGCCTAGCTGCAGCGCTCCCCCCGCAGCGAGCAGGGGCCTAGCTGCAGCACCCCCCAGCAGCGAGCGAGGGCCAAGCTGCAGCACCCCCCCGCAGCGAGCGGGGGCCAAGCTGCAGCACCCCCCCGCAGCGAGCGGGGGCCAAGCTGCAGCACCCCCCCGCAGCGAGCGGGGGCCAAGCTGCAGCAGCAGCAGCACCCCCGACAGCTAGCGATGGCCAAGCTGCAGCAGCAGCACCCCCGACAGCGAGCGATGGCCAAGCTGCAGCAGCAGCACCCCCGACAGCGAGCGATGGCCAAGCTGCAGCAGCAGCACCCCCGACAGCGAGCGATGGCCAAGCTGCAGCAGCAGCACCCCTGACAGCAAGCGATGGCCAAGCTGCAGCAGCAGCACCCCCGACAGCGAGCGATGGCCAAGCTGCAGCAGCAGCACCCCCCACAGCGAGCGATGGCCAAGCTGCAGCAGCAGCACCCCCGACAGCGAGCGATGGCCAAGCTGCAGCAGCAGCACCCCCCACAGCGAGCGATGGCCAAGCTGCAGCAGCAGCACCCCCCACAGCGAGCGATGGCCAAGCTGCAGCAGCAGCACCCCCCACAGCGAGCGATGGCCAAGCTGCAGCAGCAGCACCCCCCACAGCGAGCGATGGCCAAGCTGCAGCAGCAGCACCCCCCACAGCGGGCGATGGCCAAGCTGCAGCAGCAGCACCCCCCACAGCGGGCGATGGCCAAGCTGCAGCAGCAGCACCGAGCCACAACTGCTGAAGTACTGAGCAGAAATAGCAACTGTGCTGAAAAATTCATAGGGATCTATGACGCGCCATTGAATCTCTTTAATGGCCCATCAAGGCTGCAAGTCTTAAAAAGAATTAAATATATTTCCAAGAAACTTCCAGAAGTAGGGGAAACATTTTTCTGCACACAGTAAACTTTGTTTAAAAGCTACATTGTGCAGAAAATGACAAATGAATTTTCAAAGGCTGCAAAATGTTAAAATAATGTGCACATGCAATCATGTGACTTGCGCCCAACCATACCAACCCCCCTCCCCCTCCCACACCCCTCCCCCCAGCTCTTTTACTGGATGTGTCAGTTATCTGTGGTTTAAACGATCTGCATCGGGTTCACTGTAACGGTCTCAATTAATGCAGATTGTTTATTGATAATGTTTGACCACAACTTAAGAAGATTACTGGAGTAGTCAATCCTGCTTGTGTTCCTCTTAATAACAAGCTTAAACTTAATACTCTATTTAGGATTAATTGACTTAAGCTGCACGAAAATCTGCAGCAGCGCTCCGCCTGTCACAGTCAGTAATGGGCGACCGCGGAGGGATCCCTGCGGGTGCGAATCCTTACTCCGTGGAACAATATAAGAATTTGTAAACCTGAACATGAATATAAGTGTTCTTCCCACCCCGCAGCGTACAAGATGGTCATCAGAAGGGGGACACTGTTCACCATAGGGAAGGATTGTCCCTCCGTATGGCCACATGTGCAGAGCCTTTTGATAAATGCTGACCTAGTAGAATGGATAAGCAAATGGCTATGGAAAGTTTCGATCCATGTCTGATAAGGGTTGTGACCCTTTCAAAAAGGATGACTTTAAAGGAGTTGTCTGGGCTCTTTTTAACTGATGGCCTATCCTCTGGGTAGGCCATCAGTAGTTGATGGATGGGGGTCAAGCACCTGGGACACCCATCCATCAGCTAATTGTCTGGCCCGTTATCCAGTAGCGGATGGGGAGTAACAGGAAGTGGAATAGCAGCGCAACGCTCCCACTTCCCCCCATCCTCTGATGATCACGTCCGGCCCGCTGCACTGGACAGAACCGCCCTGTCCCTGGCTTCCTTCAGAAGAACAAGGCTGGTAGAATACATCAGAACTGCATTGAGGTATTGCCTCAACCAAAACCATTGAAGAAAATTAATATCTACCTATTTAATATCACAGTTATGTGCGTCCTCTGGTAATACAGGGAAAGTGCCAGAACATATAGAACGCGTTATAATTTTCTTGGTTTATGTTACTTAAAGGAATTTCCCGTTTATAGATGAATGGAGCAACGGTGAACATGCCTAACTGTTGCTTCATTCTGTCCTGCTGTGGATAGGGCTTAACTTAATCCTTGCAAAACCTTTATGATATATATAGATATCAGCCAGGTCGTTACTTTCTGTAACTGCCTCTAGGGGGCACCCACGAGTTAGGGTGGTTTTAGATGGGTAGACGGTAGTTCTTGGCTTTCACGCATTAGATAATCGTTCCGTGAATGCAGGTAGAGCGAGTCGGAGATATCGTCCATCCACTGCAAACAGGCAGATGTTCATAGATGAATGACTGCCTGTTTATACTATTAGACTCGGACCGGGTGTCTAGGGCTCACTGAACACTTACAAGCAAATATTACCCATGTAAGGGTGCATTTAGACACAAAGATGACCGCTCAAAAGATGGCTTTTGAGCGACCATTTTGCATAAAACTACTACTTGGTACTAATGCCTATTAGTACCAATTAGTGGCGTGTGAGCAGTCGGGAGCTGTAATCAGGGAACAGACCACCCTCTGTTCTCTGAATACATTCCCTTTGTTCTGCCATGGAGCTGACAGCTGAGACAATATAATCAGCTGTTATCAGCGCTCCCCAAGCAGAGCACAGTACACGGTCCTGCTTATCAGCTATTCTGCTGAACGAAGGATTTAATGCTGAACTGAAGTCCATTGTTCGGCAGAAAATTGAAAGATGGGCACATTTACACGCAACGATTATCCCTCAAAAGCTGGCTTTTGAGCGATGATTGTGTCTAAATGGGCCTTAAGAACCGTACTTTGCTTATCAATATGTATTAAAGTAGAATGCCAGCCATTCACGTGTGGGATTAGGGGCCCACTCATGGATCAGGGCCCACCGGGGGTTTCACTGGTGAACCAGTCCAAGCCTGTATACTGTGTAAAAAGTCAGTCGCTAGTCATACTAATTCAGTGAGCTGAAATGGAATGACGAGCGACTACTACGCGACCTCTCGCTGCTTAACCGGTTAGGTGTTGTGTTCTCAAGGGCCGACAGTCGCTCATAATCACGAGGAGACTATAAAAGTACCCCATGCAAAAGTACTCTTACTCTATACCAGTTTATAATCGAGTTCAATGTATAAACAGTAACCTCCTAAACTCCCCCTAGTGGCAACTGCAAGAAGAAAAATTGGCAGTCTCTTTGTATAGTCCAATTACAGCATATGAACCTCTTCTGGCTCTTCCATTGTATTCTCCTCTTCCCCGTGCTCTTCCCCTCACTACAAGTTGCCGTCGTCCTCCTCTACACTTCCATCCAACATGACCAATAAATGACAAAGCACATAAAATAATAATCCGCCTTAAGACTCCACATACACCGAACAACCACTTTGTACACTTGTTCAATAAAACCCTAAAACACATCACACATCTCCCCGGGCCCCCAGACTCCACTTCTATCAAACGCGGCTGTGATTTTTCACAAGCGACAATTTTTAACCCTCTGTTCAATTATGTCAGCATCATACGCTAGGCTCAGTACTACATCAAAAGGATGCCAACATGCCCATCGTTCAGCGTCCCAACGGAATTCTGCAGTTCTGGGATGGCTGAAAAAAAAAAAAAAAACTAGGTCAATTTTACATAAAACGGTTAATCTAGCCCCTTAGACGTACTGGATTCATTTAAAGTCGGTGTGGGCGGCGAGGGCGTATTTGATGTTTAAAGCTGCCGTAGATGTATCTTTCAAAGCCGTGAAGGATAATAGCCGTCTGTATGGTGAAGATATTGATTCTGGCCACAAGAGGGAGCATCAATCTTTGAGACGCGGCATGCATTATGTATGAGGGCGTCTGGCTGGCAGACAGCACAAAAGCAACATACACAAACAACGAAAAAAAAAAACAAAAAAAACACACACACTGGCTGGACCAGAAAAAAAAGGGAATACTGTATAAAGAAACATAGCAGCAGCAAGCACCAGGGAATGACTGCTTACGAAGACCTCACAGGCTTACAGAATAAGACTGCTACTCTGGAGGAGTGGATAAGAAATGGTTTGCACAGTTTCATGGATCACATCTCACTAGGGTTGTCACCTTTCTCATCCCGGCTGGGGTAAAAGAAGAAAAAAAAAAAGGGGGGGTGTTTGTGAGTGTGGCTTAACACTGCTAATTAACATAATAATGACCAGAGCCTGTCAGTCCTTGAAGGACCAAACACTTTGTAGCAATTCCGTGACTCTACTTTTTTTTTTTCTTGGTCCACTAAATTTATTTTGGGGTTTTTTTGTTTTTTTTTCGATATTTTTGTTGGGGGTAAATATGTAGAACAAAAATGTAAAAACTTTTTAAAAAAAATATTTGTAGTCTATTTTAGCATTAATATACTAGCTTTAACAACAGTCAAATCTATTAATCAGCTCACCTGAGCAGCTCGCCCAGTCCGCAGTGTATGCAGAGAAGATTCAGAGCACAAAATCCAATACAAGGAATAGAAAAACTCCAGCGTCAGCCCGCACTTCATTAACACTTCCTTCTTTATTGATGCATAATTAAAACCCAGAGCATAGAACACTTCGCAACACAGAGTTCTAAAAGTTCTGGAAATTGGTTTCCGTCATCATGGCATATCCGCCGTTAAACCCACACTCTTTTTAAAGCATCTGCCCCCTACGGCACCATTTCTTAGTCCATATATAGACTTAAATCCTGTATTCAATCCACTTGGAACTCTACTTTTTATCAAAAAAAACCCAAAATCGATTTTAATTCTCCATTTAGAATTTTTTTTTACGATGATCCCCTCTTCTAATTGGCTTCCTAACTTTTTCTATCCCTTGAAAAAAACAATCCATTGGTAAAACCTGCAGGCTGTTCCGCAAAATGTTTAGAAGCGGCTGACCTCCACTCCGCCTCACGATTAGTCACACTAGATCCTACGTAAGCGGACCTTCGCTTGCTCATCTGTGGACCGTCACATGCGTATGAGTTGGCCCTGTTGGGGGCAGATTCGCCTCGCTCCTCTGTGCATGCGCTGCTGAAGATCCCATTTCTGGGAAGACAGCATCTCCGATCAGAAGCGCCACAACAGAGTTAGGTGAATCTGTCCACAAGAGGGCCAAGCGAAGTCTGTGGTCACATGTCACGTGCACAACATTTCTACTGTCCCGCGCGTGAGTCATTGAGTCAGAGACGGGCCGGGTTATGGAGCGAAGTGCAGAAAGCAGAGATGGTCCAGGCCCTCCCTGGACTGTTCTGCGCCATTTGCATGGGAGATTTTAAAAGTCCACGTTTCATTGTGCGCTTGTATGGGGTATAATAAAATTAAGATTTTGAACAAGCTCTACTTTATTGGTCTGGACCTGCAAGTGGTTTAACCTGTTCAGACGTGCTGACGGGCTCCCTTTAACTCCGCACACAGTCCACCTCCTCTACAGCGATCCTACATCCATATCTCAGCACATACTGTATAATTCTATACACACCGACACCAGGCTCCCAATACAAATACCTGCATGACCAGTATATACCCGCCTGGTGGTAACTCTATATCTTACCGCTAAGCCATACAAAAAAAAAAAAACCATGACATGATAAACTAGTGTACTTCTCTCATAGGATGATTCAGCTCATCTATCTTTACTTGCATACGAGTTGGGGAATCTTTTGCCCCCTCTTATCTTCCAAATGGGGAACCATTCAGTAGATGTACTTACATGCACTCGCTTTTCTAAAATAGACACTGGTAAGTTGCACACCTCCCAACTTTCGAGCAAAATAGAGAAACTACTTCAGTAGTGCCAAGTGTTTAAAATAGGTCACGCTCTTTTTGTTTTAAGCCACATCCTTAATGCCCCTCACAGGACTAGCATACCACTAAATCAGGGGTCCCCAACTCCAGTCCTCAGGGACCAACAGGTCATGTTTTCAGGGTATCGTATGGTAAGAACACCTGTGGCACTGACAATTACATCACCTGTACAACACTGAGGAAATCCTGAAAACAAGACCTGTTTGGGGTTCTTGAGGACTGGAGTTGGGGAACACTGCCCTAAATAACAGTCACATATAGGTCCTACACCCTACACAGTGATCGCGATTATAGTGCAGTTGCCTTCAGTAATCACAGGTGGCACCTACTTTGTTTGGAATCATGCATTTCTCTTCATCCAGGCCCAGATAGCCATGAAGTCTTTTTCCAGCTACTAATCCTCTCTGCACACTCTCCTCATCCTGCCACTACCCTCGACAAACGTCTCAGTACACCCCCATACTACATAAGCCCCCTCTGTGACCCCCATAGTACTAGTGCTCATTCTGTGGTCCCACACCCTTCACGGCCCGGACTTACTAATAGTTCTCCAGAATACGGCCTAGTTGGGAGGACTGCTCAGGTGACATGCTCTACAAGTAGCCCGATGCAGGGAAGCATTCATGGAATTCAAACATTTTCGATGACTAGTATGAAGGAAAAAAGTTGATTCACGTGACTCAATTTACACAGCGTTGAGCCCCTGCCTGACACACAGCGAACAAAGTATGCATGACGAAAGGTTGTATAAAAATCTGGTGAGTATCTGGCATTACGGGTTTATCCTCATTCAAGTGAGCTGCTATACCAAACACACGGACAAGGGTGGTGGTTTTTTTTCTAATCTCCTAAACCTTACAGATCTCCATAGAAGATATTGCACATGGGGCTACAATGCTAGAGCATTAAACTTTAATCTACACTGGGGGGGTTAAGGGAAAAGAACAAGCTGCAGTAGGCGGCACAGCCATCGTACCGGAGAACCGGTGTGCTAATTTAAACAATGAAGGCCGTGAGACACTTGCATGACTCCTTCACTGTATTGACTGGCGAGAATCCTGAGGTTGTACCCCAATGAGACAAACATTGATGGCCTTTACTTAGGGAGAAAGCCCCCCATGAAACCCCTTTCCAGTCTGAGATTTTTGTAGTATATTCACAGAATAAACTAGCCCAACCTCTGGGACCCGTATGTAGTTGTGGTCACCACTGTCCCGAGCCCGTCTGAATACGGTGGCTGGTGCTTACGAAAATAGCCAGGAAGGATGTGCTACACTGTTTCTGTAACAGCCATTTACTTCTATGGGGTTTACAGAAACGGCGTAGCAAAGCTAGTTTGACTGTTTCTGCAAGTCCCAACCACCCCATTTAACCAGTCCATGGGTAGAGGGGACCACAACTAGAGCCTAGTATGGGTCCCCTGTGGGTTTACCCCTTCAGGGTGTGTTCATATGTGGCAGATTTTGATGTGGAACTGTACCAAAAGCCTGGCATATTTTCCACTGTGGATTTTGGTGCAGTTCTATATGAAAATCTGCATCAACATCCGTTTGGTGCGAATTTCAACAAGGATCCGCAACAGATTTCACCATTTCAACTGAGGGGCTTCAGCTACGGAAAATCCACACCAAATCTGCAATGTGTGACTGCAGCCTTGAAGCTTTTTTCTAAATCTGCAGTTGAGCACTGAAGTGAGTGGAGCGAATGTGTTACGCCATTACGAACATCTTGATAATGCCACGTAGGGCTGCCGCCTGCGCGGCGTTTTCATCGCTACTTTGAGGGGTACTAAGAAATTTGTTCCCTGCAACTGGGTAACAGTATGCAGGACGCTAGTGGAGGCTACATGGGGATTGAGTTAACAAAATACATAAGCGAGCAAACTCACCTTTGTAATTAGAAGCGTTCACTCTTACAAAAAAGCCCTCGAAGGAGTGGCAAGACTTGCAGGCGACCGAATGAAGTCATCCCGAACTAGAGAAAAGAAGCGGCAGCGATACGTGGCGCTTTAAAGGTGAAGTTAATGGCGAACGATCCCTTGAGGCTTTTATGTCATTTCTAGAGATGAGCGAGTATACTCGCTAAAGGCAGTTGCTCGAGTGAGCATTGCCTTTAGCGAGTATCTCCCCCGCTCGAGACAAAAGGTTCGAGTGCCGACGCGGGGGAGCGGTGAGTAGCGGCAGTCAGCAGGAGGGAGCGGGGGGAGAGAGAGATCTCCCTTCCATTCCATCCCCGCTCTCCCCCGCAGCTCCCTGCCCGCTGCCGGCACCCGAACCTTCAGTCTCGAGCGGGCAGGTACTCGCTAAAGGCAATGCTCACTCGAGCAATTGCCTTCAGCGAGTATACTCGCTCATCTCTAGTCGTTTCTATGACGTACTTCCGATTTAATAGCCATTGGTAGAGCGCTTTGTGGGCGTGATAAAAACCCGCTTTTGTTCCGCCAGAGTATTTTTGTGGAGCATGACGCCCTGACAATCACCCCTCCCCTCAACTCTGCGAACGACTGGATGACGGCTGTCTGAATGGAATGAAATTCAAACGTGGAGCGATAATTTTGCTTCTTGCGGAAAACGGACGAATGATGAGCGAAAGACATGTTGTTCATCATTCGCCATGCTCACACTGAACGATTGTTCGCTTAAATGATTTTTCGAATCATAATTGTTCAGAACTCACATGCAGCGTGTCCGTGAAAGAGCAGCCATGATTTTCTAACCCTGGACACCTTTAAAGTAAACGTTTGGCTGGACTTGAACCTTTTAGGTGTCCGTACCAAATTTACAGATGGTCACGTGACTTTTTAAAAATTCCGTGCATGAACAAAACGTGACATTTTCAAGGACAAAAAAAAGGATATCAGACCAGGAACAGTTTTTATAATTGCTCCCCATTTTCTTACAACTCTGTACTCAAGAAGCTCATAAGATTTATTGTAGCAGGTGGTGCTGTGTATCTTCTCCCGCAGCTGCAGGCTCTCGGGAACTGAATTTTGGAACACATTAAATGTCTGGTCGTATCAGTCCATTACGCAAAAACTAATGCAATCCCTTTAAATTTGTATTGCTCTGAACACAAACTTTATCTTTAAATTATGTTGTAAATGCATTTTGATTCGATTTAGAAGGTAGAAGTATTTTTCAGTAATGACTCATTTATGAACAGTACAGATTACAACAGTCAGATTATAAAACCTAAAGGACATCAGTTAGAGGTCTATACATGGATGCCAGTGTTCTTTTCCAATCACTATACATAAAAATGTACTCAAATTAGGACATATTGGATAGAGATGGGTACATCATACCCATATGTGGTGTCCGACATTCCCATCTGGCAGGACATTAGCCCCATGGTGCCATAGGAAGGAACGTGGCATGCAACGTTACTTCAGGCAGGACTAATGACATTTTAAGACCTCTGGGAAGAATGTTGGACACTTTTTGATACAAAATTGCATAACTGATTCCTACTGATAACAATAGGATTAGTTGTGTCAACTTTCGCTCCAACAGTGGAGGGAGCGGATCCTGACCACCGGAGATAGGTGAATAAGAACGTCACCATTCTTAAAATCTAGAACGTAATATGGCATTGGTCATTGGGACTTTACATAAATTTGTGAATTGCTGAATAGCCGAACCAATAATGACTAAAATGGAACATGTAAATTTAGTCTGCCAATACGTTGCGCCTGATAAGCTTTGCCTAAATTCTTGTCTGGCAGCTATGTATATACCCCAGTCTGCTCTGCCCCATTGTTGCCAACGCTTTGATTACCACCAGTGTGTTAGCAAATCGTGTGAAAATTTTCAGATTAAAAGTGCATGTGTTAGCCATGACAATTGTGCAGATTGATCCGATGAGAAAAAGGTGACAAACAAATAAAAAAAAAAAAAAGAAAAAAGGAAAAAAATTAAGTGCACAAAAATTGGATTAAAAGAAAAAAAAAAGAAGAGGTGTTTTCCCTAAGAACTGTAGTCTTACCGCTATCCCTCTTGTGGAGGGCTCCTTCTCAATGTAGTGATCAAAAACACGGTATTCCTTTCTCTGGGCAACACACTTTGTTATCTGGAGAAACAGGTCACAAGCATGATAATCTAACTAAGATATACTTCAAACTAAGCCACAAGAATAGGGATGGGAGAGGAGAGTTAAGAGACATGTTGAATGCATTGTTAGGGATATATGGGAGTCACCAAAAACATTAAAAAAATAACCCTTCATAGTAAAGAGAAATATACTTCTATTAATGTTAGCCTATTGTGAGCAGTCAATAAATATATAAAAGAGGTGAGGACCCATACTTTAGCATGGAGTTTATGAAGGTTGAAGTCATCTTCATCTATGTAGAGTAATAATCACTCTTCCCACCTGGTGTTCGAGCATACTAGGATTAGGTTCTTAATAGGGATGAGCGAGTATACTTGGTAAAGCACTACTCGTTCGAGTAATGTGCTTTAGACGAGTATCTCCCTGCTCGTCCCGAAAGATTCGGGGGCTGCCGCAGCTGACAGGTGAGTTGCGGCGGGGAGCGGGGCAGAGCGGGCGGGAGAGAGGGAGAGAGAGATCTCCCCTCCGTTCCTCCCTGCTCTCCCCCGCAGCTCCCCGCCCCGCGGGCACCCAAATCTTTCAGGAAGAGCGGGGAGATACTCGACTAAGGCACATTAATCGAGCGAGTAGTGCCTTAGCGAGTATACTCGCTCATCCCTAGTTCTTACTAATATCTAAAGAGCTTTTCCACGAATGAACCACTGATGACCTATCCTTCAGAATAGGTCATCAACAGTTGATCTGTAGGTAGGTGTTCACTGTCTGAGACCCCGGCTGATCAGCTCTTGCCAGGCCACTGCGCCTCAGTAGGGAGCTGAACACAAAGCTCTATACGCATTGCAGTGGAACTTCACTAGAATGGGAAATATGCCTGCAATATCATCCCGGGCCACTGTTGCGAGAATAGAGCTTTGTGTTTCTGATTAGCTCCGTAAATTCTGGAAATTCACCCTAAAGTGCAGCTGCTTTTCCTGAAAAAAAAAAATGCTAGAAGACTTCTTGAAAAGCATCTTCTTTGGTCATTTGGAATTGCCCTAGCCACTAGGAAGAATGAAAGTACTTCCGATCAGCGTCGGACTCTGGTTCCTTTGGCCACTAGAGAAAACTCGCCACATCTATAAAACACATAATGTATACACAGGAAATATAATCAAGCCGTAAAAAAGGCTATAGTTGACTACGGTTGGCTCCAAACTCCACTCCAAATGGGGGTGTCTTCTGGTGGACTTTAGGAACCTGGCCTACTGGGCCAGTCTACCTTTGACTCCAACAGCAGCCAGCAATTCTAAAATTGACCCAAATTTGGGGCATTACTTAAGGTTGAGTTCCTTCTAAATATAATAGGTGGTACTACACTTGAGATTTTATGCTGGAGACTTTTTCTTGAAAAATCTCTAAGGGCTTTTTCACATCAGTGTTTGGGGGTTTAGTTTTCCTGCTCTGTTCGGGGAGCAGGAAAATGGCACCCCTTGGCCAAACTCTTCAGTCTTATGATGGAACTGAGTGGTGCTGAACGGACCCCCGTTGGGTATAATAGGGCCCATTCCATTTCTAGCAGTCCTGCATTTTGTCATAATTTACAGAATGGGAAATGCACAGCTTGCGAGGCCATTTCATCCTGTTTTCTAGAGAAAATCAGCGATGGAAGCTCTGAACGTAACCTTCAACGCTGATGTGAATGAGACCTAACTGGTGCAAAGAGAGATCAGAGCACCCAAAACAGAGAAAAGTTGCTCTTTTATTTGCACCAATGTCATCCTCATATATGATTATAGGACATCAGGATACTTGAATGTATTTCCTCTCCAACTTTTAGCTCCGACAAGATCCGGGATATGAACAACTTTCGGGCAGTGATTAGTGAATGAGCATACCTGGTGGATAAATGTATAGTTAAAGGGAACCTGCCACCACCTATGTGCACCATAAATTAAGCTGCGGTCCTCATAGGGCAGCACCTGAGGATGTACTTTTTATACTTACTGGACTCCCCCTGTTCCTGCGCGGTCACCATCGGAAGTCGGTGTGGAGACAATGCAGCGGATACAACTCTGCAGGCTTTGCGTGAACTCTCAGAGCAATAGGGGTCCACTGCACTGTCCACACACAGACTGACACCAGTGACAGCATGGGAATGGGAAGCTAAGTATAAGTAGTACATCCCCGGACCCATTGGCACCTGCCCTATAACTTAGTTTATGGTGCTCATAGGTGGTGACAGGTTCCCTTTAAGCAAAAAAAAAAAACAAGTCACAGTGTAAAGGGACATAAGTAGTAATTCAAAATGAGCTCAAACTAATAAATGTAGGATTGAATTTACTTATTTACAAAAAATATTTACAAAATTTCCACCCGAGTGCAATTCCAGTTCATTTTAAGACAAGGTGGTGGTGACTGACAGAATGCAGTACAGAACACACAGACACTTAACCATGTAGAAAATAATCAGGAGACAAAGTAATTACATGGATAATTGCATGAAATGTCGCCTTATTATGAACCAACTGAGCTCCAATTATCTTGGAGTTAATGCGCATCACTATAAAACATTCTGATTAAGATCTCAGCGAAAAATAACTCCTCTGGGAGCACCGATTTTTAATCTAACCTCAACCATTATATTAGGAAGACCTTTGCCAGAAACAAACACCAGACAATTCTATGCAGGATTAAGGGTGGTTGTGGTGAGGTTCGGGTTATTAGGGAAGTTTGAAGCCAAAAATTTTAAGAAGGTTCTAAGGAAAAAGTTGGACCAGTCTTCATACTAAGAAATTTGATGTAAAAATTATTAAACAGGATGCCATTGAAATACATTTCCCAGATTGGCTAAGTCCAGCCACAGAAGTACTCAAGTGAGAAGAGTCAGCAGGACCAGATGATGTCCACCGTCTAGAGAGGACCAGATGATGTCCACCGTCTAGAGAGGACCAGATGATGTCCACCGTCTAGAGAGGACCAGATGATGTCCACCGTCTAGAGAGGACCAGATGATGTCCACCGTCTAGAGAGGACCAGATGATGTCCACCGTCTAGAGAGGACCAGATGATGTCCACCGTCTAGAGAGGACCAGATGATGTCCACCGTCTAGAGAGGACCAGATGATGTCCACCGTCTAGAGAGGACCAGATGATGTCCACCGTCTAGAGAGGACCAGATGATGTCCACCGTCTAGAGAGGACCAGATGATGTCCACCGTCTAGAGAGGACCAGATGATGTCCACCGTCTAGAGAGGACCAGATGATGTCCACCGTCTAGAGAGGACCAGATGATGTCCACCGTCTAGAGAGGACCAGATGATGTCCACCGTCTAGAGAGGACCAGATGATGTCCACCGTCTAGAGAGGACCAGATGATGTCCACCGTCTAGAGAGGACCAGATGATGTCCACCGTCTAGAGAGGACCAGGACTCCTTCATTAAAGGAATCAATGGGAGTCCGTTGACCTGTGAGGTCCTCTTACTTCTCAACTGCTTAAACTTTGAAACTGGGGATGTGATGCTGAGAATGATGAAACTCTACGGGAATAATCAGTCATTCACTCCCTAATAGAGTTTGAATCGGCCTACGCGAAGGCCAGACAAACAAGCCCTTATTTAATTGATCGGCGCTTATCTGGGAGAAACTGATTAACGTAAAAGCACTTTTAGGAGCATGTTTAAGACCTTTAACAATGAGGAAAATTGTATTTGTCAAACGCTGGACATATTGTAAATTATTTGGCGACTAGGTTTGGATAGGGTCATAAGGATAGGAGGTAACCAAGTAATAACTGGAAATGCACACTTGACTGGATTCTTCCGTCTATGTAAAGAACGAGGAGAATCCGGTCCACATTTCATAAATGACTGGTAAGACTTTTGCGGTTTTTGCTGAAGTTTACAGGGGATCTTAGCACTGGTGTCCACAAGATATCAGCCTAGGTATGAAAAGGCATACATAACAGAGGTAGCCTAAAAGGCTGGTATAGGACAGTCCCAGTCTTGGTTGGTCCCATTCTCATTAGGTCATGTGAAACTACACGGGACTCTTTTCTCCAGAGGAAATGCATTGTTAGTAAACAAAGCCAATAGAAAGCCTGATGAAGACACTTGTAGAAGGTTGAAACTTGTAGCATGTTAAAAAAAAATCAATTTCTTCAGAGCTCTTGTAGCTTAGCTGCACTTTTCTTTGGCCCACATATGGCAGCTATTCAAGTGAGTATTTTTTTCTATTGGCTTTGCTATATATTATTTTTACATTGGGATACACCTACAAGTTGATGCCTGCTGTCAAAAGCTTGCAGGTAGAGATGAGTGAGTATACTCGGTAAAGGCAATTGCTCGAGCGGTGAGTAGCGGCTGTCAGCAGGAGGAAGCGGAGGGGAGAGAGAGATCTCCCCTCCGTTCCGCTCCTCTCTCCCCCGCAGCTGGCACCCGAACCTTTCATCTCGAGCGGGCAGGTACTCGCTAAAGGCAATGCTCGCTCGAGCAATTGCCTTTAGCGAGTATACTCGCTCATCTCTACTTGGAGGCAATGTTAACCCCGAGACAAACTCTCCAAACTCCCTAAATAGTGAGTGTTGTCCCCTATACATGCGGGACTCAAAAGCATTGTTCCTATGGTCTGTAATTAGCTTAATAGCATCAGTCCTGATGTGTAGAGAGATGCCATCTTTCCCCTAATTTTCTTGTGTTGGTGTAAAAACAGTTAACAAAAGGGGTGGAGAAAGGCCAAAGGGTTATTGAAAGAGGGGTGAGTAGGAAACGAGCAGCAGTCAATCCCTTGGATGGCAAAACTCCGCAACATAATGAAGATCCGTCTGATCTCTGCTATGGGGTCTCCTCCGTCTTGTGAGTCTTTAAGAAACTAGACTTAAAGGGGTTCTCTCAATATTGGAACATCGAGAAGGATCACACTGATGGGAAGTCCAAGAGATGGGCCACCAATGTCCTGAAAGTCATCCCACGGAGAGACAACCACACACTGGTGATCACATGTCAATGGGAGTTATGGAGAAGAACGAGGTCAACAATTCTGACCTTTGTGGTCTTCTGGTTGACATGTAAGCCATTTCTCTAATAAGAAAACTCCCTTAAAA
The DNA here is from genome assembly GCF_035609145.1 of Eleutherodactylus coqui. NCBI lineage: Eukaryota > Metazoa > Chordata > Amphibia > Anura > Eleutherodactylidae > Eleutherodactylus > Eleutherodactylus coqui. The sequence goes on along the minus strand of NC_089842.1, from coordinate 47,037,811 downwards.
AGGTTATAGACTGTATTTAAAAGGGTTGTCCCACTTCTAGCTGTTTTGCTGCAGGAAGCAGACAGCTCCCTATATTGAGCAGTGGCTGAGGTTGGTACTACAGCGCTATTGAAGCGAATGGCTGCAGTGCAATATAGGGAGCCGTCTGCTTTCTACAGTAAAAGAGGTAGAAGTGTAACAAACCCTTTAAACATCAGCAACTTCACAATTCTTTAATTGGTGAGGCTATGGCAGACATTTCAAAGTTATCACTGTCTGATACGGTCAAGACGAGTATCTGCCAAGTCTGATTTTCTTGATTACAAAAAAAGGAAAAAAAAAAAACTTAACAAAACGAACAAACGAAAAAAAAAAAAGAACAAAAACTTTGGTGATGGTATATGACCTTTTTAGTGAAAATCAGCCAAATTGCTTACAAACATTTGCATTGTTGTGTATAAACGATTTGAGAAAGTTTACTTGGTACACAAAGCCACGCCAACCACCTATCGCCTGCCACACGCTTCTTTTCAGTGCTCCTAACAGATGAAAGCACTTCTGATTACTTGCCATGGCTCAGTATAAATGTTCCACCTTACTTCAGCAGTCGGGAATGACTCTGTACTCTCGGCAAGGTGGCTCTCCCTCGGTTACTGTATTGAAGGTTACACGTGACTGGGAGTTGGGAAGAATTGCACTGTATCTCTTTTTAAATGGCTGACAGGAGAACAGCGGAGTGGAAAGTGAATATATTTTATATCTCACCATTGCAAGCTCAGCTTCAAGTTCTTTGATTCGATTGTCCTTCAAGTCCAACTGTGACCGAAGAGAACTGGCATGGTCTGTTGCTTCCTTGGCCTGGCGCCGCAACTCCCACTTTTCCCGCTCTAAAAGATCTTTTTCTTTTGCTAAAACTTTCACTGCGTCTTCACTTTCCTGAAAATAAGGAAAAATTGCATGACATATAGGTGCCATCTACTGAACATTGTGCTTTATAGTACTTCAGTACAAGGCCTAAAAACGAGCCAGCAAAAAGGAAAATATATACAGGGATTTCTTCATACAGAAAGTGACATAAAAACAGACAGAATGACATGAAAAGGTAAAAACTAAAGTTTTTACAGCACTTGTCAGAGGTTTGATATGGACCCCATTGGTGACATTAGGCGACCTAAAACAATACATCTCTGCAGCTGCAGTGGAATTGATAACAGAGGATATGCCGGGAAGAGTCTAAGCAGAACTGGACTACTGACTTGAAACCGGCCCGGGTCATCAATGGTGCCAACATTGAACATCTAGGAGGTGCGTTAAAACTTGGGGAGTTCTATATTTTCATGTATAAAGAAATCGGCTTTACTTTTGCACCATTCTTCCTGAATCACCCTGAATATATGGCATTTCTGTTGTTAATACCCCAATCCATATGGATTTCCTGATGTCTATCTCTCAGAAACCCAAAATACAAAAAGTTATCAGGTTAAAAAAAAAATTCAACTTTTTAAAGTTTTTTTTTTAAAATATACATCGGATAGGCCACAAATGTTGACCGATGTGGGTCCAATGAAAAGCATAAATATGTTCCGAACTACTTCCATTTAAGAATTAGATTGCTTCTGTGCTCTTGGGAACTTTTAGTGCAGCAGAATTATTTTGTAGCCTTCTCCATATCTGCACCTCCATACAATCTTGTCTCCGAGCCCTTCTTTCCTCAATATGGTCAAATTAAGCTCTGATATGCATTGTGAGCTGTGAGACCTTAGATAGAGACAGGGGTTGTATCTTTCTGACTTTACCATAGGTGAACGCTAAGGAGGTGTAGAAACATCCCAAAGCTGATCGAGAGAAATGGGAGGCCCCAAAAGTTAAATTTCAAGTGACATTCCAAAAAAGTCTGAATACTTAGGTTAATGCAAAATGTTAATTTTTTACTTAGAAATATTTTGCAAACTTTAAAACATCCTGTTTTCGCTTTATCATTATAGGGTATCAAGATGGGAAAAAAAAACTTGACTTTTTAAAAAAAAATTGTAGAAGGCCAAAAAACAATGTAAACAAGTGAAAGTGAAGACTTTCCAAATGCATTTATAATCTCCCCATGTTTGCGTTTGTTTCCTCGAGGTACTCTGGGCTTCCTTCCATACTCCAAAGACATGAAAATAGGCAAATATAGATTGTTAGTCCCAATGGGGACAAAAGCCAATATCAACTGATGTAAAGAGCTGCACAATATGCATGCACTATATAAAAGGGATTTTTATTATCAATGAACCTTTATAAAAGACTACTAGTTCTACATGCCAGCACGCACACATCAGATCATCGCTTCCACCACTAGAGGATCTAATCCATAAGCACATGCATAAATGGTACCTTTACACAGAATGACAACTGATCGAATAATCGCTCAATAGTTGATAGTTGCTTAGAGTAACAGGGTGACAGCAATAAGTTGCTACCCTGTTTCCCTGAAAATAAGACATACCCTGAAAATAAGACATAGCATGATTTTCCAGAATTGTTGAGGATGCAAAATGATTTTTCAGGCTTTTTGAGGATGCTTGAAATATAAGCCCTACTCCAAAATTAAGCCCTGCTAACAGTTAATTAAAAAAGTCAATTTAAATAGTGTCCAGGCAGCTATACATGTAAGAAAGTTAAACCTTTTCGAACAAAAATTAATATAAGACACTGTCTTATTTTCGGGGTAACGCCGTAGTAGTTTAATTCCAGCTTAAAAAAAAAATCAAAAAAAAAATCGCTGGTTGATCAAAAGTTGTCTGGTGTAAATTCGCAGTCATTCGTATTTGAACAACCTGCGAACGAACTGGCATGGAGATCCCTCTGTGCCCGACTTCTAGGTAAACTACTAAAACAATCATCAGTTTTTGTAAAAGGAAACAAACAAGTGTCGTTAGTCTTCGAGTTGCTGACACGAACAATCTGCCTTGAAGACATACTTAGACTGGTCTCCTTCGTGGTATAAGTGGGAATAGAAAAATCAGTGCATTGGTTTAGAGCTCCGATGAAGGTCGGCTGCACATGATCAGGTCGGATCCCGCAGCGGCATACCTGTCCGGATTCTCTTTTTCTGTCCTGCGGATGTGCCAGCATGCGCAGTACAGATAATGCCACGCCCATCCCTAGGCAAGGACGTGGATCCCGCCACCTTACTGCAATAATGATTGTGGAACGGCCGCGGGTCGGATGGCTTCTATTGACTTCTATGGTAGCCGTACGCACGCAATCCGCCTTCAAATAGAGCATGCTGCAATTTTTGCCCCGCGAGTGGAAAATTGCAATTGATTTCCGCTTGTGGGCAGGGAATAAAAAAGCTTTCCCATAGCATGCTATGGGAGGTATTTGCTGCGGATTCCAGAGGTGGATGCCCACTCCGGATTCCGCAGTGCAAATCTGTCCGTGTGCAGGTGGCCGAAGTGTATTAGAAGCAAAAGCAATAACCCATAGATGGCGTCTTATAAAAATACCTGTACCTACAGACTAATACGGCAGCCGGGAGCAGTAATATGCATAGAAGAGATTTTAAGTTTAGTCTAATTTTTTCTTGATTTAGCCTTCCACCCAAAAACATACAACCCAGATACAAATAGGACACAGAAAATGGAATTGTAGGTAACGAGGAAGCAAGTGTGCAGATTTCCGATGCCATGCAAACAATATCAGGGTCCTATGGGCTCTCTGTATCCACTCACTCAATTTCAGACAGTTAATAGAAGCGATGGGCTCCTGGGTATACAGCGTTACAACATTACTTGTCTCTCTTTCATTAAGTGCCGCAGGAAGAATGAATGAGTTTGTGCCTTCAATTACACTGCCGGGCTTTGGCGAGTGGTCCCCCAGTTACTCCGCAGATAACGACAGACTTTAAATTGCCCATGTTAGAACCATCAGTACTAAAAATGAAGGAAAAAAAAATCACGCACCGCTTGTTTCATATTAAATTTCCCCCCGCTTCTGAACGATCTACCGGCTTAACTCAATATGCTGCGTAGAGAGAGCAAAGTCTCCCAGATTGGTCAATAACTGAAAGTGTGGCCTTTATATACAAACGGCGTGAGCGTCATACCGAGGCGGCAACTGCGCTGAACACATTCGGGAAAATACAGACCATCGATTTCCTAATGTTCACAGCATCATCGAGGTGATTAAAGCCAAATACTGTCATTCAGGTGCAAAATGGGACCATGAACCGCACTGCAACTCTATTCCATGGGAAAGCGGACTATGGAGCGATTTCATATGGGCTTCGGAAAACAATCGAGCAAACTACAGAGGCAAGAAGAGGCTAGGCACTCAGGCACGCTGCGGTGCAAATACTAGGTTTCTTTTCAGATTTCTCTAACCCAAGAGTGCATGCACCTGAAGGACAAAAACAAGGGTTTGCATTTGGGTCTCCAACAGCTGTGATCTACTCATCATGACCTGGTATGTTGGGCAATTAACCTGTAGGTGCAAAAATTCGTTTTAGGGAGAATTTGCTATTTAAAAGATTCACCGTGTACTACTACACTTTCCCTATAAAGGAGGAGCAGATTTGGGGATTTAACCCTTTGCAATCCAGTTTTGGATTCAGGGTTTCCTAGGGGGCTTTCTCTTTCAGCCATTGTACAATGGCACCATCTGCTGGCTAGAGCCAGTACTGCGGTGTGGGACATGCTGGAGAGGCCCCCAAACAACAGAGCGGCCTGTAATATACAGTAAGAATACCCTGCTGGACGTCTTTCGACATTGAAAGCTGTACAGCCTTTAATCAGAATGTCTTCAGACATCAGACAGTGGATTGGAAAGGGTTAAAGGGGTTCTGACATGAAAAAAAAAAAAATTGTACTCACCTTGCCTGGCCCGATCGCCAGGCATGTCCCCTCCAGCCGGCATCTTCTTCTGTGCCTTTAAAGCAGAGCAGAAGCGGTCAAAAAGACCGCTTCCTGCTCTGGTCCGTCCGTCAGGCACTTCCGAGGTCAACGGACGGACCGCACAGTGCTTGCTGTGGGCGGCCCGTCCGTCCTGCTGAACTCCGGAGTGCTGAGCATGCGCAGTGGAGACGCGGCCCATCCTGACTCCTGTCAGAGGGCACCTCTCCACTGCGCATGCGCGCGATCCCGGTGCGGCGCGGCTGCTGGAGGAAGAAGACTGCCTGCCGGGAGGCATACTAGCACTTTCTGCTTAGGTTAAGCAGCGCTGCTGATTAGAGCCACCTTATTGGCTCTTCGGCACCACGTGACTGCACAGTGTGCACCAATCAGGTGGCTCTAGTCAGGCTGCTTAACCTAAGCAGAAAGTGCTAATATGCTGCCTGGAGATGACCCCCCGATGTCAACAACAACAGGAGAACCGGTAAGTATAAGATTTTTATGCTTTAGCAGCCATTAACCCATGGGCTCCCTGGGTCCATTAGGCAGACCAGGGAACAATGGCTGCTAAAGCATAAAAACATTATTCATGTCAGAACCCCTTTAACTACAACCTACAGAAGACAGGTACACAATCCGAACATTGGAAAGAGGAAGGGTCAAAATTTATGACACATCAGTAAGTTCCATTTTCACTTTTCCAAAAAAAAAAAGTGGTGAGGACGACGCAAAAAAAGCTACTAAGTGACACATTTTTGCTTTAGTGGAATTTGCATAAAAATGTGATTTTTTTTTAAAGCCAAAATTCTGGCGTAGAAGCATTTCAAATAACCCCCTTAGCTTTTCAAGTTCTCACCAATTCACTGGGGTGAAAACTGATTAAAAATCGGTGGGGGCCCAACCACTGGGATCCCCATAATGACCTCGAGAATGGGTGTCCGCTTGGTTTCCAAGGAAAAGGAGTAGAGACCGTGCAGGTGCACCGCTGCTGCATTCATTTCAAAGAGTGCTGGAGATTGCAGAGTTCATTCAGTCGGCAATCTCCATGAATTGAATGGAACAGCAAAGCACCTGTGCAACCACCGTTCCATTCCCAGCAGTCAAACCCCTACCGCTCCATCATTTTTTACCTATCCAGTGAATGGGTGCAAACTTAAAAACGTTAAGCCTTCGGAACAGCCCTTTAACTACGAAACTGCAAAAACAACTAATTGGATGGCTACCAAGACAGACAAATGAGTAAAACAACCACAATTTTTTTTTTTAAATCCTAAATATTACTAATAAACCTGGAGTTGAATGCCACATAAAGACCCCATTATGTGTCAGACCACCTGGACAGAGAGTAGGCGGTAGATTCGCCATTATCTCCTTTGAGCCTGGGCTGCTGTAGACAGGCGCTGATCAATGTGTGCAGTAGACTGGATTAAGTTCTGCAGTAGTGAAATGCCACGCGTGTAAAATGTGGAATGAAAGGATGTTCGAAAAACGGATTAGAGAACACCAAGGAAGTTTCATGCTGCTACGGAGTCTTTTTATATCAACCAGTGACACATTAGTCCGTGGGTGACTAGAACGGCTTCCAGATGTTGCGGGCTTATATCATGTAAATAAAAATGATGAACAGCTGTTATTCACGACCTTGAGAGAGTATCCTGCAAATTGTTTAGCGGAGGGATTAGAAGCATCCTGTGTACCAAATGAGAATAAATATCTTCCATCATCATCCACTTGTGCTTTCCGAAAGGGCAATAGAAGTCTAGATGGTGGCTGAAGATCCATATCTACACAGCCCCTATTGGACAAACCATCAGGAGATTTGGCCTCCAATACCACCTGTATGCTGATGACACCCAGCTATACACCTCTTCCCGTGACATCTCTGCACCTTTACTCCAAAACATCACCGACTGTCTGTCTGCCGTCTATAACACTATGTCCTCTCTCTACCTAAAACTAAACCTCTCTAAAACTGACCTGCTGGTGTTTCCACCCTCCACTAACAGACCTCATCCTGACGTGGCGCCACCATAACTCCTAGACAACATGCCCGCTGCCTTGGGGTCATATTTGACTCTGATCTATCATTTACCCCCTACATCCAATCTCTCGCCCGACATATCAGATGCACCTCAAGAACATCGCAAGAATCTGCTCTTTTCTCATTGTGGACACGCTAAAAATGCTTACTGTTGCCCTCATCCACTCGGCCTCCCCTGCACCAGACTCTGCCCCCTCCAATCCGTCCTAAATGCGGCAGCCAGGCTCATCTTCCTGTCCAGTCGCTACTCGTACGCCTCTGCCCTGTGCCAGTCACTGCACTGGTTGCCCGTTAAATACAGAATTCAATTTAAACTCGCTACCTTCATCCACAAAGCCCTCCACAGCGCAGCGCCCCCCTATATCGCCTCCCTCATCTCAATCCATCACCCAGCCCGGGCTCTCCGCTCTGCTAACAAAACCAGACTGAGCGCCCCCTTAATTCGAACTTCTCATTCCTGCCTCCAAGACTTCTCCAGAGCAGCACTGGTCCTCTGGAACGCACTACCAAAGGCTACCCGAGCAATCCAGGACTCGCAGAACTTTAGGCGTGCTCTAAAAACGCACCTCTTCAGGGAGGTATACCGCATTCCCTAAACAAACCCCTCTGTACTCCGCCTGATAACATGCTCCCTGACCTACTGACTGCAATCCCTGCTAGCCATCATAAACGGCTCCTGCAGTCACACCGTTTCTGCCGCTACACAGCCAAATGTCTAACCATTGTCTGTATATAGCATCCCTCACTCTCCACCTCACCATACCGGGCACATCTCCTGCCCTTTACCCTCTGTATCACCCCATTACTTGTAGTATGTAAGCTCGTTGGAGCAGGACCCGCACCCCTATTGTTTCCATCAACTAATTACTATGTAACCGTGGTTCTGTAATGTTTGTATTTTGTCTTTCTGTATCCCCCCTGTCTATGTAAGCGCTGCGGAACATGTTGGCGCTATACAAATAAAGATTTATTATTATTATGGTCGCATCGGGTCCACCGGAGTAAGAGATGTTCTACATAGTGCCGGCCCATTCTGGCTCCTCTGGATAGAGGCTGTCTTTACAAAACGAGCCCTTTAAGGCAAAAGTATTTTAATGTTTGTTATATGAAAAGTTTTTGGTGTGTCGTAATCTAAAGGTCATCACTTTCCTAAGAAGGAACATTCCTGTGGGGGCAATGATTTGGCATCTAAATACCAACAGGAATGGCTTTGAGGGAAATAATTAATTAGTGCTGGGAATTTTACACACATACATTTACACTTTTAACCTGCTGCCACCTGTATGCGGCACGAGAGCCGTCCAAATGGAACAAGAGGGGCCAGATTCGGCTGAAAGGGTCTATCTGTGCCCATTTTAGGAGAATCGCTCCATTGTATACTGACGTACTAAGGCCTTCATTCGCAATGGCCTAGAGCAGAACAGCTGTACAGACACGTTTGCTTCTAAATCCATTTTACTGAGAGTTACAGAATGTTTTTGACATAGACTGAAAACACAACTTATTTCAGTGGTGTGATTTATGTATCAAAAATAAGACAAAAAACGTTCACAAAAAGACCTCGTAATGAAGAGAGGCAGCCTCAAAATCAGAGAGGCTCAGGAAGATATGGAATATCCTTTAGAACTGACTTCATGGGCATCCCCATTTACTTCCAACGGAGCAAATGTAGTCATTCCCTCCATGGTGGGTAGACAGGAGAGCCAGAAGAATAGTCAAAAATATCCTTTTGGTTCAGGTGATCGAGAGATAGAATTCAGACCCTGACCCTAACCATAAAGTGACAGCATAGGCTAGTAATATGCCACTGATACGCCTTTAAAGGGGTTGTTGGATTACTGGCCAACATTCCTGCACTAGCTCCTGCTGCCTTAAAACAACCACTAGAGCCGTACTTACCCGTCATCTGCCATGAGGTCCAGTGCTGTAGAGGTCCGCCGTCCTTTGGGGAATTATAGTGGAAGATGACATCAGTGGAAGTCACCTGCCTGCTGCAGCGTCTGTTCTGAACTCCTGGCATCAAGGTGCCAAGCATGTGAGTACTGATGGCAAAAGAACGGGCAGTGACGCTGCAGCAGTCAGATGACTTCTGCCAATGTCATTTTTTCGCAAAAATCATTGGGGGGGGGGGGGGGGGTGCAGCATCGCTGGATCCCTGCGGCAGGGGACGGGTAAGTATGTGTTATTTTATGGCAGAAGGAGCTATTACATAAATGCTCTCCGATAACCGGACAACCCAATTAAGGGGCATTTACACACAGCAATCTAACACACCAGCAATGAAGGTCAATACTTACCATCAGTACAAACCCATTTACCTACAAGGCATACTATCCTATAGTCGGTTTTAGTAACTCGGAGGCTCTGGAAGCAGCATACCTCACTGTGCTATGCTGTTTAACTCTTGTTGACTTCTATGGGAGTTATGGATATAGCATAATTTGGCTGTTAGTAGCACCGACTGGCCAAAAGGAGAACAGCCCTTTAAGGGAAAACTAATATAACTACATTTAAAGGGGATATATGGGAGTAAAATATTGACGGCCTTCTATTTTTAGGATAGGTCATCAATAGGAGATGCACTTTGAACTGGTCTTCGTGCTTTGGTGAGTGCCGTGACCTCTTCTCTGGCCATTGCTGTGAAGTGAATAGGACTAAGCTTCTATACCAGGCACAGCCACCATGAAATGAATGGTGCTGTGTCCGGTATGCAGTGAGAAGGCTGTAGTGCTCGCCGGAATGCCACAGCTTCTTCAAACAGCTGATCAGCAGGGGTTCCAGGTGGACTCCCTCCGAGCCGATACAGATAACCTATCCTCAGGTCATCAATATCCTAGTCCAGAGATAAAAACATTTAAAGGCAGCGTTCATATGTTTTGGTTGTGATGTGGCCGAAAACTGTGCAGACCTTTTTGATGCGTACATTTTCAAAAGCCAAAAAGGATGGGAAAAGAGCCAAAAAGTTTTTATTTTTATTTTAATTTAGGTTTAAATCTCAAACCATCCAAAAATCTGATTCCAAAAAGCTGAACAGTCTGGTAAATAGTAGACTGGGAGGAGATTGAGGAGGGAGATGCAGCTTCTCTGTGTGCTGTCAAAGTGGATGAAGTGAGAATTCTTAATGACAGCTACATCTAAGGGCCACTCCGGTAACTACTTTCCCAATATATATTAGTTGGCTAGTAGAAATGAGCAAGCGTACTCGCTAAGGGAAAATACTCAAGCGAGTATTGCCTTTTGGAGTACCTGCCCGCTCGTCCCAAAAGATTTGGGTGCTGGTGGGGGGCGGCAAGAGGCAGGGGAGAACGGAGAGGAACAGGGGGAGGTAGATCTCTCCCCCCTGCTCACTCCCGCCGGCACCCGAATCTTTTGAGACAAGCGGGCAGGTACTCGCAAAAGGCAATACTCGCTCAACTATTTGCCCTTAGCGAGTACGCTCGCTTATCTCTATTGGCTAGTATTACCTTGCTTTTCTATCTGATACTTCCTGGAGTCCTTGGCTTTATGTTCTCTCAATTAGTCAGTTTTTCAGGCAACACAATTCCTGTGTGATATTACCAGAGTTAAGCCTTTTTCATAGGGCTGAAAAAAAATCGCACAAAATTTGTGCGTTGCGAGATGCACAAATGTTGCACGAATATGGACCCCATGAGTGATTTTTCTCCTGCAATGCACAATGTGGGAAGAAAAACAAAACACGGCACATCCTTATCGTCCATTATTTTCAATGTTGCTGGCGGCAGCACCGCGGCGTGTGCTAGGTGCATGAGGTGCAATGCATGGTTTCCCCATTGAAAACAATAGAAAAAACTCTGTCATCCCCGCCACTGCTGTCAGCAGTGGATCGCTGCTTCCCCAACGTGATTGGGGAAGGGGGTGGTGGACGGAAAAATGTCCTTTCGTTTGAGAGGCACTGGAAATGTACGTCTCGCGCAAAAAAATACAAGGAAAAAAACAACTTCCTTTGCATTATACTCTATGGGGAATATACTGCTATCGTAAATTTATGCAATGCTTTCCCTCGTTTTCGCAGGTCCCCATTTAGAGCAGGAATAGCATGGTATCGTCTCCATGAGTGATACAACATTGGACAGACATCGCCCATCTTACCTTGCCACTGACCGACGAGCCTCATGGCAGCAAGCGTGCCAATTATAAAGTGACCAGCTACAGAGTGGGCAGACAAGGCCAATAATATCGTGAAAGCTGCCGTTTACATTGTAATATCATTAGCGTTTCAAGGGGCTTTTCTGAATTTAAACAACTTTAATTAGTTTGTGGATTCGCTTCGACAACTTTTATTAAAATCTCTGCTTTTATATTCATTCCAGATTCTCCTGCTCCGCTGCGTATTCAGAGTCGCAGACAGAACAGCTTAATTTTTTTTTTTCTTTTTGGCCCGGGGAGATGACACCAAGCTGCTCTCTGGATATTCGGATATCCATTACAGAGAACGCGGAGAAGCTCATTCGTATCCCAGGGCAACAACATTAACATGGCTGTCTGATGGATTGAATGTATTAGTAGAAAAGCAGGAGGTAGTCTGCGACCCAATATATTTAAGGGTGGCAAATAATTATCCTATAAAACAACCAAAAAGCAGCTACAAAAATAGCATAAAATTACAAGTGGATCTGCACACAATTCTCCTTGCATGCAATTTTCTTTAGTATTTTTTAAATGAAAAGCCCCACTAGACCATTACAGAAAATGCAGAGATAAACTGGGCGATTGAGATTGGCTTCCTCTTGCAGAACCTTCCCTTTTAGGGCAGTGCAGTTTGTGGGGCACTTCCACCAAGATTGCGCTGTCAGACCATCAGAGCCCCCACAATAGGATTGCTTTTTCTGCTACTGTATCTCTGTTATGAGCTTGATTCTGGGGCTGTATTTATGGTTTAAGCTCGGTTCTGGTATCTATGTGCGCAGGTTGGATTGTGCTGTATTTGCAGAGCGGTTAACACGGTTGCCTTGCAGCACTGGGGTCCTGGGTTGAAATCCCTCTAAGGACAAAATTGGAGTTTGGATGTTCTCCCCATGTTGGCCGGGTTTCCTTCAGGTACTTCGGTTTCCGCCTACAACATGCTAATAGGTGAATTTATATTGTGAGCCCCCAAAAGGATAGAACTTAATCTTGAATTATGTACAGCTCTGCGGAATATGTATGTGCTATATAAAATTAGTAAACTAGTTATGCTATGAGCTTGGTTCTGCAGCTGTATGCATGTTATGGGCTTGGTAATGGGGCTGTATGAAAGAAGGTACGTTCTGATGCTCTATTTATGCTATGATTTCGTTCTGGTGCCGTACATATATTATGAGCTTGGTTCTCTATTTCTGTTATGTGCTTGGTTCTGGAACTGCATTTATATTAAGATCTTGGTTCTGGTATTGTATTCCAAAACATCACTGACTGTCTGTCCGCTGTCTCTAACACCATGTCCTCTCTCTACCTAAAACTAAACCTCTCTAAAACTGACTTACTGGTATTTCCACCCTCATCCTGACATCTCCATCTCAGTGTGTGGCGCCACCATAACTCCTAGACAACACGCCCGCTGCCTTGGGGTCATATTTGACTCTGATCTCTCTTTTGCCCCCTACATCCAATCTCTGGCCCGAACATGTCAGCTGCACCTCAAGAACATCGCAAGAATCCGCTCTTTTCTCACTGTGGAGACGTTAAAAACGCTTATTGTCGCCCTCATCCACTCCCGGCTTGATTATTGCAACTCGTTGCTGATCGGCCTCCCCTGCACCAGACTCTACCCTCTCCAGTCCATCCTGAATGCGGCAGCCAGGCTCATCTTCCTGTCCAGCCGCTACTAGGACGCCTCTGTCCTGTGCCAGTCACTGCACTGGTGCTCGTTAAATACAGAATTCAATTCAAACTCGCTACCTTCATCCACAAAGCCCCCCACAGTGCAGTGCCCCCCTATATCGCCTCCCTCATCTCAATCCATCAACCAGCCCGGGCTCTCCGCTCTGCTAATGAAACCAGACTGAGTGCCCCTTTCATTCGAACTTCTCATTCCCGCCTCCAAGACTTCTCCAGAGCAGCACCGGTCCTCTGGAACGCACTACCAAAGGCTACCCGAGCAATCCAGGACTCGCAGAACTTCAGGCGTGCTCTAAAAACGCACCTCTTCAGGGAGGCATACCGCATTCCCTAAACAAACCTCTCTGTACTCCGCCTGATAACATGCTCCCTGACCTACTGACTGCAATCCCTGCTAGCCATCATAAACCGCTCCTGCAGTCACACCGTTTCTGCCGTCACACGGCTAAATGTCTGACCATTGTCTATGTGTATAGCATCGCTCACTCTCCACCCCCCATACCGTTCACATCTCCAGCCCCTTTACCCTCTGTATCACCCCATTACTTGTAGTATGTAAGCTCGTTGGAGCAGGACGCTCACCCCTATTGTTTCCATCAACTGATTACTATATGTAACCGTGGTTCTGTAATGTTTGTATTTTGTCTTTCTGTATTCCCCCCTGTCTATGTAAGCGCTGCGGAATATGTTGGCGCTATACAAATAAAGATTATTATTATTATATTTACTGAACTGTTCCGGTGTGGGCACGCTGCTATCTTGCTTTCTGTACAAGAAGAATACAGGCAGTCTGCCTATCAGTCGGATATACGTGGGGAGCTCATAATTCACTATTGAGCCTCACATTATTTTACTGTAAAAGTAATAAAAAGCAACATTATGAAAAACTGTAACTTGTTCCAACATGGGCTTCTCAGTGTGTCCTCCGAGCAATACAATTTTTTTAAAATTTTGTTGGTCATGATGTCAAAGCCAATCCCGTCTGCCAATGGCTTGCATTGCAAGACATGATGGGATAAAACTCTGCGCCAGGAAGCATATTTGCACTAACTGCTTGGGTTAAGCAGCGCTGCTGATTAGAGCCACCTGATTGGCTCTTCGGCACCACGTGACTACACAGCGTGCACGCGCATTGCCTTCATCAGCCGTGCACTACACACTACACTTAAGCAGCACGGGGTTAGGTTTAGGGTTAGCTAAACCTAACCCTAAACCCCAACCCTAAACCCCAACCCTAAACCCCAACCCTAAACCTAACCCTAAACCTAACCCTAAACCTAACCCTAAACACTAACCCTAAACACTAACCCTAAACCCTCAAACTAACCCTACGCCTAACCCTACGCCTAACCCTACGCCTAACCCTACGCCTAACCCTACGCCTAACCCTACGCCTAACCCTACGCCTAACCCTAAACCCTAACCCCTAACCCTAACCCTAAACCTAACCCTAAACCTAACACTAAACACTAACCCTAAGCCTAACCCTAAACCCTAACCCTAAACCCTAAACCCTAACCCTAAACCTAAACCCGCGCTGCTTAAGTGTAGTGTGTAGTGCACGGCTGCTGAAGGCAATGCGCGTGCAGGCTGTGTAGTCACGTGGTGCCGAAGAGCCAATCAGGTGGCTCTAATCAGCAGCGCTGCTTAACCTAAGCAGTTAGTGCTAATATGCCTCCAGGAAAGTCATCACAGGTAAAAAACACAGAATTTTTTTTGCTTGTTTTTATAAAAATACTCAAAACATTCAGAATTTTATTTTTCAGTAGCCTGTATATATGGTACAGTTATGGCCAATTCACATGGGCATATTTCCCATCCGCCATATATCTTAACTCTTGGTCAATCTGAGCAAGCAAGCTTATAGAGGAGTGGTGACAGCTGTCAGCCAAAACCTTAGGCCGGAACCCGCACGTACTCTTTATACTGCGGATGGACCGCACGGCTAGCCGTCAGACGAGAATGGGCTTGTCTAAAAGGACCCATAGCTACTGAAAGAGACCAAGTGGCTAAAGGTGACTTACATCATCATCAGCAATGTGGGCACTGCCACCCAATGGGCAATAAAAACGAAAGGGTATTTTGCTGGGTAATGTGCTGATCAGGGGAAGCTAGAATTGAAGCATGAATGATTTCCCGTTCAGGCAAAGTAGATGTGCTGAATCGGGCTCTGTCCGCCACCAGCTGATTAATAAAGCAGATCTGTGCTTAAGGTTGGATTATGGAGCTACTAAAATGTGTTATAAATTAATTGGGGTGTACCGGCATGAATCTATCCCATTATATTGAATTTCTCTGCTAAGGCATTAATTAACCTTTAGAGAAACTTCACACTGCAAAAAAGTAGCAGATACGTATAAACCTTTATCAATCACCACAGAACCCCTATGGTGATGCAAGCTCCGGTGAACTGGTGCAGTTCAGGAAAAGCCTTGGAGATGGGAGGTTCAGATTAAAGAGGAATTTATGTGGAAATTTACAAAGGCTTTATGGCAATTTTCTGAGGTTGCAAAAATCGTGAGTTGGCGTCGCCATGTTCATGGGAAGTGGGTGGGGCTTGTCAGGAGGGGGTGTGGCCACCACAGACCAACAAATGTGTGTATAATATACACCAGAAACTGTTGCAAATTATGATAAAAAGGTACACCAGTTCAGCACCAGGTGTACATTTCTTTCAAAGCACATGGAGCTCCTGAGGGTGCGCTTACAGCATGAAGTGGTCTCTTCATGTATTACGTGCACTATGCAAATTGTACGAGGGGCTGCTGATAAGTCTTTGGCTTAGCGGGGTTTTTTTTGTTTCTATGGTAACGAATGTTACATCACATGAAAGCCTTATATGTCTAATATAGGTTTTCAAAATTTTGTGTTTGTAGCTTATGGCAACAGTGATCTAGGCACGCGGGAAAACAAAATGGTGGAGACTAAGGTGATATTCACAGCAAATGAGAGCAGAGAAGTGATAAAATTCTTGTTTCTGCAAGGAAAGTCCTCGAAGGATATTTATGGTGATATGTCGCAGACATTGGGGGATCAATGCCCTTCATATTCTACAGTTAAGAACTGGGTTGCCAAATTTAAAACGGGCCACTTCAACACCAATGATGAGGAACGTCCTGGACGACCGAGAGAGGTTGTTGTTCTGGAGATCGTGGATGTTGTGCACAACCTCACACTGGAGAATCGGTGAATTTTAGCTAAAGGAATAGCAGACATCATGGGGGTTTCTTGTGAACGTGTTTGTGTCATTATCCATGAACATTTGAACATGAAGAAGCTATCTGCAAAGTGGGTCCCCAAATGTTTGACAACAGATCAGAAAAGCATGCGAGTGAATACTTCCTGGTCCATTTCACAGCGTTTCCAGACTGATAAGAACTTCCTGGATCGACTGGTCACTATGGATGAGACCTGGATTTATTTGTATGACCCTGAAACCAAGGAGCAGTCAAAAGAGTGGAGGCACAGTGGTTCTCCTCGCCCAAAGAAGTTCAGGGTGCATCAGCCATTAAGGTGATGGCGTCTGTGTTCTGGGATAAGGAGGGCGTGCTGCTAGTGGACTACCTTCCAAATGGTTCCACCATCAATGCAAGGTATTACATTGAACTTTTAGACCAAGTGAAGGCAGCTCTAAAGGCCAAAAGATGCAGTAAGCTGTCCAAAGGAACCTTGTTCCTACAAGACAACGCCTCTGCTCACACTGCACAAGCGACCACGGCAAAACTGGTGGAGCTAGGCTTCCAGCTGGTTGACCACCCACCTTATTCACCTGATCTAGCTCCCTCCGACTATCATCTGTTTTCAAACCCGAACAAACACCTCAAGGGGACCAAATTTCACACCATTTCTGATGCCATGGCTGCTACGGATTACTGGTTTGAGGCACAACTGAAATCCTTTTTGCAAGGCTTACAGAACTTGGAATACCGATGTAAGAAGTGTGTTGGCATCAGTGGAGAGTATGTGGAATAAATGTAAAGTTTCATCTTCCTATCTCATTTCTTTCTGGGTAAAGCCAAAGACTTATCAGCAGCCCCTCGTACTAAACCCGGCCTCGGAAATGCCAGGCTTATTTAATTTCCCCCTTAGTGGAAGGTCATTAGCAGAGCGGAGAGCACGAGGCGTAGGGCCGAGGCGACCGACGCAAGACCGAGCTAACGGGGTATTCAGAAAATATTGGAGTGGGGAGAGTTTAGTGAGAGGAAGACCCATCTGTAGTGAATTGCAGCAATAGTATTGAGAATGGATCAGGGCAGCAATAACTTTTTATTGTATCCACAGTAAGAAAAGGGCAGGTTCTGGAGAGGTTTTTGAGGCACAGTTGACAAACGTGCAAGTGAGTGACTATAGGGAGTGAAGGAAAGATCGTAGTCAAATACGGCCCCCAAGACAGCAGATGTACTGCCTAAGAGATGTGGCGATACCACAAACTAAACTGGTTTCCATTCATTGACAATGTAGAACTCTTGAAAATGGTGATAATATAAGACAACTTCTATAACTTCGTGTCAATGACCCCGAGCATCCAACGGCCCTTTTACACAAAACTATTGGTCGCTTATCGTTCGTCATTCATTTTATACAGGCATAAAAGTGTAAACAGCAGTTGTTTAGTCGTTCACATTGACTGAACGATATGTGAACACAACTGTGAGCGAATAATCTGCCTGTGTAAACAGGCTGTCATCGTTCACCTGTGCGAGCGATTTATCGCTCCGTGTAAAAGGAGCCTTAGTTTTAGCAGTGTTCGTGTGACCGCCACCATGTAATACTACATTTATCCTGAGGTTACCACTGCAGGAGGGATTTATAGCCGACTGCAGACTCCGAGCCAGCGTCCTGGTGAGACAACCCCTCTATGGTTTCATTTACGAACAGCTGAAGAACCTTTTTTAGTCGATTTGTGTTACATATAGATTTATGTTGCAAGATTTTTTTTTTGGGGGGGGGGGGGGGGGGGGGGGGGGGGAAGAAAAATATATAATTTCCATAGCAGGCTGGATGTTGGATAGCGACAGATGATCGAAATGAGGAAACTTTCAAGTGTCCTATGTAAAGAACGCCTTGATTAAAAAAAAAATAAAAAAAGGGTTTCATGCAGCAAAAATAAAACTGTCAGCTGTTTATTGCCTATTAATTCATTCTCAAGTGTTTATGCTCTTGAAACTGACAAGAGTAGACGACGCTCTGATTATAAATGGCTAAGGTGTACAAAGCCGGTTAGGTAATATTGCTAATGTCATTTACCAATTAAGAGCTTTTAGAGGAGTAGAAGGGATAGAACGATCTGGCTGCGGGATTCATCAGCTAATAGACAACCCCCAGAGAATAACAATAGAAAAAGGAACTGAACCTTAAAGGGCCCAGGCGAAAAAGGGAAAAAAATCCTGAACATTGCTGAACTGACTTTATTTTAAAAAATTCTTAAAAAAGTGTTTTTAAACACAAAAATGTGATTCATATAATAGTCATTTTCTGGTGACACATGCCCTTTAAAGAGAAATTCCATTTCTTGGGTGGCCACAGATAAGTTAATCATTAACTGGGTTATTGCAAGATTTCAGTTTATCCACAAGGTAACATTCACCATCCTACCAGTAGTGATGGGACACCTGAGCAAGAATCAAAAGTAGTATCTATTTATATAGGTTATACTTAGTGGGGCTACTTTGGAATTAATGATATTAGTTACTCTTTGTGGCATACTTTCTACTAACGTCACATGCACTTCAGGTGGCATTTCCCTCCATTCATCCTGCAAACGTATAGTGAGTTCTGTAAAAGCTTATGCACTGTCCCATGTACAATGGTGCAAGGAGCATAGTCACTGGACAGTTGAGCAATGGAAGAACAGTCTAAGGAGTGATAAATCGCGCTACTCCATCTTCAACTCAGATGGACACACCTACGCGTGGACGACGCTCGGGGAATGCATATTGCCCAAGTGTGTTGTGCCAACAGTTAAGAACGTTGGAGGTTCTGTTATGGTCTGAGGATGCTTTACGTGGCATGGTCTCCATCCGTTGCTTGTAGTGACAAGAACCATGATGACGGAAATGTACCTAGATATCCTAGACAACAATGTGCTGCTGACAGTTTGGCAATACTCTGGGAATGGTCAGCAATACTTCCAACAAGACCACGCACCATGTGATAGATCCAACGCCATATTATGTTGGTTTGAGGATATGGATATGTTTCACAATTGGACCAACCTGCACAAAGTCCCAACCTGAACCCTACTGAACATTTTTGGGATAAAGTGGAACTTTGGGTCAGAAAATCTAAACAGCATCCATCCTTTTTGAGAAAACTCACCATATGTTTGTAGGATGAATGGAGGGAAATACTAGCTGAAGTGTATCAGATGTTAGCAGAAAATATGCCATGGAGTGTATCCGATGTCATTAGGGCCAAATGAGCCCCACTAAGTATTAACACATGGAAATAAATACTGCTTTTAATTCTTGCTCAGTAGTCCAATAACCTTTTGGTAGGAAAGTGTATCTCATTAGTGAAAGTCTGACAGCTGGGCTCCCCACCGATCATGAGAAAGGGGTTCTCTTGTCCCACCCATATGAATGCAGTGGTGCTTTAGCATACGCATGGTTGCTCCACCCATGAAACTGCCAAAGACAAGCCGAGTACAACACTCTGCCAGATCAGCGGAGTGGCAGTACACAGTCTCGACCACTGATGCCTTCATAAGGGGAGACAAGTAGCATTAGAATGAAGGCCCGTTTAGACACACAGACGATCGCTCAAAAGATGGCTTTTGAGTGATGATTTTGCATAATCTACTAATTGGTACTAATACCCACTAGTACCAATTAGCAGCATGTGAGCTGCTGAGAGCTGAATTTATTTAAAGGACTGCCCGCTGTTCTCTGAATAAATTCTCTTTATCCTGCCTGGGGGGCTGACAGCTGAGAACAGCTGAGACAATGAAATCAGCTGTTATCAGCAGTCCCCAGGCAGAGCAAAGCGTGTGGCCGTCTTATCAGCTGTTCTGCTGAACTATGGATTTTAAGCTGAACCGAAGACCGCTGTTCGGCAGAAAACTGAAAGATGGGCACATTTGGACAACGATTGCTTTTGAGCAAATTTTGAGCGATATAATCGTTGTGTCTTAATGGGTCTTTAAAAGGGGCATTCCATATTCAGACATTTATGGAAGATCCATTTCAGGAAACCCCAAAAGGGGTAACACCGACCCTCATCTACTTAGGGAAAAAATGGTCTCCCCATGTGCAATAGAATTTAAAGAAATCAGTTGCCTTTGCTCAAAAGCTGCAATTAATTTCTATCGACTTCATTTTTGCTTTGGTTTCATCAGCACCTGAATCCGAGCCACACGTCTCCAAGAGAATATAAATCATTACATTTCACAGAATGATGGCCTATAATGGATTTTTTTCTCCATTCAGACATTTTAAGCTCCATTATATTGTACAGTTAGGCAGGAATAATGGAAAAAACACAATGAGAACTAATTGTCACTTGTGTGCGTTACATAATGGAGGACTCGGTATATTTCATGTGGTAGACGATACAATGTAGCAGTATTTATTACTACAAAAGTGTTTATCGACACCTGTAAGACTAAATGGCGCTCTGCACAAAAAGGGGCCGGCAATGCCTGTGATAAAGCCTTCTAGCGGAAGGTTGGAGGTCGTCGTAGATTATCCAGCCTTACAGCAATGTATGCCTGGAGTAACCTTCAACCTCATTGCTTATATGTATGGGAAGTAGAAGGTAGAAGAATGCCCCGAGGTTTCGCAGGTGGAGAGCACAATGAGAAGTTGTAGGTAGCCATCTTTGGGTGGCGTAGTTGGCGCTAGCTGCTCATGCGAGTTAAAAACTACACCTAGGTAAAAGGAAGCAACTACAGCTATGTTTTCTCTATGGGCTACCAGAACAGGTTGCAACAGTTCCTAGTGGAGGACAATTTACAGTGCCGGAGTACTGACTGGATCCAAGTCCGAACCTTCCTTTCCAAGTCACTTGCTTCTTCAAACACACCCAAGTAGACTGTGTAGTAGTTCTATTTCCTAAGCAAGAAATCTGTTTTGAGTTTGTAGCATGCAAATAAGGGAGATGGAATAATACCTCTGTAGCGCCACCTATTGAAAGGCAGAATTCCTGAAGACTCTTTATACAAGCCTTGTAACAATGACTGGGAATTGAAAGCAAAGCCAGAATCCATACACAGACAGCTGTTCCGGGGTGTTTGCCCCTCATCAGTGTGCAGTAGGTTTCTGGCTTGGCTAGCGAGAGGCCTGTGATGTGAGTCAGGAATGCTATTTTTTCTCCTTAGGGAGAGCACCTAGAAGGTGAGTGAGGAGACGTATAAAGCCATTCATGCTCCTCTGAGTCATATGCAAATCAGGGAGATGCGGTGGTACAATACCTCTGCAGCGCCACCTAATGGAAGGAAGCATTCCTTCAAATCAATTTTAGACTCTTTATACAAGCCTTGTAACAATGACTGGGAATTGAAAGCAAAGCCAGAATCCATACACAGACCGCTGTTTCGGGGTGTTTGCCCCTCATCAGTGTGCAGTAGATTTCCAGCTTGGCTAACAAGAGGCCTGCGATGTGGGTCAGGAACGCTATCTTTTCTCCTAAGGGAAAGCACCTAGAAAGTGAGTGAGGAGACTTATAAGGCCGTTCATGCTCTTCTGGGTAATATGCAAATCAGGGAAATGGTACAATACCCCAGGAAATGAGAATGGGGAGATTAGTTGTAGCCCGGCCCCAAGCATCCGGTATGAAAGTCCCTTGGCCTATGCCTACTCTAGGTAGGGTCCTACTGTCCCTGGACCTGTTAATGCAGGTCTGTTTTAGTAAATATTTGTAGTCCTGAAACAATTTTGCAGCATTTTTGCTTATGTGATTCTGCACGGTTCCTCTCCTATTCCTCATGGAAATGAATAAGCGAGAACTAGGTCTTACCATCCCTCTTTTCCTCCATAATTAAGACACTAATCGCATAATTTTTTTTCCAGGCACCAGTAATTTGATCACATACTGTATTTGTAATTGATATTACACAGTCCTACTTTTCATGCGCGAGCTCTTTACTAAGTACCCGAATCCAATCGCACCTTATTACACAGGCATTATTAGACCTGTGCCGTTTTTAGCAAAGCCTCCTGTGTACCAGCACATATTTGTATTCACGTCCATACTTACCTGTGGGTATATATTTAATGTATTGATCTTTTATTACTTTTTATGCATAATTTTAAATCTTTATTAGGCTTCTTTGGCGCTAGTTACACTCATCATTTTAATGGTTCTTCAGCCGACATTTATGCCGTTTATAAATCATAGCGCTGTATTTCTATATGGCTTATCACTTACTGTTCATTCATCTTATACACTCCTCTGCACTCAATCACTCATGTATACTGCTTTTGTCTTCAGTTTTTTCTTTTTTTCTCCAATGTAATGTACAGTCGTGACCAAAGGTTTTGAGACTAGCACAAATTTTGTTGTTTTTTTCACAAAGTTTGCCGCTTTAGTGTTTTTAGATCTTTTTGTCAAAGGTGGAATACTAAAGTACAATTATAAGCATTTCATAAGTTTTTCAACTTTTGACTAATACATCAAGTTTAGGCAAAGACTCAATATTTACAGTGTTGACACCTCTTTCCCCCATGATTTCTGAAATTCACCTTGGCAGGCTGGACATCGCTTCTAGGTTAAATCTCAACTAATGGTAACCCATTCTTGCCTCATCAGTGCTTGAAGCTTATCACAATTTTGGTGAGTGGAAACCGCATTTGATTTTTGCTCATGTGTAAGAAGCAGCGGATCTCCATAGAAATCAACAGGCCGTATTTGCTGCAAATACCGTGTTTCCCCGAAAATAAGACAGTGTCATATTAATTTTTGTTCAACAAGGTTTAACTTTTTTTTACATGTACAGCTGCCTGGACACTATTTAAATTGACTTTTTTAATTAACTGTTAGCAGGGCTTAATTTTGGAGTAGGGCTTATATTTCAAGCATCCTCAAAGCCTGAAAAATCATTTTGCATCTTCAAAAATTCTTGAAAATCATGCTATGTCTTATTTTCAGGGAAACAGGATATTCGCCTGTGTGCATTTACCCTTAGACATACTCGTTCAATTGCCCTGAACCCCAATGCCACCTTTGTATCTGCTTTTAGATTATTTTAAAGGGGTTGTCATCTGCAGGATAATTTTTTTTTTAAATTGCCGCCGTGTTAAAATCTGTTCTGGATCACCGGGGTGAAGGAAAGGGTTAAGTAGGATTTTTTTTTTCTTTTCAACACATTTGCAGCCATTAAAAAAAAAAAAAAAAATAAAAAAAAAAAAGGGCCGCAACTGGACGACCTCTCTATGTGTCCTCATGACTATTTTCTTTGATAAATCAATATACTTCTTAGAACTGCACTGGATTATACGTTTCTGTGTATTTATTGTGCTCGGGGTAGGAGTTGCGCCCCTACTCCGTCTGATGCTCTGCAATCATTGAAGATATCAGACTGTGTAGAAGCTCTTACTCCCTTGAAGGATGTTTTATAAAAAGGACACCAGGCCTTTTAATCTACTCAGGACTTACATTACTTCTCCATTTCCTGCGGCTATACAAAACTTAACACGCCCTGTGCAAACTTCCTCTTTCCAAAACATAGATACAAGTGTCATCACCTAACGCAGGGAATAACCGGGAGTCAAGAGCTCCTGGCAGTGAGCAAAAAATAAATAAAAACCACGAGTCTACGCCAACCAAGACAAAGACAACCCGTGCCCCTTCATATGCAAACTTGTTCCAACCTATGACTTTAGCTTAGAAGAGACAGAATATTGTGGAAGCCCAAATCCCTGGCTGGCATGTAAATTTGCAAGGCTATGTTTAGGGATTACACCCCCCCCACCCCCACCCTTTCTTTCAATGACAGCTCCACCTGTGTAAGTACTAGGCATCGTGATTCGGGTCAGAATGATCGGAATGAGCAATGACTTAGTACAGCTTCAGACTAGGAAAAAACACAATGGAGTGTTGATTTCAAAGAAGAACGACATCACCAAGACCTGATGGACCCCATTGACTTATATTGAGGGCTCTCGCTCTCTTATTTGTAGATTTCTTTGTTATGGTGGAAAGAATAATGGAGTCTTTCGACACAAATGTCAACCAAGACTAACTGTGCCGCTATCTTCTAATAAGATGTAGTAGTCTTCAGATCCTCTCAGATACCAGAGCCAATATCTTCCATCACTAGTAAAATACTGATATAAGGAAGGCAAGAGATTTTTATTTGTGTTGGAATAACACTCTTAAGTTGTTCCTGTACCATGTCTTTAAAAGAGGGAGGGGGCAAAGCAATGGTGCTGGAAGAACAGACAGGAAGTGCGTGCAGACAGAATTCTGGTGTTAGACGGAGGAGTAGGGAGAAGTCTCTACTTGCGGTTCTGAAGTTTCACAGACTTAGCCCGAAGAACGGAGAACATGTAGATTGGGGAAAACCTAGAAAGTTAGGAAACTAACAGGCAAGCCATTCCGGCTCTCCTATTTACTGTGAACCCATGTAAACGGAATAAGAGCAAGACAAACCCTCGTCACTGGGCACAGAACTTTGGTATTTTACAGCTTAAGCGGAACTTGGACTGTTGTACCTATTGGTAACCCATGTTACGCTGTGTAAGAGACTGAGTTAACCGAATCCCAGGACCCAAGTTCTATAGAATCTGTTGCAGTTTTATTAAAAGTTCATTGTTTTTTGCAGCAATATCACCTCTTGTGGCCTATGGCAGCTTTCCTTGAAGCCCCCGGGCATGGCGACTAATCATGACCATCTGAAGAAAAGGCCCCTCCCGAGCCAGTGTGGCTAGAAACACGACGTGAGTTTTTAATATGCCCATACAAAGAGAAGGACCATAAAATTGCTTGTGTAGCTCAGCCGGGTACTCTCTCCATGGCCGAGCTACCAGGAAGACACTGACCCAGAAAACAAAGGAAGCCCCAAACCCACTGCCTGTGGTATTCTTCACCGAGAACCCCCTTGCCATTTTGTGGCCCTCACTGAGGTTGTCACTTTTCCTCCTCTAAGCGGGATGGAAGTTTCACCTCCAGGGTAGACAATGTTCAGAGTGTTTAAACTTTGATACTTTGCTATATTTTACATCTGGCCTTGCATTTGCCGAAGTGCCTTATGGCCTAGACATACTATACCCGCATTTATACCTGGAAGCCAATTGCAGCCCAGGAAGATCCTTTCAATATAGAAAAATTGTTTAGATAAAAACCGAAATTCTACATAGCGATCTGATCAAGCAAAGTGTGGAGAAAACGTCGAGATAACTTGACCGGCAATAATTGGATTTATTACGCTGGTTTTCAAAGAAGTCGACGTTAACCTTTCTGGCCGCCTGTAGTCTGCACACATCTTGTACAGGAACAGAGTGAACAATGGCCGCACTGCGCTCTATACGCCTCTTTGATTAGATGTGAATAGAAGGGGACTAGTGGGGAAATCGGAGGGAAGAAAGCCTGAACAATACCACCTTTATGTAAACACTGAAGTGAACTTGGGCTTCCGTTGAGTGGGCAACATGAAAAGATTGAGATTGAATTTAAGGCACGTTTCGGGTTTCGCAATGTATTCTCTCACATGCTCTTATTTACAGCAATCATATACGGAAAAGTTACTGGTGCAGCACGCAGCGTATATATACACGCACTATTCTATGGATACCCACTTTCCTGCAACTATACGCATGTTTAAGTGAACACTTTGGAATCATCTCAACTTTTGCACAGATGATTACTAATAAAATGAGGTCTGATTGCATTTAGTCTACAATCGTGACAAATAATCTAAACTAACAGACATAATGGGGATCATTCATGTATTTTATTAGGCACACTGAGCATCCACATTGCAGGGAGAAAAAGTAATTAAAGGAGATGTCCCGAGGCAGCAAGTGGGTCTATACACTTCTGTATGGCCATAATAATGCACTTTGTAATGTACATTGTGCATTAATTATGAGCCATACAGAAGTTATAAAAAGTTTTATACTTACCTGCTCCGTTGCTGGCGTCCTCGTCTCCATGGTGCCGACTAATTTTCGCCCTCCGATGGCCAAATTAGCCGCGCTTGCGCAGTCCGGGTCTTCTCCTCTTCTCTATGGGGCTCCGTGTAGCTCCGTGTAGCTCCGCCCCGTCACGTGCCGATTCCAGCCAATCAGGAGGCTGGAATCGGCAATGGACCGCACAGAAGCCCTGCGGTCCATGAAGACAGAGGATCCCGGCGGCCATCTTCAGCAGGTGAGTATGAAGACGCCGGACCGCCGGGATTCAGGTAAGCGCTGTGCGGGTGGTTTTTTTAACCCCTGCATCGGGGTTGTCTCGCGCCGAACGGGGGGGGGGGGGGGGGGGGGTTTAAAAAAAAAAAAACCCGTTTCGGCGCGGGACATCTCCTTTAAATCTGTGCAAAAGACTCCTCTAAGGCCTCCTGCACACGACACGGTCGGTTCCGGCATGCAGGGTCCGACCCTGCGCCCGTCCGGTGACCCCACCTACCTGTCCGGATTCTTCTTTATCTGTACTGTGGAAGTACCAGCCGTCGCACTTGCACAGTACAGATCATGCCACGCCGTCGCTAGCTGATAACACTGATCCCGTGACCTTTCCACAATGATGATTGTGGAAGGGCCGTGGGATGGACAGCTTCCATCGCATTAATTTACGCTCGTGTGCAGGAAGCAGCGGTTCTCCATAGAAGACTATGGGCAGTATTAGTTGCAGAATCTGGGGGCAACTGCCAGCCTCGGATTCCGCAAACTGAATCCGCCCGTGTACAGGAGCTTTAAGTTCTAATTGCCAAAAGGTGTTTCAAATAAAGCCCCTTTCATACGGGATCCTTTATTCACAGTAAACATGCAGTCGTTCATAGATGAACAACGGTCTTTTTACTTAGGTCAATGCAGCAACGGACCAACGATGATCTTCAGGTATGAGTTAAAGATCCGATCGGCAATTTATCGAGTACAGTGTACAATTATCATGCAAGCAGCTTGATCTAACAAGTAGTTTGCACAATAATCGTCCCGTGTAAAAGGGGCTGCAGGCTGAGGACACTTGGCTGCAGCTGGCAAACCAACCCCAATCCGTGGCAGCCAATGGCCGGATGATTTTGCCGTTAAGTAGTGTGGCCACTGGTTCCGAAGGTCCGCATGGTTTAGCTAACTGCTGTATCCAAGTGGTTTTACAAAAAAAAAGAAAAAAAAAGGTTCCCACCACCCCCTTACATAATTGTCTAAATACTGAAAAAAAAAATACACACACAACACATAATTGGTATTGGCACATCCATAACAACCAGTACTATAGAATGTTACATTACTTATTCAACACAGCAAATTACACAAAAGAACAAAGAATAAGAAAAAAACAATGCCAAAATAAGCCATTTTCAGTTCATCTCACCCCAAAAAGAGGAGCTAGACCCTCTCCGGTTTACTGGATGTCTAAAGGCCCATTTACACTGGATGAATGGTCAGGCAAACGATACCCGACACTCGTCCCTGCACAAACTTGCTCCCGTGCTGTTACACAGGGGCAAGTATCGCTGGCTCGTTCACAGTGCGGACAGCAGGGAGGCAGGGCAGCTGGAGGAGATTTCTCTCCATGCTCCCCCTCCTATTCACTTTAGCAGCAGCTGTTCAGTACTGAACGGCTGCTGTTTACCTAAACGATCATCTAACAGGATTTTATGCAGCTTAAATTCCTGAACAATGGTTCTAAAGTGAATGGAGAGGGGGAGAGCGAGGAGAGAAATATCCTACAGCTGCCCCGCCTCCCTGCTGAGCAAACCTGCGATACTCGCTCATGTGCAGCAGCACGGGAGCGAGTACACACAGGGAAGAGTATAGGGCATAGTTTCCTGACATTCGTCCAGTGTATATGGGCCTTTAATGACAGCACTACCTGAGAGAGTGTGTTTTTCCTGTCCTATCATGAGGCGGCAATCTCAGGTGGTGCTGTCATGGAGACTTCCACAAAACCGGATTAGTGTCAAGAACTAAAGAAATATTTCGAGCAAAAGCTTTCCAGACTTTACGGTAAATCTTCGTTAGTAGTATCTTTACTACTACACAGGAAGGTTTGGATCACCCTTTCTAACAGGCCCTACCCTAAAAGAATGGAGTTTTCAGCATCCTTGCTGAAAGATGAAGGTTTGAAAAAATTTTGATAAGTTAATAGACCAGTTTATTGGGTCAATAAATCTGGAAGGGTTGGAAGATGCACTGGTTCCTAGACGCACAAGTTCTTCCCAACCAGCTTCTCCTGGGCCAAAATGGGACTACATTAATCAAAGAACATTTTTTGTGAACAAGTTTATGGAGTACTTTAGGAATCAGAGGAACTGGAGGAGATACATATAACTAGCTTGTGGCCCCCTTTCTGTGCCAACGCATTCATCACAGTAGGATGATCTCTTGGATTCAGTGAAAAAAAAATTTGTTCACTCTGCAATTTCTTTCTCGTTGCAAAGAGATCTAAGGGACTCCCCATTTGTTTATTAGTCTCTTAAAGACTTCTTTGGAAAGAGACTATTCCCCAGGATCCAGTGTTTGGCGACTGAGGAAATCCATTTTTGTATTCAGGGTTCATTTCAGGTGAGTTGCTGAGATAGAAAGAACATGCTGCTCCGCCCAACTGAATATCTTTTGCTCAAGACTTTGTAGAGAAGTATGCCTTCTTTATCCCCAGGGGCGAAGAAAGGCTACTGCTGAGATATTGTCTGAGAATATTTTAAGATTCCTGGTAATGTCTGCGGACTTCTGAGGGGCTTTCAATACTGCATAAAGTTCTCTGAAATTTGAGGGCTGATGCTTGATATTCTATGACAAAGATCCTTGATAAAAAAGGTAGTCCATCTGAGTCGCCCTAACCAAAAGAACTGGCTTCTGTCCTGATCCAAATCACAGGATCTTGAAATCAACTGAACCACCTTGTCAAATTTTTGTTCAATAGCCACCAGCGTGGAGAAGTTTTTACAGTATTCCCTATTATCATTTCTTTGTCTAGGAAAGTCTGTTTCTTGTCCCAGAGAGAAAGAATTACATTCTGGACAGTTCTTGTATGAAACTGGGCCAGTGCTACTGCTGGAACGCAAGAGGTTAGTTTCCCTAGAAGGGACATAACTGATCGAATAGAACAAGTCTTTAGTTTCGAAAAAGGTTTTGATCTAAAGCTGAAAGGCTTTGTATTTAGTCTGCAGGGAGAAAAGAACATTGTTTCTCCGAGTCCAGAATTATTCAGAGAAAGGTCTTTGACTGGGGAGTCATTACCGAATTTTACCAATTTATTATCCAGCCCAGAGATTGAAGAAGATGGATAGTTATAAGTAGATGGAAATTTAAGAGCTCCTTGGGTTTTAACTACAATCAGGAGGTTTTCCAAATATGGAATTACTATAATTGATTTTTTTTACTTCGAATGATGACTAGTACCACCATTATCTTTGCAAAGGTATGGAGAGCAGAAGATATCCTGAAAGGTAGACATACGAGCTGAAAATTATGTATTTCTCTTCCCATAGGTATTGCAAATCTGAGGTATTGTTGAGATTCAGGATGGATCGGGACATGGAAATAAGTGTCCCTCAAATCTATAGTTGCCATATAGGCCCCCTATTCCTGTTGGGTTTTTTGACAGGAAGTAGTTTGGAATAATGACCTTTCCTTTACTCAATTATAGGAACTGGAATCACTGCCTCCAACTGCAATAAATCCTGAACTCTGCGTTGAATTAAGGCCCATTTAGACAACGATTATCGCTCAAAAGCCGTCTTCTGTTGTGTGTAACTGCACTTACATCCGTCGCTCATCGTTGTCTTTCAGTTAGAGATAAGAAGATATTGTGACATTTTGAAGGGGGTGAGAAATGAGATCTATGTGGTATCCCTCCTTTATGAGGTTTGAAATCCATGCACTTGCAAAGCCCAGCCCATTTCCCCAAAAGGCCTATATTTGTGCCCCTACTGGAATGGTGTCATTGCTTTGATCTCTGAACATCCTTCCGTTTGGGGTTGAAAAGAAAGTTCCTTTGTCTACTCCCTCCACTGTCCTGTTTTGCCTTTACTTCTGGTAGCTTCTTGAGTTTGCCCCCAAAGAATGAAAAAAGGTGCTTTTTTTGTGTTTTGCCTTCGGGTAAACCTCTTTTGCGATCTGAAGCTTTCTGCAAGATCTTATAAAAGTCTGGCCCAAACTGAAACTGACCATGGAAAGGCAAAGAACACAATTTAATTATTGAAGCCTTATCCCCTGGCCA